>NW_022109767.1:2179782-2187463 GCF_000313985.2 Echinops telfairi | reverse complement strand
TTCCATGTGATGCCTTAAATGATGACTATTTGTTTGAAGACAAGCCTTTAAGACCCCAGACACTATTCTTTCTGATAGCTGGGCACCATTTCCTTTCTTCGCCACACTTTGCTTTATCACCTATATTTTCAGTGACGTCTCTATGAGGGTGAACATCAAGCAGGGCCAAGTCATAAGAACTAATTATTTTAGATCGGGGCTAGAACTAAGTGTGAGCCCAATATCTTCTATGAATATATATGTATGTGTATATATGAAGTCACTGATGGAAGATGAGAGCAGTATTTGGTATTTTGTGCTCTTTAGGAGCACAAGGATACAAGGATATCATGAATGTTAGCATTATTATTATCAGACATGTGCCATTTTCAAAATTGACTATAAGTTCTACAATGATGTGTCTGCGTAGGCTGCAGCTGGGACTCATTATTACAATAATACTCATTATTACAATACTCACCAAGGTCCTGGTCACTGTATCTCAAAAGTCTAGTTGAACTTAATCCCAAATAATGTGGTCTACTTACAGGTCAACAACGTTGTTCTTGGTCTTTGAGGGCATTCACATTTTAATTCTTTCCACCCCAGAGAAATATTGGCCAGATGCCCCTGGAAGCATTGCCTGACCACCTGGCCTTCTAAAACACTCGCTTGACTTATTTTGTGGCGTCAAATAAACACTGGTCATAGAGGGTTGTTTTTCGTGTGTGTTTTTTTTAAAAAGACTAAATGAAAAGTTTTTCCTGCTGAATGGGCCCTAGTAACCTGAGTTGGTGATAATCGCTAAAATAACCAGCTCTGTCAAAAGCTTTTTAATGGAAACCAGACCTTCACAGGTCCACACTGGTTATGAGTAAATCACATTCCATTTCTCAAAATGAAAATGACCCACTCTGGTCCTCTAGCTGGAAGAATGAGCAGAAACCCCGGTTAAGTGTCAGATTATCATGACCACTCTGCCACCAGGATATTTGTGGGTACATATCTTCCTACCTTGGTTTTCATATCATTCGAGGAGTCCTGCTGGTGATGTTGGGTAAGTGTTGGGCTGCTCATCTTGGAGCAAGTGGTTCAAACCCACCAATCCCTCTTCCAGTGAAAGATGAGGCTGTCTACTCCCATAAACAGTTATCATCTCAGAAACCCTATATTGGGTTGTTATGTTCGAATTCCAAATCCAGTGGATTTATTTGGGGGGTGGGAGGAGATTCAAAATTCAAATATATTTTATGAAATACGCACACACACAAACTCACTGCAGCCCTATAAAACAGGGTAGACCCGCCCCTGTGGCTTTCGGAGATTGTGGCTCTTTACAGGAGTATAAAGCCTCATCTTTCTCTCTCAGAGGTACTGGTGGTTTCAAACTGCTAACCTGAACAGCCCAATGCATAACCATTACACCACCAGTGCTCCTTAAATAAACTGTATAGAGATCCCTTTACTAAGTCTTGAATAGGCCAAAAATAAGACAAAGACAAAAATGAATCATTTGGATGAGGTCGCATGATGTCCATGGGATTCACAGCCACGGGGCTAAATTATAAAGCAGGGAGGAAATTCTCCCCAGAATCCTGCTTGGCAGCAGATGAATTCATCGCAGTTGCAGGAGGGACTACAGAAATCGGAGAAGGATCTTGATTGGGACAGGTGCACTGATGCAGAATAGAGAAGTTCGCAGGATGGTGAACTTCCACATCTTGGTCAGGGTATTGCTTATATATAACCAAACCATCCTAGTATTCCAACTGCTGTCACAAGCACATGGGCAAATCCCTGTCAGTTAGACTGCCTCTCCCAGGGCTGACCTGAGGAGCCACAACAGAGCCACAACCAAGCGGTTTACCTTGCCCGGTGGTGGTAATAAGGAAAACACAGGGGAGACTGACTCCTTAAACACTCAACATAGATGTAGGTCTCCCGTTGTAAACCAAGCCTCCGGCCAACCTAGCATCAGGTTTTCATCTCTCCGACCGTGATCAATGTCGGATAAAAGTCTCTTCCTATCCATCCACAGGCTGAGAAAGACATCAACATTCTCACCACCAAAAGAAGAGATTTCAAAGGGAAAGGATTCTGGTCTTTGTGTGCCCCAAACTCAAACTCACTGCCACGGAGTCAATTCCGAATCATAGCAGCCCTATAGGACAGGGCAGAACTGCCCCTGTGGGCTCCCAAGACCGTAACTCTTTACGGGAATAGAAAGCCTTGTCTTTCTTGCAAGGAGTGGCTGGTGGTTTTGAACGACTGACCTTGTGGTTAGCAGCCCAACTTGTAACTACTACACTGTGAGGGTTCCTGTTGTGTGCCCAAATAGATCTGTTCAAAAGAAGAAGTGTACTGCAAAGACTTTCTTCCTAGCAGGCCCTGGGTGAACTCAATACCAGCGGAACCGCCAACTCTTTAGTTAGCAGCCCAGCTCTTGGCTGTCAGCGCAATCCGGAGATACTGGAGAGGCAGACAGTCCAGCTACCGGGTCAATGGGGCACCTTTCTGATTTGTGGTGTCTGGCTGTCGTCGCCCACCTCATCTGCTCCCCTTCTGGGCATGGAGCCAGATTAAGGCACGTGACACACCTGCCATCCATAAGTTAGATATGCTACAATATCCCAGGTATTTTCCCACGAAACAGAGGTGTGGGTTGGGGAATCACGTTTGGGGCACAATGTTAAGCTTTACCCTCCAGCTTCATAATGATCACTCCAACTCGGTTGAAGGGTGCCTGAGTTAGTTAATTGTGCCAGCCTGGCCGATAATCACATGTGGGGCTGGTTGAAAGGCGGAGGGATAAATGGGTGGTGAAGCCTCGCCTTTCTAGTTCTCGGATCTCTTGCTTCGTGATGGTCGCACCAGGGTGCAGCTGCCTTAGCAGTTCCCTGCTCCAACTTGCAAGACTGACTTCATACAAGACATCCCCAAGGAGAAGCTACACGGATCTATCCCGATGCAGCCCTGGGTGCTGGAGCAGCCGTGTGGAGATCCCTGCTAGTGCTGAGATGCTTGTTCGTTCATGACTCAGCTTTCCTCCTGCAGTCGGCAACATTGCCTCTGTTTTGTGAGGTGGAAGACTTTGTGAACTGGTGTTGGGTTAATGGGTTAATGTTGGACTTGTGGGCTTGGGCAGCATTGGGTTGGGATGTTTTCGTGATGCACCTTTTCTTTACATAAAACTCTCTTATACGTGAGTCGCCGTGGATTTGTTTCTCCAAAGTACCCAGACTAATACAGTGCCACACCCACCCACCCAGCCCACGAAGCGGTGGGATAGATTTAGGGTGCCAGGGTGTTGGTGCCCTGCAGAGAGCATTGGCTGCAGCACCACAGAGAAGCTGGAGAAGCCACCCAAGGGAATCTACCACTGGAGGCCAAACCAAGCCCCTCTCTTCTTCATTGTAACAGGGGAAGGAGATTTTTGAAAGGGAGCGTGGCATTCAATTGAGGTTATCAGCCAATCAGCAGTAGCGTACAGCATGCACCAAGCATAAACAAATTAAAGGCTGAGCCCTAGGGCCATGGTTTTGGTGTAGTCCTCTCCTGCCACCTACCGACAAAACGAGATCATTACAGTTTCCAAAAGCACCTAACTATAGTGTTAACAATAAAACAATTCAGAATGACAACCAATTTAGGACATTTAAAATTATTCAGAGCCACATTGCCTCTGTTCACATTATTTTATTGAATCCGTGAAGGAAAAGACATACTTAGAATCTGAGTTGGCAGAAGAAAATCAATGAGAAAACTACCCTTAATTCTCAGCTTCTAAAATAATATGGGTTGCAGATTGGATTAGGAAACAAGATCCATCAATCTTCTGCCTTCAAAAGAGACACCTCAAACTCACAGACAAAAACAGACTGAGAGTCAAAGGACGGAGAAAATTTGCCAAGCCAATGGCAAACAAAAAAGGTAGAAATGACAATATTAATCTCTGACAAAAACGATTTCAAAGCAAATGACATAATCAGAGACAAGAATGGACAGTACTTAATGATCAGAGGATCAATAGACCAGACACATAGTCTTAATACACATTCCCGTGCCTGCATTAGACTGGGTTGACTAGAGAAACAAATCCAGAGACACTCACATGTTTGTAAGAGAGAGCTTTATGTCAAAGAACAATTGTATCTTGGGAAAACACCCCAGCTCAGCCCAGATCAAGTCCATAAGTCTGAGATTAGCCCATAAGTCCTATCCTAGTCATAAATCACTCTTCAGACTCAAGCAGTCCCATGCAATGATGCTGAATGCCAGAAGATCCCAGGCTGCTGGATGGAAAGTCTTGTGGATCCAGTACCAGAGGAAGCATCTCAGCCTGGGTCCTCCAGCTCTCTGAGTGTGGCTCCTCAAGAGGAAGGTGAACCAGAGAGATAGTGCAACCCACCACCCCAGAGTAAAGAGGAAGTTCCCAGAATCCTCGTGAGAAGGCCATGCCCACAAGTAGACATCATCAGGCTGTGACCTGATTGACAGGCTTGACTCCACCCCTTCACACTTAATATCCTCAAGTTGACACGAGATTATAGTATGTAACTACCACGGTGCCAAATGAAAGATCTTCAAGATACGTCAACCAAATCCTCAAAGAGATGAAGGGAAACTACCAAATCAACAATAATAGTAGATTTCAAAACACCACTCACAAGGAAAGATAGATCAACAGGAAAGAATTCAATAAAGAAGCTGAAGAGCTGAACAACACAGTCAAACAACTCAACTTACTAGATATTTACAGAGTTCTCCAACCACCAGCCTCAAAATACATTTTTCTCCAATGTACCTGGCTCATATGCTACAATCGACCATCTGCTGGGCTATAAAGCGAGGCTGAACAAATTCAAACACAAAGAGATCATTCAAACCATCTTCTCCAAACACAGTGCCATAAAGCTGGAAATCAACAATACAAAGAATAAATTTAAAAAGAGACAAACATTTGGAGACTCAACAGCACACTACTCACAAAGACTGGATATTAGCTCCAGTAAGAGAGGAAATTAGGAAGTTCCTAGAAACGAATAAGAATGATAACACCACATACCCAAACCTGTGGGACAAGCAAAAGCAATCATCAGAGATCAGTTTGTAGCAATTAAAGCACCCATTAAAAAGAGAAAATCATTTTCAATAGATTAACACAACACTTCCAACGATCACAGCAGAGTTGACAGCATAAACCTTCCAACAACAGAAGAAATCATAAAATTACAGCAGAAATATATGTTAGAAAACAGAAAAACAATGGAGAAAATCAACAAAAGAAGTTGGTTCTTTGAAAGGATCAACAAAATTGACAAACTGCTAGCAAACTCAACAAAAGAAAATAAAGAGCAGACAAAAATATCTAGAATTTGAGATGAAATGGGTGGCATCACAACAGATTCAAATAAAGTAAACAGGATAATGACACAGGGTTACAAAAGACTACAACAATTTCAGTAACCTAGATGACATGGACAAATACCTCGATATGCACCCTCTACCCAAATTACTGCAGATGGACATAAAAAAACTTGAACAAACCCTAACTCCCAACCAAAAAAGGCCCAGGACCAGATGGTTTCACAGGAGAATTCTATCAAGTATTCAGAGAAGAGCTGTAACCAATTCTACAAACCAACCTATTACAGAGTACGGGAAGGGACAGCAAACTCCCAAGCTCATTCTATGAAGCCAGCTGAGTTAGTTAGTTTATGGTGCCAACCTGGCCGATAAACTCATGTGGGGTTAATTGAAGGGCGGAGGGATAAATGGCTCGGTGAAGCTCGCCTTTTGAGTTCTCGGGTCTCTTGCTTTCTGATGGTCGCACCAGGGTGCAGCTGCCTTAGCCAGTGCTTTAGCCGGCAAGGCTCACTTCCTGCAAGACCTCCCTGAGGAGAAGCCACATGGACCTACCCCGATGCAGCTCTGGGTGCTGGAGCAGCCGTGTGGAGACCCCTGGCAGCACTGAGATGCTTACACATTCACTGATTCAGCTTTCCTCCCTCAGTCAGCATCATTGCGTCTGTTTTGTGACATGGAGGAGGACTTTGTGGATTGGTGTCGGACATCTGGGTTAATGTTGGACTTGTGGGCTTGGCCAGCACTGGGTTGGGATGTTTCCTTGATGCATACTTAACCTTTATATAAAGCTCTCTCTTATACATGAATTTCTGTGGATTTGTTTCTCTAAAGCACCCAGACTAACACACCAGCTTAAGCCTAATACCCAAACCAGGCAAAGACCCCACAAAGATAGAAAACTGCAGACCAATATCCCTCATGAAGATAGCTGTAAAAATTCTAAATGAAGTCCTGGTCAATAGAATCCAACAACATATCAAAAAATAATACACCATAACCCAGTGGGATTCATACCAGGGGTGCAAGAATGGTTCAACATTTGAAAACAATGTAATCCACCACATGAACAAGATAAATCATAAGAACCATATGATCATATTGATCCATGCAGAAAAAAACATTTGACCATATCCATGCCCGTTCCTAACAAAACACTCAATAAAGTAGGAATAAAAGGGAAATTCCTCAACACAATAAGGGCCATATATGAAAACCCAACAGCCAATATCACACTCAATTAGGAAAAGCTGAAAACATTCTCATTTGAAATGGGAACCTGACAAAGATGCCTCTTGTCCCCACTCTTATTCAACATTGTGCTGGAAGTCCTAGCCAGAACCGTAAGGCAACAAGAACTTAGGGGTGTACAATTGGGCAAAGAAAAAGTAAGACTCCCACTACTTGCAGACAATATGATTTTATAGAGGGAGAACCCTAAGGTCTCCACAATAGGATTGTTGGAAAAGATTGGGGAACATAGTAATCAGGATACAAGATTAACAAGCAGAAATCAATTGAATTCCTATATACTGGGGATGAGAGATATGAAAAAAAATCAAGAAAACAATACCATTTACAATAGCCACACAAAGTTTAAATACCTAGGAATAAGCCTAACCAATGAAACAAAAGACCTGTACAAAGAAAACTACTGAACCTTAATACAAGAGACCTACACAAATGGAGACATATCCTATGTTCACAGAGAGGAAGATTCAATATTGAGGTTTTTTTCCTCCAAAGAAACATAGTTTTAATTTGAACAGAAATCATTAGGCAAATCAGAATTACATGACAGACAGCTACTACATAAGAACTTTATGTTTGCTTGATAAAATGAAACACTTGTGATTTCAGTTGTCACTTGTTGGTTTTGTTAGTTGCCTTCAGGTGAGTTCTGACTCGTAGCAACCTTATACACAACATTGCCCGATCGATTCTTGACCATTCACACAATTGTTACATGTGAGCCCACTGGTGCAGCCCCTGTGTCAATCCATCTCGTTGAGGGTCTCCCTCTTTTTTGCGGCTCCTCTGCTTTATCAAGAATGGTGTTCTTCAGCCAAATAAAATAAAAAGATAGCTGAATGATAAAATCTTTGCAGAGTGCATTGTAAAATCTGTTTTTTAAATTTACCCTTTATTTTGGTATTTTAAAAAAATCATTTTTGGGGGGCTCATACAGTTCTTATCACAATCCATACATACATCATGGTGTCAAGCACATATGTACATTTGCTGCCATGATCATTCTCAGAACATTTGCCTTCCACTTGAGCCCTTAATATTAGCTCCTAATTTTCTTCCTCCCTCTCCATTCCCCTCCCTCATGAAC
>NW_022109767.1:2177199-2178244 GCF_000313985.2 Echinops telfairi | reverse complement strand
TGCACCAAAAAATCAAGGCATAGCAAGACAGGCGATGAATAAGAACACAGTGATGACAACAAAAAAGAAAACTAATGACCCATAAAAGAATAAACTAATTAAAAAATTTAAAAAGAAAAACCTGTAAATAAATCAAGGTCTGACTTTTGATCTCTAGGCATGTCCTTCAGTCAGGTCTGATGGGGTGCCACTCTCTGGCCCTAGAGCCTGTCCTTTGTACTCCCTCGGGGGCTCCCTGCTCTGCTCTATGGTTGCTCTGCAGCACGCCTTTAATGGTTTCCCTCCATGTCGCAGGGTCACTCTGGGCCAGTCCCAACACTGAGTCTCCAGTGTTCTCCCCATTAGGGCCCTGGGCCAGCGAGGGATGGCGTGTCTCATATTGGGATCAGCCATAGGGTCCACTCTGTGCATTGGCTGTTCAGAGCGGAAATATTGTCCTCCAGGCCTGTTGGGCCAGGATGTGCTCCACTCTCTCTTCCTCCCCATTCATTTGCTCCCATGTGCTCTGGTCAGACATGTGCCCCTCTCCCCTAGCTGCAGCTTCAGTGCCATCTTCTAAAGTAAATTCTTCTGGGGGGAGGGGCAGTTGTCCACGCAGCTGGTATGGGGGCCGAGCCCTCAGGCCCCTTCACTGGCTCCCCACTCCTTGCTGACATGCTGCATTCGCATCCCGGAACTGGCTTTAAGTCTGGTCCCTCTTTGTCTGTGGAGACACAAACAATACCCTCCACTTGGGTGGGTCAGTGCCCTATTCCCTCACCACATCTCTCTCTCCCCTCCCCCTTTTTGTCCCCCCCCACGCCCCTTTTTTGTTGGCTACCATATGTACCCCTTGATTTGGCCTGGCCCCTGCCATACTACCTGGACCTCAGCCCTGGAGTGTTTGTGTACAGTAGCTTTTTCCCTGTGCCCCTTTTGCATTTTTCTTTTCCTTTCTTTTCTTTTTTTTTTTATAAACTTACCTCAGCAGGCTCACATTATACTTGTCCTTTTGTGCTTGGCTTACTTCACTTAACATAATTTCCTCCAGTTCTTCCCATGTGGC
>NW_022109767.1:2167436-2175899 GCF_000313985.2 Echinops telfairi | reverse complement strand
AACAGGACCCGTACCTCACCCCATGCACCAAAATGAACTCAAGGTAGACAAAAGGCCTAAATGCCAAGCCCAACATTATCAGGATCATCAATAAGAAAATTGTGACAAACTTAAGGGTCCTATGATGGGGCATATATGGGCTATCAATTATAACAAAGGAAACTCACACAGTAGAAGACAAGATAGATGACAGAGACCTATTAAAAATAACACACTTGTGTACATCAAAGAATTCCATCAAAAGAGTAAAACAAAAGTCTGCAGATTGGGAAAAGATATATAGCAATGACATAGAGGGCAAAGGACTAATCACTAAAATCAATTGAGGACAGCAAGCCCACAACAAGAAAAACACAAATAACCCTCTTAAAAGGTGGGCTAAGGACCCGAATAGACAATTCACAAAAAAAGACACCGAATGGCAAACAAGCACACGAGGAAATGCTCCTGTTCATGAGCCACCCAGGAAATGCAAATTAAAACAACGATGAGATAGATACTATCTAATACCTACAACCATAGCTCAGTTAAAAAAAAAAGAACAACAAAAAACACAGGAGAGTGGAGAGACTGGAACTCTTAATACACTGCTGGTGGGCTTGTAAATACAAACAACCACTGTGGAAAGTGAGATGGCAATTCCCAAAGCAGCTGGCAATAGAAATTCCGTAAGATCGAGCAATGCCATTAATGGGCATGTCTCCCAAAGAAATGAGACAGATCAAGAACAGACGTATACTCTCCCATGTTCACTGTAGCAAAGTTCATAGTAGCAACAAGTTGGAAACAGACTAAATCCCCATCAGTAGAAGAATGGATTAAAAAAAACCCAAACAACCTTTGCTGTGTACACAAATAGAACACTACACATCCCTAAAAAACAGTGATGAAACACCTCAAGACATGGAGGGATCTGGAAACTATTATGCTACATGAAGTTTGTCAATCACAAAAAGGACAGATACTGTATGAGTCCACTGCTATAAAGATGAACACCAGATGGGAGCGGGCTCAGGTTTTCAGGCTGTCCAGTCTGGTGGCCAGGTTGGCCAGGCAGCTCGGTAGAGAGCCTGATTGGTGCCCATGAACCGCGCACCATCCTCTCTCTGTGTGTTTTGTGAAGGTCACTCTGGTGTGTGTGTGTGTGGGGGGGTGTCCTCATGTCAGCTGGGATCAGATTTTCGGGAGATGGGGAGGATGGTCGCAGAGTCTGCCCAGAGGCAGCAGATAGCAGGGTGGGTTAGCAACAGCCAGTAGCTTGGGAACTTAGGGAAGTCAGTCCTGATGGGATTTTGAACTCAGGCACAGAGACAGGATCTGCTAGATTCAAGCTCAAGCAATGTACACACCAGCAGCGTGTGTACACACCAGGACTTGAAGGAGCTTCAAGCTCAAGCAACACAACCCACTGGTTGGCTAACCCCACAGGTAATGTAGCACACAGGTTGAGGCAGAGAACTAGCTCAAGCAGCAGAATTCTGGTTTGATCACCAGGCAGCAATAGAAATATGGGATGCTGGCAGTCTTCCTTTATCTCTGTGACCTGATAAAACTCCACCTTCACGTTCCTATTAGCTTAGTTGGCACAATAAACCTAACTATCACTGATTAACAATACTTTTAAGAACAATATTTTAAGGGGGGGAGTATGCTCCTAATAAGTCATATTGTTCTGAGTTTCTGTACACCCACTAGGGACCCAAGCTAAATTCCATAAAACATTAGGACATTGAACCCTGGATCTTCAAGACACACACCCTCCAAGGCCATACCAGAAGCTTGCAACGTGGATACCCCCTAGATGTTGCCTCAAACACACCTGTAACCTGGGGATTTAAGACTGAAACTATGTGGTGTGGGGAGAAACAGAAGATAGATATACCAAGAGTATTCAACTGTTGGTGGTGGACTACCATTGGCGGTCTATTTCAATGACCCACATCCTGTATTAAGATGTGTTTTATCCTGGCAGACCGGTGTCTGACATTGTCAGTGAATAGTATTCTAAATTTTGCCTGGCCACCAACTTCCATTGTCTGTGTAAATTGTGTACACTCAATGAAGAATTAATTCTGTACAAGTCAATAAGCTATGTACAGTGAACCCTCGCCACTTCGCGCTTCAACTTCCGCGGCTTCACTCTATCGCGGTTTTTGGGTAACAGCGCATGCTCTGTCATTACTGCCACTGATTGGCTCATAATGTACATGCTTGATGCCATAAATAATATAATAAATAATAAATGTAACGTCCAAAATGTTTTACTGTATTTTCCATTTTTCGTTTAATAAATTGGGTAATACGAGTGTCATGGTGACTAAAGGGTGTTTTTTCATGTCCTCTATGCTCTAACTACGAAAATATTTGATTTACAAATAAGGAATCCTACTTCGCAGAATTTCATTTATCACGGTAGGGTCTAGAACCGATTAACCGCGATAAACGAGGGTTCGCTGTATAGCAATTTGTATTAGCCTACACTTACTCAACCTCCCTTTCTCAAACTCTTCATGTTCCAGGGAGATAATCCCAGCTCCAATCTAAGAACAATTTATTTTTATGACAGGGCCCTGCTCAATCTGAGGTCTCATGAAGGGAAAATATGGAAGATATGAGTGCTATAGCAAAGTGTGGTGAAGAAATTGGATAGTACTCGGTTACCAGATAGTATAGCGTCTGGAGTCTTAAAGGCTTGTTTTTAAACAAGCAGCCATTTAAGTGAGATGTCAACGAAACTCACATGGAAGAAGCACACCAACATCTGTAATCCAAGAATTGTAATTTATGTAATCCAAATCCAAAGGCAGGAATAGATCAGATTTTAAATTGTGAGATCCTGGTGTGCTATATGGATGACAATGGAAGCCCAAAATTCATTTGTTGGATTGTGTTAGGCCAGGTTGACTAGTGGCATTCCTATATATATCTAAGAAGGAACTGTATATCAAGATATAGTTATGTATCAAGAAAACATCCCAGCCTAGTCCAACTCAAGTCCGTAAGTCCGATACTAGTCCATAAGTCCCTCTTTAGACTCACCCGTCCATGTGCAATAATGCAGAATGCAAAAAAGATGACAAGCCAGTGGGTGCAAAGCCATGTGGGTCCAATGGTGGTGTACACCTCACAGGGTTCTGGCAGAAATCAGGGTCAGCCAACAGGAAGGTGAAGGCAGAGACGGGGGGTTAGGGAGGCCGGCGGGGGTTGGGGGTAGTTCCCAGAGCCCTCCGTATATCTCTTTATATGAATACCATGCCTACACTTTTATCTATCTTCACGTTGACATGAAATTATGTAACTACCACAAGGATCTACACAGGGAATAAGCCTCTGGTGATTTCTCTCTAACCATAATTATGGGATAGGAATAATTTGGTTATCAAACAGAGAGTATTAGAGAGACAAACATCATAGATTAAAATGAAAAATTTAACTTGAATGGTTAAAACTTCATCATTTGTTCTTCCTTTTGATACTTTTTGTGCTTGTTTTTCAATATTTTCGGTGATTTCTTTTTTCATATTGGCGTTTATGCTCGTGTTCTGTAATTGTTGGTAGCCTTCTTGACTCTCTGTTATGTATTTTTCTATGTGTCTTTGGTATAAGAAACCCAAGATGAGTGAATCTATCAAGACAATAACTAGAATAAAGGTTTCTGGGGCATATGGCAGGGGAGATTGGGGGTTAAGGTAGAGCTGATATCAAGGAGAATGAGGAGGAAGAAAACGTTTTGAAACTGATTGTGGTAACGATTGTGCAACACTGCTTGATACGATTGAACTATAGAATGATTCTGTGATAGTGACATGATTTCATGTCAACTTGATAGAGTGAAGGCGTGGCGTCTAGCCTGTCAATCAGGTCATAGCCTGATGATGCCTCCTTGTGGGTGTGGCCTTCTCATGAGGATTTGGGGAACTTCCTCTCTTTCTCCCTGGAGGTGGGACACACACTCTTTCTGCTTCACTTTCCTGCTGTTGAGACCTTTGGATAGTTGGAGGAGCCACGTGAAGACCCACACCAGAGGAGAGATGCTTCCACCAGCATTGTAGCCACAAGACTTCTCATCCACCAACCTGTGATCTTCCTGCATTTGTCATCATTGCATGTGGCTGCATATGAATCTGAAGAGGAATTTATGGACTAGTATCAGGCATATGGACTAACATTGGACTTATGGACTTGATCTGGACTGGGCTGGGATGTTTTCTCAATATACAATTGCGCTTTGATATAAAGCGCTCCCTTATGCATATATGAATGTCCCTGGACTGGTTTCTCTAGGCAACCCCAACTAACATAGGTGTGATGTCTAGATTAGGTCCTAATAAAATGGTGGGAAAGAAAAAAAATATGGACATAACAAACCAAAAAAATCAAATTTGTGGTTGAGTAGATTCCAACTCAGAGCAAGCCTACGTTAGAGTAGAATTTCACCTCTAAATTTTCTGGGCTGTGTATCTTCGGGAACCATCCCTGTGTGTTGAAAATGGTTTAACCCTTGGCTGACAAAGGTTGGTGGTTCAAATCCACACATAGCTGCCTCAGAAGATGTATCTGGTGATCTGCTTATGAAAGGTCTTTTAAAACTGTATGGGGAAGTTCCACACATGGGTTGAATATGAGTTAGGATTGTTTCCAAGGCACAGAGTAACAACTGTTGTCAGACCTTTCTTCCACAAAGCCTCGGGGTGGGTTCTGAGTTGTAGTCACTATGCCCCTTCAAGCCATTATTCCTTATGTGAGCTATAATTCTGGACTTGATACATGTCATATTTTGGAAGACATTCAAACACATCAATTCTTCTTTTTAAAATCATTAAAAAATAATTTTACTGGGAGTGCTTACAGCTCTTACAACATTCCATACTTCAATTGTACCACTCATATTTGTACATATGTTGCCATCATCATTTCAAAAACATTTTCTACTTGTGCCCTTGGTATAAACTCTTCTTTTATCCCCTCCCTGCTCACCCTCCCACCTTCATGTATCCTTGATCAATTATATATTGTTATTGTTAGTTTGTATCTTACACTGTCCATTGTCTCCCTTTACCCACATTTCTGCTATTTGTCCCCTTTGAGGAATGGGGGGGCTACATATCCAATCTTGTGATGGGTTCCCCCTTTCTCACCCGTCCCCCTCTCTGACCATCCCCTTACTCCCATGATGTCGCTACTCTCATTATTGTTCCTGAGTGGTTAATTTTTCCTGAATTCCATGTACCAATTGTGTTCTCCGGTTTAGCCAGATTTGTAAGATAGAACTAGCTCATGGTAGTGGCGGGGAGGAAGTATTCAGGAACTAGAGGAATGATGTGTGACTTATTGTACTATACTACACCTTGGTTGAAACCTCCCTCCCTTATACCACTTCTATGGGGGAATGCCCAATTATCTATAGATAGGTTTTGGGTCTCGATTCCAATCCCTCTCTTTTGCATCGATAAGGTTGTTTGTTTTGAATCTTTTGACACCTGATACCTGATCCCATCGACATCTCATGATCACACAGGCTGGTGCACTTCTTCCAAGTGAGCTTATTTGATTTCCTGATAGATGGTCACTTGCTTGACTTTAAGCCTTTAAGACCCCAGATGTTATATCTTTGGACAGCCGGGAACCATCTGCTCTCTTCACCACATTTGCTTAGGCAGCAATTTTGTCTGCAGCGATCTTGTGGAGAAGGTGAGTATCAAAGAGTGCCAGGTTATCAAAATCAAATGTTCTTGTGTTAAGGGAGGCATTGAGAAGAGGCCCAAAGTCCATCTACTAACTTACTACTTACCATATAAATATATGTGCATTGGCCTCTATCCATTTCATTATAAATTATCATATTTGCATATGTATGTCTACAGCTGTACCTCTATAAATATATGTGCCTCCTATTTGTTCCCTCTATTTCCTTTCACTTCCTCCTATCCCACTATCATGCTCACCCTCCATTTGACCCTCAGTAACTCCTCTCAGATACATTGCTCTTGATCAAGCCCCGCCTGGCATTATACACCCTCTTCACCATCAATTTTAGATTTCTTATTGTTCCCTTATCTCTGCATTTGTTGACTGCCCACTCCCCCTCTCCGCCTCCTCCACTCCCATGTCCCCCCAGAACTGCCAGTCCAGTAGTTTTCTCCTGCATATTGGTCATCCTACCTATCTTATATAGGTAGACATATGGCAAAACAAAAACATAATAAAACAAACAAACAAAACAGAAAGAGAGAAAAAAAAAAGATAGTTCCAGGTCTGCCTGCTGACCCTTATGTATGTTTTCTGATCAAGTCTGATGAGGTGCCAAGCCCTGTCCCCCAAGGCAGAGGTCTATTTCAGGGTTCCATCGGGACTTGGTTGCTTTGCTCCTCTTGCTGCCCTGTTGTGCTCCCCTCCCCTTTCACCCCCACTCTGCAGGGGGCAGACCGGGTACACTTTCGGCACAATGTCTCCAGTGCTGTCCCTCAATAGTGCTATGAGTCAGAGAGGGAACGTCATGTCTCATAGTGGGGCCAGCCCTACTGTCCTCTCTATGCACTGGCTGCTCTGAGCAGGAATGTCATCCCTGGGGCTTGGTGAGCCATGATGAGGTTCTCTCTCTCTCTCTCTCTCTCTCTCTCTCTCTCTCTCACCCCCTCTTAGTGCACACCTTTGTGATCTGGACAGACTCCCATTTCTCCCCAGGCTATATCTTCAATGTGGGTCTTTGTATTGACTTCTTCTGGGGAGCAGGTCCACATAGCTCGGCTTGGGCCTGGCGCCGTCATCTTCTCTGTTAGTTTGCTGCTCCATGCCAGTGTATTCCCTTCAAGGTTTGGCACTCTGGAATGGGGCTGGTCTCTCTCTCCCTTTCCTGTGGTGACATAAACAATACCCTCCCCATGCATGTATTAGTGCCCTGTTCCTCTTCACTCTCGTTTTCTTTTTTTTTCTTTCTTTCCCCTCTCTCTTCCCCTCCTTTTTAGTTGGCTGCCATTTGTATCCCTGAGTTGGGTCAGACCCCTGCCAAAGTGCCTGGACCACAGCCCGGGATTTATGCATTAAGTAGCTTATCCTCTATGCCCATTGTATTTTTTGAGCTTACCTCAGTGGACTCATGTTGTACTTGTCCCTTTGTGCTTGGCCAACTTTGCTTAGCATCATTTCCTCCAACTCTTCCCATGAGGCAATGTGCTTCGTGCATTTGTCACAGCTTTTTAGGGCTGCATAGTACCCCATTGTATGTATATAGCAGAGTTTTTTAATCCATTCATCAGTTGATGGAAATTTAGATCATTTCCAAGTCTTTGCAATAAATGAACTGCACCATGATGAATATTGGAATGCAGATGTCTGGTCTTGGCTTGGTTCTCACTTCTTCTGGGAATATGCCCAGGAGGGGGATTGCTGGATCATATGGTAGCTCGATTTCCATTTGCTTTTAGATATCGCCAGATCAATTTCTACAGTGGCTGCCCGTATCTACAGGACCACCAGCAGGGGATGAGAGTTCCTATCTCACCACACCCTCCCCAGAACTTGCTGCTCTCTGATTTTTTGAATTGGGCTATCTTTGAGGATGTTAGGTGGTATCTCATAGTTGTTTTAATCTGCATTTCCCTTATGGCAAATGATCGGGAACATTGTCTCATGTGTTTCTTGGCCATTTGGATTTCTACCCTTCTGTAACTTCTGTGCAAGTCTTTTGCCCACTTCCTCAGTGGGCCCTTTGGTTTTTTCTTGTTGTAGGCAATCAGAGTATTGGAAACGTTAGTAATAAGTCCTTTGGTGTTGATGTGCCATTGCTAAATATGTTTTCCCACTCTGTGGGCTCTCGTATTACTCTTAGCGAAGTCTTTCGATGGGCACAGGGGTGTGATCTTCAGTATATCTTAGTTGTCAATTTTTGATTCATATGTATTGGTGTCCTCCAATTCTGAGAGCCAGTGTATTCCCTGTGCCAGATTTCCTAGGTTTGTCCCTAGTTCCTCATTGATGGCTCTAATAGTTTGGGGTTTTACTTCAAGGTCTGTGATCCACCTCGACTTTATTCTTGTGCATGGAGTGAGGTGAGGGTCTTGATTCATTTTTCTGCGGGTAGATGTCCATCTTTTCCAGCACCATCTGTTGAGGAGGGCATCCAATTCCCATTGATATTTTGGGGCCCTTATCGAAGATCAGTTGTCTGTGTGCCGATGTTATTTCTGGATTTTCTGTTCTTTTCCATTGGTCTGAGTATATGTCATTATACAAATACCAAGCTGTTTTGATCACTGTGGCTGTATGGTAAGTGTTAAAAGTCAGGCAAAGAGAGCCCTCCTACTTTGTCCTTCTTCTTGAGGAGTTCTCTGCTAATCCTGGGCTTTTTCCCTCCCCATATGAAGCTGGTAGTCAATTTTTCCAATTCCTTGAAAAAAGGATGTTGGTATTTGTATCAGGATACTACCTTTTTGATCTCTTCTTCCATGACCTTGTCTGGTGTAT
>NW_022109767.1:2165395-2167298 GCF_000313985.2 Echinops telfairi | reverse complement strand
AATAATGATAGTGTCACCTCTTTTTCACAGATTAATTCCGTTAATGTCTTTCCTTTGCTTTATGTTGCTAGCTAGGACTTTCAGTATGTAATCAATTCTTCGAGCCTTCTTTATTTAATATCCAACTTTCACATACATAGGAGGGGCTAGAAAACACCATGCCTAGGATCAGATGCACCTTACTGGACAGAATAGTGGGATTACGACGTGACCTTAGTAGAAGGTGTGAGCCAAGCCCCACCCTTTATTTCCTTGGGTGCATCTTTAACTCTACCTTAGTAGACAGTGTGATATAAAGTCCTACCCTTTGATCTCTATTGGTACCATCACATAGTTCTAACATACATTACTTCACCTGGAGAGTCATCTCCTGACTGAGCTTTGGCAAAAACAAGAAGACCTACTTTGACTTTGTACATTTTGGGCTTCTGGCTCTGGACCTTGTATTTGGCTTGCCTCTGCCTGATCTTTGGATCTGGGATTGACAGCGCCCAACACCACATGGGACACTTCCTCAAAGTTTTGTGAGTTTCTGTGTGACTTTGAAAACTCAGAATCTAGGGAGAAGAGGGAATACAATCGAGGGAGGAAAGCGGGGAGAAATGGAGCAGAAGAGGATCTTGGAAAAGTCGGACATTTGGTACATCTTTAGTCTCCAACTCCTTGGAACTAGTCTGGAATTGATTCTTCTAAAAGAAATTGCTGCCACAGGTTCCAACCACCAAACGTTCTGTTTGTGGTTGG
This sequence comes from Echinops telfairi, assembly GCF_000313985.2. Classification (NCBI taxonomy): domain Eukaryota; kingdom Metazoa; phylum Chordata; class Mammalia; order Afrosoricida; family Tenrecidae; genus Echinops; species Echinops telfairi. The sequence goes on along the minus strand of NW_022109767.1, from coordinate 2,166,554 downwards.
ATGCAAATTCTTTGTATCACCCAGGGAACTATTGGATATAGCAGGAATTCAGAATTCTAGTATTCCCCCATTCCTTATATTTATAGCTTTAAATTTTATAAAGGGATGACATAATTGGAATTGTTCTCGCAGCCACCAGCAAGCACAGGTGAAGTTAAGGTGGCCTGCATGTTTATGGGATGGTTGAGATGTCTTTACAAGCCACAGTTATCACATCCTCTGCCTCCATTATCCACTTTGGGAATTTTACCTGGAAAGAATCCCCAAAACATGAAAAAAAGTTGTGTACATGACATTCTTCATAAAATTGTTTAAAATGGAATCAAAGTATTCAATGACAGAAGACCAAAAGTTGTAGTTCACTCTAAATATGGAATCTTAGATAGAACATAAATTTAACATGTTGAACAAGATGAGATATAACTTAATTTGTGACACCTCACGATGGCAGCAGCAGTGACATGAAAAATGCATACCTGAGAAAACTTAAAGTATATGTTAAAATAGAAATATTTACTAGAGTCAGAAAAGTATGTTAAAAATAATGCCTGGACCGCTTCTGGTGCTGCTTGTGTTGTGTGCTTGTTCAGTGCGGACGTGATACTTCTGTGGCGAAGCGGCTTTCCAAGAACACTGACAACCTCAGGAAGCAGTCAAGACTGAGAACAAGGATCCCATTCATTTGAAGGTGGCAGGGCAGGAAGGTGGTGGTGCAGTTTAAAGTGAAGAGGCATTGACGTCACTTAGTAAACTAATGGAAGTCGTTTGTAAATGACAGTTTGTCAGTGAGGCCACTCAGATTCTGATTTGATGGACAGCTTAGTCAATGAAAAGATGTGGCCGATGAAGGTACCGTCGACGTGTTCCTGCAGCAGGCAGGAGGCGTAGTCTAAAGGGGTGCCTGCTCCTTTCCTCCTGAACTCGATTTCTGCTGCCCAAGAACCCATTCTCAATTAGAAAACCATAATTTGGTCCCACGACATCTTGTCGACTAGAGTACTGTTTTCTCTCTTCTTTCATTTCCCCTTCCCTGTTCCTTCATTGTACTTAAAGTAACCGGTGCACATGCGCATGCATACGGCATTGTTTCCCCTTTATTTTTTAACTAAATGGCCAATGGCATGTTTTGATCGCCATCCAGGGGAGATGGATGGGGAAA
>NW_022109767.1:2155038-2163047 GCF_000313985.2 Echinops telfairi | reverse complement strand
TCAACTGTTACACGCCTAAACATTTTCACTGCTTACTTCATAATTACAATACATTTTCTTGAGATACTTACCTGTTAAAATAATATTATTTGCTTAAGGCTATAATTACCTGTTATAGAATAACTCAGAGAAGAATAGTGAATGTCCTTGTATGGAGGCATTGATGGCTCCATGTTAGAATTCTATCCTTCTATGGTTTTACTTCCCGGCCAGTGTGCCTTCTGTTCAGGCCCATTCCCCTCTCAGTGGAGGCTATTGTGTTGCCGGGATGCCCAGCAAGTTTGAGTGGAGCTTCCATACTAAGATGGTCTAGAAAGACATGCCTAGTGACCTACTTATGAAAACCCGATGGATGACAACGGTCCAATTGATTCATAACTGATCCTGGAAATGGTGCAGGACCAGTGTGTCATGATAATATACAGGAGGTCGCTAAGAGTTGGGAGCAACTCGATAGCAGCTAATAACAACAAGAAACTGAGGATATCAGTGGTTGAAGTGTGGTCAATGGACTGGATATCCTGGTAATATCAAGGAATTGTTGGTGGTAGACTATGAGAAGGAGGAAATGAGAAACTATAGGATGAGAATATAGATAAACTTGGTAAAGAGGAAAACAATTCATATTTTTAAATCTTTATTTGTCCATCTTGTGTTTTATAACGTTTATTCTACTGATATGCATTATACTTATTTCCTTTTTTTAAAATTTTTGCCCCCACCCCCTACATTACACTTATTTCACAATGACAATAGAATAATTATAAATTAAGATACATGATCCCTGATTACAAGTATTTTTATTGTGCAGTGTCTGAGTGAATTGGCATAATCAGCCATCACTGATGTCAACAAGTAGATAGTCAGCATTTTTATTACCAAATGTGAATTCAGAGATTTGTAGAGGCAAATTCCATTATTATCTATTATGCCATTTATTCAGAAGTAAAGAGGTATGTTGTGTGATTACAAAAGAGATTTTGGTGTTGTGGGATATTCGTGTGCTGGGAAAATCAACATGTCAGACAGATACCTATATTAACAATCATGCTTTACTAGGAATAATTGTGTATATGTCTTAAATACTTATACAAATCATCAAAAACTCCAGACACTAACAAAATGAGTTAAAATATGCCTATTTAACCACTTGAATTATATTTTTCAATGTTCAGAAGCAGGATTATTAAAATTGTAGATTACTAAATTAAATTTTAATTAAATTCATAGTGCGGGTGAAGATCTTTATTACTGTTCCTTCTGTTGATTTTGAAAGATTTATAGTTGCTAAACTCACTGTATTAAGTAAAATTAGTGTTAATATTTTTAACTAATTAAAGATCTACCTAATGGTTAGAGCTGCTAAGTTGCTTTAAATAACATATTTGGTCACTGGTTCAATATCATTTCATTTACCCAATGAAATTTGACCTTGAGGGAAGCCTCTGAGTCTTGATTTCAGAACACATGATTTCAGCAGGACATTTTTGTTTTTTAATTGAAAATTTCTGAGATGCTTCCCACTCAACTCTCTTGGTAGAGGACCTGGAAACTCAATCTATTGAGGAACCAGGAGCTGGCATCTTTACATTTTCCACTTATTTTCCAAATACCAGCTTAGCTTTGTCTCCTTCCCATTTTCCTCCCTTCTGGATTTTCATTTATCTCTTTCTCCTCTTCCTGCTCTTCTTTTACTAACTCAACATCAGGCCACTAGCCCCTTCCCCCTATTTCTTCTTTATCTTCTTGGGTGTTTTCTTCCTTCTGTAGGCTTGGGTCCATATCCCTATCTGTTAAGCTTTGATTTTTACAGGCAATGTGTTCTTACTGGGTCTAGTGGTTCTTTGTTCAGACAATTGTGGATGGCATGAGTAAAACATGTATGAATCTGTCTATGTAGTGATCTACAGACACAAGGCGGACAAACAGCTCACAAATGAAGCATGTGATTATCAAGTTCAAAAAGGCATGGTCTCCTTTGGTATAAGCCTCCTGAGTTCAAGATGTAACACCAGTAAATCCTTCGCTGTCTCCTGTTGCTTGGCCTCCCTGTGAACTAAAAGCATTAACCATGAAGAACAACATAAAAAGTATATTATAAATATATACATAACAACATGTGCTAATTCATTTCCCACATGTATAGTTTAATGATATCGATTACACCAAATGCTGTGCAACCCTCGGCAATAGATTATGAATAGTCTTTCTTATCTTTAATAGCAGGAGATGGGTTCTTATTCTCAGTCTTTATTTCAAGGCATGTATGAACTAAAGAGGAATTAAGATAAAAGTCTCATTAAGATGAATGAGAATCTCAGACTGTCTTGCGGATGAAAGTATGACTTTCTTCAGAACTTCTTACTGATTTACCAAGTGACTGCCTGTAGTCACAATGACTCTCTTGTTTCTTTCAGAAGGCCAATAGATCTGGCTTTCATTGTTCATGTAGTGCCTACCTGTCACTCTGCCAGATCAAGTACCACCCTGCAAGGGAGGGGCTGGTTAAAGACAGGTATCCGAGAAACATGGAGGTTTGGTCTTTGGCCCAAGGCCACATAATTCTAAGGCAAGAAGTTGAATGACAAGTGATTGTATTGTGTTTCCTTCATAAGGCACCTTCAAAATGTATACATCGATCTCTCAATCCCTGTTACCTCCATTTCATTCTCTCACTAATGAAGAAGCACTTTTAAGGCCACTTTCCCCCTGAATTTCTCCATCCCCAAGACCTTGAACTTGGAGCACTTCTTTTCAGGCTGCCTCGTTGTCTTTCTCCACTCTGGCTTTTTCTCAGTGCATGAACCTGCTTCACATCTTCATTTAACCCCCTTGACTGTTGTTATTCTAGAAAAATCCATTCCTGCCCTTTCCTGCTTCCTTTACTTCTCTGATACACCAGGAAGGCTTGCTATTGTTCACCTCCACTCTGCACACTCTCTGTAGTTTGACCTCACCTATCCGTTCTGCCTGGAATATTCTTTTTACCTTCTCTCCCTTCCACATCGGCTTTCTATAACCTTTAATCAATCCTCCATCCCCACTCTCTCCTCAAACTACTGCCTTCTCCTCAATACTCTTCCCGGTTCCCTCAAAAAGCCATGTGGAGTCCCTTTCTCTTCCATATTCTCAACCTTTGATTTGTACATCAACTATGAGGAGGCTTCAAACATTCTGTGTCAAAATGACACCATCTTTTAATTCCATTTTCCCACCAACTTTTTGAAGTGCCTTGTGTAGTACTTCTAGAATCTTGCGTGACATGCAACTCCGTTCCATGTATAGCTTTCTTTCTAGCCAATAATTATAACTTAGCTCAATGCTGTGGGCTAGTGCAGAGTGTGGAACAAAAATTTTACAATGGAAAGAATGTTAAAGTTATTCTAATTTGACTCCCTAATTTTACTAGGAAGGGCACTGAAGACTTTTTCTTTCTTTTTTGTTCAGGAGGCAAAGCAAACTGATGGAAGGAGACAGAAATTGTTTCTCCTTCTGCTGCCACCGTATGTTTGAAATGAACTTGTATGTCAATAAAGATTCCGAGTCCACTTCAGTTTGACTTCCTCTTTTGTCTTGCCATATTTAGAAATTTGGAAGGATATTTTTTGTTTGTTCATTTTTAAAGAAGCATACTATATATATATGCAGCCCATTTCAACAAGTGAGATCAGTAACAATATCCCATTAAATCCCTATATGTGTGGTTCTCTTTCTTTTATTTTTCCCACCATCCTCCCTCTCTCCTTCCTCACTGTCTTCTCCCATCCCTCTTCCTTCTCCCCTCCCCCTCCTTGTAGTCATCAAATCTTATCCTTTTTAGAAATTTTATTAGTTGGGATTTAATACAGATTTCAATCATGTCAAGTAGAATTGCACAATTATCACCACAGAAAAAAACACATTTCTTTCTCTTTGTTTTTCCTTATAGTTATGGTGTTATTAAATATTTATCTTTGTAAGATCAACCAAGTTGACTAAGCAAAGCGCTCTCTCATTTTGTCCCATCTTGCAATGTTTTATAGGTTGTCACTGTTCTTTATCACTGTACAATATTCTGTGTGTAAATGTACCAGGGTTGTTTGTTCTTCCATGACGAACATCTTGTGAATACAATTGTGTGTGCGTGCTTGGCAGTGTACCAGGTACAAAAGATACACAAAGTATAGTCTCTCCTTTTAAGAATCTCACAGTCTAGATGGAGAGGGTCTATATTAGTACAATACATTGCAATGGAATACTTCTCTGTGGAATAAGTAAATGAAGGTATAAAGAAATAGCAGTGCATGGTCAAGGGATTTATTATCTCATAATAATAGTACAAAGAGTTTTGGTGACATAGTGCTTAAGGCATGTAGCTGATAACTAGAAAGTTGGCTGTTCAAAGCCATCAGCTGCTTTATGAGAGGAAGATGAGGCTGCCACTTCCATAAATATGGACGGCCTTGGGAACCCTATAGAGTAGTTCTGTTCCATCCTATAGGGTTGCTATGAGTTGTAATCAAGTCAGCAGCTGTGGGTTTGGGATGAGGAGAGTAACAATAATATGATTGTTTCCACATGGACATGGGTACAGATAAGAGCTCCCAACACAGGGAATCCAGAACAGATAAACCCCTCAGGACTAATAAGGGGAGTAGCGATACTAGGAGGGTAAGGGAAGGGGTTGGGGAAGGACACGGACAGCATAAAAGTGGATGAAAGGAGACAGTGGTCAGTGTAAGACATGGAAAAAAAGAATTTATAAATTATCAAGGGGACATGGAGGAGGAAAGGTGAGAAAGGGAGGGGGGGAATGAGGAGCTGATGCCACGGGCTCAAGTAGAAAGAAGATGTTTTGAAAAAGATGATGACAACATATGTACAGATGTGTTTCACACAATAGGTATATGTATGGAGTGTGATAAGAGCTGTAAGAGCTCTCAATAAAATAAAACTTAAACAAAAGGAGAGCATGGAAATAGGTTTTATCACTCAGTTAATAAAATCATGTCCCAGCTGTAGAGGCTATCGCAAATCAGATGTGTGCCTGCTAAACTGATCTCTTCCAAACACCAAGACAGTGGACTACTGAAAACGGAGATGTGATGTTTTCCATCTTACTCTATGCATTTTAGTTTTCCTCCCTGCAGTGCTTGCTGCTCCTTTCTTCGTGTGCCCAGAATTTACCTCTGAACACTTGCTGGCAGCCTGAAGCAATTTTCACTGTGCTGGATAATTGTTCACCTCAGAAGCGCCAAGATGCCATGGTTTTTGGGTTGAACACAACACTTCGTTCATTTTATTTACTTGTTTTTAAATTTGAAATTCATTCTTGTAAGTTTAACCAGCTGATGACCGATTGAGTCTGACGCCTGGTGACCTCATGTGGGCCAGAGCAGACCTGGGCTCCGCAAGCGTTTTAATGGTCAACATTTGGAGAAGTCAACAGCCAGGCCTTTCTTCCAAGGACTCCACCCTCTCATGTTTCAGTTAACAGGCTATCATATTAAGTATTTGCACCTCCCAGGGACTCCTCTTGCAGTGTCAGCTTCACTCGTTCTCCCTTAAGTTACATCCTCTGACAGCAATAATACCTGCTTAATCCGGGTGCCAAATAAAAGGTTACAGACACATCATTCAGGTGTGGCTCAGACAGACAGGCAGCCTTACCTGTGAGATTCCAGGTCTGCTCTATCCACAGTGCATCAGGAAGGCCCTCCAGTTGGGCGGCATGAGAGGGAGTTTTATTTGAAAATGGTTCCAAAACCTGTCAGAGAGATGCAGCAGGGAATGTGTTTTTTGGAAACGCCCAGGCCTGTCCCTTTGCCAGAATCTCTCTGGTGCCTAGTACTCAGCTATCCTCAGAGATCAAGTTTCTCTGCTGCATTCTGATTTCTCTGCTGCATTCTGATGCTTGTGTGGCTTAGCATTTTCAGGCTGTTGAACACGATCCCTTTCAAAGCTGGCAGGGGTGCCTTGTTTTTATTTTAGCATAATCTGTCTCACTTTGAGACATTCTCATGCATGAATACCTAGATGGGATGCTGCATACAAACACATTAAGATGTGGTGTCTGCGTGTGGGTGCAGGGGCAGGGGCAGGGGCATGGCTCTTGCCTGCCTTATTGATGGGAGGGAGAACAGTCTTCCTGGGGAGCGATCAGCCGGAGTGCCTCAAAAGCCTCTAACTGCCTTGGACGCAGTGGACCCAGCATCACAACTCTAAAGAATTGATCAAAAAAAACAAAGAAAAAGAATTGACCCCAAGGAAAAAACATGGATTTCCTTAGGAAGACACACCTAGCAAATAATTGTTTTGAATAGAGAAAAGTTAGAAACCAAGTTCAACCAAGCGTTGGGTAATTAATGTATATACAACAAACAAACCCATTGACACCCAGTGGCTTGTGACTCATAGTAACTCTCTAGGGCTGAGTAGAATTGCCCCCTTTGGGTTTCCCAGGCAATAAATCTGTACAGGAGCAGCCTCATCTTTCTTCCATGGATATGTTAATGAATTTTGAACCACCAAACATCTGGTTAGCAGCCTCATGCTTAGTCCACTGTCCCTAGAAGATTGTCATTGAGTGGGTCTAACTCATAGCAACCTTGTGTACAACAAAACAAAACCACCCATTCCATGTGGAAAATAACCATAATATATCGTTCAATAAACATACTCAACTCACTGTAAGAGTTGATTCCAACTCACAGCGACCCAATAGAACAGAGTAGAACTGCCCCAGTGGATTTCCAAGACTATAAATCTTTATGGGAACAGCAAGCCTCGTCTTTCTCCTATGGAGCAGCTGGTGGGTTTTAACTTCTGACCTTGAGGTATCCCACTTCTGACCAACAGGTATCCCACTACACAACCAGGACTCCTTTTAATAAACACATAGGTACAAAAATATGTACAGTAATACCCAGTTTTATAAAAAGTCTAAGGGTATATGTGTGTGAACAGATAAAGTTTAACTAGACATTAAAGTATACATTTCTCTATCTGGTTGATGGGATTGTTTTGTGGCTTCCTTTATTTTTCAATTAAAAAACATTTCCTCAAAATTTTGAGTGTGTTTATATTATTTCTGTGACCAGAAAAATGACTGCTTGACTTATAGAGCCAAAGAGAAGCAACAAAGATTAGTTGAGCTGTGGCTGCTCACAGCATTTATGTAGGACCCTCTTACATTGATGACACAATAGTCTCTAACATCAGTGTCTGAGAAGTTCCCGAAACAACAACTCAACTCTCTGCCGTTAAGTCCATGCTGACTCAGGGCGACTCTATAGAAGTTCCCAAGATGGAATCGATTGCTTTGGATAAAGGATCTCCAGGATCCACTTATCTCCATAGTTGCTACATTCCTTTCTTTTCAGAACAAAGATCTAGGTAGGTGTGCTGTTGAAAAAAGACCAAAACATAGAGTGTTTTAAAACCCTTAGAAGGTTTGAGGTTAATTTGTGTGATACTTAAAGAGATGGGGGAAAGGAGGGAAACATCGATGAAAGAAAGTAAGCCCAAGGAGAAAGCTATGGGACCCACAGTTCCAGGGAGACTTGGGGGGAGGAGGAGACGGGAGGAAGGGAGTGGTGAGCAAACAATGCCATGGATAGGGGAACAACTAGGGAATTAAAATCAATGGCAAGGAGGGTGTAAGGACCCTGGTGGTGTTGGAGCAACAGTAATCTAGCTGAGAGGAATTACTGAGAGGCAAATGAAGGGTGAGCATGAGATTATGGCAAGAGGAACATAAAAGGAAACAGAGGAAAGATCTAGGAGGCAAAACCATTGAAGGAGGTAGAAACATAAGTGTGTCCATATGTAAATATATTAATGCAAACAAATAGAGGCATTAGCCTATGTACATATTTTAATATGGCAATACATTGAGGAAGCGGATGGACTTTGGGCCTCTGCTCGAGCCCTATCTCAACATAAGAAGAACACTTTGTTCTAACAACCTGGCATTCTGTGATGCTCACCCTCCTGGCACGATCACTGAAGATAAAATGGGTGCATAAGCA
>NW_022109767.1:2143880-2153802 GCF_000313985.2 Echinops telfairi | reverse complement strand
TTTTTTTTTTCAATTGATGAATTTTTTTTTCAATTGATGAATTTTTACAACATTAGCATCTTTCATAATTTAAAACACTTAAAAGCAATTAGGTTAGAGGCATCGACTAAGTCTACATGGGAGACACACAGCAGCCCATGTGATACATGGATTGTAACTAATATAATCAAAACTGAAGGGAGAAACGGTAGCAGAGCTAAAATTGGGAACTCCTGATTGGCAGAGGTTATGGACAACAGTGGAAGCCCAGAATCCATTCGCAGGGTCCACACATGGATTAAACCTTAGTTGTATCCCCTCTGACCATAGTTGAAGGATGTGAACGGCTTTATTAACTGATAGTGAGCATTGTAACACTGATTACAGTTAGGTTAAAATGTAATATCTTATCAGTTGATCTCATTTTGACCCATTGAAAATTTGTTCCAGTTTTTACTATTTCCTACTTTGTTTTCAGTTGAGGTTTTTCTGTTTTACTTTGTTATTGTTGCTATTTTTTCCTGTTTTTGCTATTTTTTCTGTTTTTTTACTGTAAAGACAGTAACTTGATTAATGGTTGCTTGGGGATATGGCAGAGGAAGTTGAAGGCAAATGGAGAACTAAGAACAATGAGTTTTAAAAAAAAGAAGAAAATGTTCTAAAATTGATTGTGATGATTGTACAGCTCTTCTTGACGTGATTTAATTATTAAATTGTATGATATGTGGATGATATGCCAATAACAGTTTTGAAAAGAATACATAAATAAAAATGCACCCCCGCAAAAGCCAATAAGTTAGAATTTAACATATTTAATAAGTACCTGTGCTGACAAACTTTAGGTAGAAGCTAATTAGTGGCTGTTACGTACATATTTTAGATTATTAAACTTTCACAAGTTACAGTTCCTGTACTTTCAGGGGATCAACAGTAATGAAAAGAAAATACTCTCTCTTTCCTATTCCGCAATATGAAAAGGACAATGATGACCGGGGTCGTAAAGGTAATGAGCAGCCATCTGAGGTGCAACTATCAGTCTCTTCCCATGAAGGGGAAAGAAGCCTGATGGAACTGGAAAGACGCATGGAAGCAATGCTTCCAGAGGACCAAATGGATCACACAAACATCAATCTCCACAACTCCGAGACCAGAAGGGCTAGATGGTACCCAACTACCAATAGTAACTGCTCTGACAAAGATCGTACTAGAAAGTCCTGGATAAGGAGAGAAACAAATATGGAATAATACTCAAAATCATACAAGCGATCAAGCTTATTTGCCAGATAGAGACTGGTGCGACCCCCTAAGATGATCAGCCTTAGTTAATCTAAAGATCCTGAACTGAACTCACCCCTGTGAGAATAATCAACCATCTACTATCAAAAGGGCAGCACATACCCAAGGGCAAAGCACAAAGGCTTAGGAGAGACGGAGGAACAGAAGTAGGAAACATTCAGAGGTAGGATACTCCATGGTACATGGAAGGGATTGCAATGTGTGTAAACTGTGGAATGTAAAACAAATAACTGCTCTAACTTCACCTAAAGCACAGTAGAGAAATTTTGAAAAATGAAAACAAAAAGGCCCTGCGGAGACTTCCACACAAATACTCCAAGAGGATCTTAAACATAGTTTTTCTGTGAAAGAGGTAGACTGGGATCCAAGCATTTTTGAGGCAGACTGGAATCCAAGTCAGCGAGCTAGCTCGCTTAATTCATGCTCAGGGTTGGGCACAGACAGGCATGTGCTATGGGACTGTCTTCCGTGACTGTCTTCCGTCACCATGATCTTGATACATACATACTCACCCCTTCCTCATTATTGTCCTTACAAAACACATCAATCCTTCCCATCACACCCCTCCCTGTCTTAGACCAAAAACTATTATACTGGAAAGGCTGGGAAATACATTCACAGGAATGTCTAAACAATGACTTAACATTGTTGTTAAGCAGGTTTTCTTTTTCACAGGCTAGTGTGGTACTTACATAATCTGGTGTCAACTTGAGACAATTAAGAGTAAAGGGGTGGAGTCTAGCCTTTCAATCAGGTTAACAGCTTGATAAATAGCTCACTGGAGGCCAGACGCACACTCTCTCCTTTTGAGGCATTCTTGTTGATAAGCCACATGGAGCTCCATGAATGGAGCCAAAGTCATGGAGCTGGAGGAGCCATAAGACTTTCCAACCACTGGTGTGTGAGCTTCCTGCATTCAGTGTCATTGCACGTGTAGTATGGGTCTGAAGAGGAACTTACAGACTGATATCAGACAGATGGGCTAATATTGGACTTATGGACTTGATCTGGACCGGGCTGGGATGTTTTCTCAATATATATTTGCTTTTTTGTATGTGAAGCTCTTTTTCATGCACACATGAGCCTCTCTGGACTAACCAACTAGCAAGAGAAAGAAGCCCTTGTGAGGAAATTCCATGTATCCAACTGAATTCGGAGGTATAGGGAGGCACTGGAGCTGCCGATCTCTCTATTCATGGCATTTTCTGGTGTGGCCTAGGCATATCGGGAGCTTTCAGACTTACGGGTGATGGTATATGTCAGGATCCCTCTGGAGTCGAGTCTGGAACCCTATATACAGGTCATCCCAGAGTAGACCATTCTTCACCACATGTCTCATTACATCCACCCTGCTCCAGATCTGAAACAGACACAGAACAACATGCAGTAGTGCCCCAGGAAGTGTGGAGGACCTCATGCCCCATGGCCTGGGAGAAGAAACATGGGGGAAGGAGTCTGCCGGAGCAGACATCACAGGCTGAGGGAGGAAGGAGGGACTCTGTGCAGGATAAATTGGGGGAAGGAACACAGAAGGCAGATCAAGAGCTGGCAGAATGTAACGACCAAGTCCAAGACTAGGGTCAGATCACATGTTCAAATCCAAGCTCTAGCATGTGATCTTGGTGACCATATTAAGGCTCAGTTTGATGGTCTATAAAATGAAAATAATGATAGCAAATTCTTCATAAGAGTGTGTGTTAGAAGGATAGCAAAGTCCTCATAAGAGTGTTGGAAGGATTAAAACAGTCAATGTATCTAAAATACTTATAATTATGTCTCGTATATATTTGACTTTCAAGAAATGGTCAATTTCTTCTTCTTCCTCTCCTCCACCAGCACCAGCACCATCATCATCATCAGAGCAGCATATCATTAGCATCATGATTCTCTTCAAAGTGGAATGTTTGTTTCCTTTCTGAACAGTCGCTGGAAAAGCAGGGTCTTCTAGTTTGTGGCAATCTGTTGTGTTCCAGATCTTCTATAAAGCAGGATTAATCTAGATCAGTTGGCCAAGGCTTTTCTTTAAAGAACCTCTACCTCTGATACTGCGCTGTGAAATAACACAGAATTTGGAGTCAAGCAGAGATGGTTAAGAGTCCCAACTTCGCTCTCACTTTTTACGACCGTAAACTTGCTAAGCCTTGGCTTTTTTATATAGGACTGTTGAGAGAGAGGAGAGATCATTGATGTGAAGTGACATGAAAAGAAGGTTTTCTAAGACTGCATGTGGTTTTAAGAATTCGTCAGTACCCAATGTTAAAGTGTTACCAGGAACTTTTTAAGTATATGGGATCACATTCCCGACCTACCCTGAAAACTATTCTGTTAATCAAGCCCTGGTGCCACTGTCAGGTAAGCAGTGGACTGATAAGCACAAGGTCAGTGGTTCAAAATCACCAATCCCTCTGAGGGAGAAAGTTGAGGCTATCTCTTCTCATAAAGATGTATTAACTTGCAAATCCTATATCAATCAGAATGGACTCAAAGACGGTGGGTTTGGTTTGGGTTTTTTATTCCGCTAATCAGGGAGATTTCATCTTATTTGGAGTCACAATCCATGCTCATGGAATCATCAGTCAAGAGATCGAACGATGTATATGCTACATAAGACCTCTTGAAAGGTTTGAAAAGCAGGGATGTTACTTTGAGGACTAAGGTGTGTCTAATCCAATTCATGGTCTTTTCAATCACCTCATACACTTTAGAAAGTTGGACATTGAACAAGGGAGACCCATGAAAACTCAATGCCTTTGAATTATGATACTGGTAAAGAATGGTTAAGGTACCAGGGACTGCCAATCGAACAAACAAATCTGTCTTGGAAAAAGTGTAGCCTGAAGGCAAGAATGGCAAAACTTCATCTCCTGTATTTTAGCCATGTTGTCAGGAAAAGTCAGTCCCTAGAGAAGGGAGCCACGCTTCATAACGTGGAGGGGCCATGAAAAAAAGGAAGACCCTCTGCTTCTGTGTCCGGTGGCTGCCACAATGGACTCCACCATCAGAACAATTATAAGGATGGCGAGGGACCAGGTGGTTTTCCTCCACTGTACGCAGGGTCATCATGAGCCAGATCTGACTTGATGGCACCTAACAGCAACAATGGTGGAGAGGCAAGTTTACATAAATGACCTGCTATCCAATGAAACGGAAAGAACTGATCTGCCTTTTCAAATTATTTCCTTTTCCTGTACTATTCCAATGAAAGCACCCATTGTGGACAAAGACAGCAAACAAAAGTCAGAGGATCCAGCCCTTTGTCAATAGAGACTTAAGATCATGATTCCACTTGCTTGGTTGAGGAATGCCCCGCTAGTCTGCGCTGTCAAGTTCTTGTCCTCACAGTAGAGGGAGATTGACTTTTCTGACCTTACAATCTGGAGAAGAGTCCACACAGAAGGTGGACAGATTTGAGAAATAGTCAAGGTGTCAAATGTGAAGACCTTGATAAGTGATACAATTTCAGGACGAGGTCTCTTGCCCCTCCTAACTGACCTTAATGGCGGTATGAATGGCCAGTAGCCACGCCAGCAAAAGAGGAGTCGTTTTAGAGAAGAGGATAATGAGTTGGATTCTGAACAAGTTGAATGAGGTGTCACACATTGACCCCAGCGCGCGGTAATGTTGGTGGAAGGCAGGGAGAGAGGTCTGGGATGAATTGCTGGGGCTGGGAGTCATCATCAGAGAAGTGGCCTTAGCAGATACGTGCACCCAGGAGGAGATCTGAGAAGAATGGACTGAGCAGAGACCCTTGGTAGAAACCAAGTCTGTTAAGTAATAGGTGAAGTGAACAAGAAAGGCCCGAAGAATGCAGAGTAATCAGGAAGTGAGGAAAAGCCAGGGCCCGTTGCCATGGAAACAAAGGGGAGACGACCCTCTGGTTCAACATGATGGTAAATTGCACGTATAACATATCTTCTCAACACTTCCCGATCCAGCTAGAATGCTGACAAAACAGAAGAGAATGCCACAACGAAGAAAACACAAAGGGAATTGTTGGCAAGCACAAGAGTTCAACTAGTTTTGAGACTCTGGAAAGCAGATAGATAAATACCAAGCAATGAACCAGGGTAGAGGCAACTAGAATCTCTGAGTCTAAGGAGCAGTGGTCAAACCTGGAGGTGTCACGGAGGACAGAGTAACAGAGGAACGCACAAGACACGGTTAGCCCTTCCTGATACCTCTTCTTAAGGAGCCCTGGTGGGATTGTCAAGTACGTATTGCACTGCTAACCCCAAGATCAATGGTTCAAATACACCAGTCTCTCTGAGGGAGCAAGATGAAGCTATCTGTTCCTGTAAAGATTTACAGCCTCTGAAATTCTCTCTACGGTCCTGTGAGTTGGAATTTACCTGATAGCAATGAGTTGGGGAGGGGTGGGAGTGGAGGTGGTGGGGGTGGGTTTGTTTGGTTGTTAGGTTTTTATCACTCTGCCTGGCTTCTGAATAAATGAAGTAACACGGTTCTCTAAATGAATGAAAGTCATTTGGGGGGAATAACTAGGGGAAGTCATATAGTGGGGGACTTCAGACCAAGATCAAGATTTTGGCACCTAGGGATCCCTCAGTCTAAGAGTCGGCTCCTCACCTTTAAAATATAAGCCAACTGGTGACTCTTTTGTCAAATAGAGCCTTTAGCTCTTTTTTCATATAGCCTAAGTTCTTTTTCCACCAGCTATCTGTCAGTTTGTTGTACTGTGATGGCTTACACCTTGCTAAGATGCTGGAAGCTATTCCACCAATATTTGCAATACCAGTCAGACCACTCATGGTGAACAGGATTCGGCAGAGCTTCCAGAAAAAGCCTACAGGGGGAAGGCCTGGTGACCCACTTCCATAAATTAGCCAATGAAAACCTAAAGGATGACAACTGAACACTGTCCAACTCACTTGTTTGGACATGTCCCTAGGAAGCACCATTTCCTAGAGGACGTTACTGTGAAATGTGGAGAGCCGTGGAGACCCTCAGTGAGACGGATTGGCACACTAGCCCCAACGATGGACTTGACTCTTTCGCTGGTCAGGATAACACAAAACCAGACAACGTTTGGTTCTGTTGTACCTCAGGCTGCCATCAGTCAGAGCTGGCTTGATGGCAGCTAAGAACAGCACCACAACACTTTCTTAAAATTGAATGAGCTTTTGACATTTATAAATCTGGATATTGCAGGTGAAAACCCAGAAGCCTAAATGCTCTCAAAAATTAAGGAAAACAGTTGGGTATGAGTAGAAGCCCTTCTGACGGGCATTTACTTTCCACTTGACACCATCCCCAATCAGTTCCACATATTTACAACATGCCTTGGGCTAGAGGTAACCCTGTTGTCAGTAAAGCCCACTGACTAACAGCCCTATGCATGTTCACAGAACCTGTTCCATAATTTCATATCAACTTGAAGATATGTAAAAGGGCAAGGGTGGTATCCAACCTGTCAATCAGGTCACATATGATGGTACCTCCTTGTGGCCATTGCCTTCTCATAAGGAGGACCCAGGAAGCCTCCCTCTCTCTCTCTACCTTCATCTTCCTACTTTCTGGCCACTCCGAGAGCCACCGGAGCCTGCCATGTTCACTGATCTTGGATCAACATGATTTTGCAATCACTGACCTGTGATATTCCCGCATTCTGTATAATTGCATGTAACTGCATGAGTATGAAGAGGGACGTATGGACTAGTATCGGACTTATGAACTTGAGTTGGACTGGACTGGATTATTTTCTTGATATAAAGCTCTTTCTTACATATATATGAGTGTCTCCAGATTTGTCAACCTGGCTAACACAGAACCTTAAATTGGTTTCTAAAGCTCTTTGCATTGGGCAGTGTGAAATAACTCCTTAATTCTTACTCTTCCACAGAGGGAGAAGGATCATCCCAGCATCTTGTCTTAGGAGAAAGATGGTGTGAAACTAGAAACCAAAGTAGAAATGCCTTTGAGTATCTCAGAAAAGAACTACCCCCCTTGAATGATAAACTCAACTTATCAAGCAGCACGAGACAGCAAAGCCTTTCGTGTTTAACTCCCATGCACCCTGTCTGAGGAAGTGACTTAAGGAGAAATCCCACAACTAAATAAAGCAAGGAAGGGGAAGTCATGTGTGAGTTTGGGGAGCATGATAGGAAATCCCAAGTGAGAGACGTGCAGTTGACTGAGAGAGGAGCTACCAAGAGCAGAGCAGAAAGGTGGAGAGCTACAAGAACCCCCCATCTAGGAGTGATGCAGAGTTAGTGCTTAAATGGGAGCCTGAAGGCAAATAATGCCCCCCAAGCCCCCAAAAGGTAAGGCAGTGTGAGATGTCTCTGGGTAGCAAGAAGAGGAGGTCTTCTAAGTACAGGCACAGTTCTCTTTGTGCAAAGCCTTACATATATGGTCACATCAAAATCCTGGGAGATAAAATACTGAGAGATATAGCACAGACCACCACGTCTACGTCTACGGCAGGTGGAATGGATCATCTGGTAGAGTTCTTGAGTACACAACCCTATACCACCATCTGCTCCTTGTACAGCCTTGGGGAAGCTATTTACTTCTTGATATGGAAGTTTTTATCATCTATAAAGTGAGGTATATTATAACTCACCGGGTTTGTGAGTTGTTATGAGGCTTAAAACACGAAATGACTCACTATTTAGAAGGTGTTTTAACCTGTGTTTACTCTAGAACAAGCTGTTTGCTCATTAAATAAAGTAAAATTATAGATGCATTTTGTTCCCAACAGGTGTGAATGTGTTTATGATCTGCAGGGTGCTTCTCATGGGTTTGCCTATATGTGAAAACCAAGGTTTTATTTTTAAATACTCACAAATCGGGTAGTAGGTTATTGGTTTTACTAAAGTTTCATTACAGGATTCTCTTCAATAACAAGCATGGAAATCCTTCCAAAAGTTCGTGGGAAAATGGAATTGAAAGATGATGTCATTTCTTCATGAACTTTTTGAAGCTCCCTCCTATCTTACTGAACATAAATCCAAATCACTTTGTTAAAATGTACTTTAAGAGCATACCTATCATAAGAAAGCACATTTAAACCGCTATAAGCAGGGTACCATACAATAAGATTCGTAAGGACAAATGGGGTGTCCTGAACCTTTGTTGTAGCAAATGAATTAGATTTGGGGACTCTAATTGGTGGCACAGCCAGTTACGTGCTTGACTGCAAGGTTAGCATTTTGAAACCATCAATCTCTCCATGGGAGTAAGGTAAAGCTTTGTACGCCAATAGAGATTGAGAGTCACAGAAGCCACCAGGGGCAAGGCTGCTCTGTTCTACAGGGTTTCTCAGAGTCACGGTGGACTTGTTAGCACTCAGTTTTTTGTTTTGAGTTAGATTGATTACTTTAATATCCGTATAACTTACTAAATCCCTGCAGCAATTTAATGATAATGCTTGGTCACATTAATGATGTTACTTGGCTCTCACCTGGTGAGACTAAGTCCTATAAAACTGAGAAAACAAGCCAAACAAAACAAAAACCTCAGGTCAGTTACACAGTGTCTTCACACCCAGAATTAGTAGGTAAGGCACCAATAGTGAGACTTTCTTCAGAGCTACAGCTCTCTCCTTTTCTCCATTTCAGTTAATGGATTTATTCAGAATTGACCCTCAGCACAATGCCTGGATGTATGCGAATTCCTTCTCTAGAGCCTCCTGTGGGATTCATCTGCGGAAGGAGACGTCACTGTAGAGAAGGAAATTGAAGGTAGAGACCACTGCTCACAGTCTTTAGAATAGTTTATACTAACCAGGTATGTGAAACGGAGCAGGTTGAAAAAAACCGATGTTCAAGAAAAGCTTGACAATAAGTAAAAGTGCACTTTACTTCACAATAACATCACAATATTGGCCCACTGTCGTTGTTAGAGGTCCATGGTTCGTTTTGTCTCATAACAACCCCACATATAACAGGACAAAATGTTGCCCAGTCCGATGTAGGTCTGTAACCACTGTGTCAGTCGATCTCATTGAGGATCTTCCTCTCTTTTGCGGACCCTGTGCTAAATCAAGCATGATGTCCTCCAGGGACTGGTCTCTCCTGAAAACCTGCCCAAAGTACGTGAGACCATGTCTTGCTATCCTTGTGTCTCTAGAGTATTCTGGCTGTACTTCCTTCAAGATAGATTTGTCTAATTTTCCGATAGCCTAGCGTATATTCAATCTCCTTTGCCCAAATCATAACTCGAAGGTATGAGTTCTTCTCCGGTCTCTGTTCTCATTGTCCAGCTTTGGCATGTGTATCAGGCACCTGAAAAGGCCATGGCTTGGGCCAGGGGCACATCCGTCGTCAAAATGACAGCTTCCTGTTCAGATTTGAAAGCGTTCTGCTCTACCAGATTTCGCCAATCACTGTTTGATTTCTTGACTGCTGCTGCTGGGGAGGCTGCTGACTGATCCAAGTAAAATGAAATCCTTGACAACATCCATCTTTCCTACATGTATGTGGATGTTGCTTATTGATCCTGCTGTGTAGAGTTCGATTGTCCTCAGGTTGAAGTTGCAACAAATGTGCTAGGCTAATGTGGGGGGGCTAACATTGTGCTCCGTACTAGCTTTGCGACTTTTCTGTAACTTTAAAACTCTTCTAAAATAAGTTTCTTAAAAAGGAAGGAAGGAAGGAAGGAAGGAAGGAAGGAAGGAAGGAAGGAAGGA
>NW_022109767.1:2108292-2143217 GCF_000313985.2 Echinops telfairi | reverse complement strand
TAGGGTCTAGAACCGATTAACCGCGATAAACGAGGGTTCACTGTACTAGTATTCGTCCCTAGCAAAATTGCTGCATGCCAGTAACCTCCATCAAGTTTAGAGAGGAGCTTGTCATTACCCAAAGTACTATTATTAGTAAGATAGCAGGAATGAATCAAAGAAGGGGTGTCATAGAGGAGCAACATTAAATCATTTCACTGGAAGTTTTCTAAGTGTTCCCTTTCCACATTAATTGCCCAATTCGGATGATTGTTTAAACCAATATTTTCCAACACCCAAACCAAACACACTGCCATGGAGTCAATCCTGACTCCTAGCGACCCTACAGGTCTTTGGATTTCAAGGGCAAATTCCAAAAAAGTATTTGGCATCTAATGAAAAAAGAAAAGGAATCTTAGCCCAGGTGGAGCCTAAAAAAAAAAAATCTCACGTCTACTAGTCTACTATCACTAGTATCGACTATCTCTTTGTTTTATGAAAGGGAGGATGTTGTAACCACTCAAAAGTAGCAAGGGCATGATCTTGAAATACTGACCATTCATTCAGGAAAAGGGAGTTGGTATCTTTGCACAAACCGCATAGCCCCATTCATGGTCACTTCATTAATGACAAATGGAGACTTGGACTGCCCTTGCTCCCCAGGGAGGTTTGGAGGTATCACTGCATTAGAGAATGGGGAGGGCTGCCTGATGGCCATGTTCAGGCGATGAATAGTGCCCACTGTTGAGAAGAGTGCTCACTACCGGGAGAGTGACCCCTGTCTTTAGAAGCGTGAGGGGTGCCCACTTCTCAAGGCCTGGCCAGAACTCTGCTCTTCACATACAACCTCAGGCACGGAGTGTAAGCCAGATGTGGATGGTTACTCACCAACCTTGCAGCTATTCCTGGCCCATTTCTGGTCTCTTAGTTCTCTTACAGGGTCCCCATGGTTGTCCTTAGTTGCTGCAAAGTCAGATCCTATCCACGAAGGCCCCACGTGTGTCAGAGTGGAGCTGTGCTCCGTAAGGTTTTCAATGGCTGTGACCTTTCGAAGGGTTATTGTCAAGTCTGCCCTCAGAGGCACATCCGGATAGATGTACATGGTAACTTTTCAGTTAGTGGCCAAGCACATTAACTGCTTATACAACCTAAGGACTCTTGCAGGCACTACCTGGGTGACTCAAATGGCCACGCCAAGATCTGTGAATCTTGCATCAAGAAGATGACTAAAAAGAAACCGAAAACCAATGGTCCAGCCAAAAGGTTGGCAGTGAGCCTTTCCTGAAAGGTCGCCGCCAGTGCAAACCCTCTGGAGCACAGCTCTGACACACATGGGGTCACCGTGAGTGGGAATTGACGGGGTTGTGTTTTTTGCCCTCCAGCATCTCCTCCCTGTTAAGACTTACATGTTGCTTTTGGAGGCATGCCCAGTTTGGGTGAGTGAGTGACAACTGAACGGGTTTAGCCCATGTGCTGGAGCTCAGCTTAAGGTCTAACCCTTAAGGTTGACCTCGTTGGCTGGGCACTGCAGTCCTCATCGCCGCTGTCAAAAATAGTTCGCTACTGCCTTGCTGACCTTTTCCAGGACACTCCCTTGCCAAGCGGATCCCAGCTTCTAGCCCCGCAGTGTATGTACATAGCTGTTCCTGTCATGCTAAGTAAACAAATACACACATACTCCCTAACATGAAAACAACGAACAGGTGTGGACAGCAGGTAACAGCATGCTCCAAATGAGAAACCCAATTGGACTTCCCAACAATCTCTAAATGTTCGATAAGGGATGGATTATCACCCTGTGGAGTCTGTTCTCTTGTCAGGCAGGTTGCTGGGCTTATGGAAGAAGGCCTGGTGACCTAGTGGGTTCATCATTGCTAACCACAAGTCAGCAGTTCAAATCGACCAGCCGCTTCTCAGGAGAGAGACGAGGCAATCTGCTCTATTAAGTATTTACAGTCTCAGAAACCCAAAGAGGCCGTTCGAGTCTGTGCTGTAGGGTTGCTATGAGCTGGAATCGGCTCAATGGCAGTGGGTTTGGGTTTGACTTTTAGGGTTTGAGGAATACTTGTTGAGAACTAGTTTGGGTTAAGAATGGGTTTTTAATATATTATAATAAGAATAAAAAAACAAAGATAAATAATACTTAGTAGCTTACCCTGACCACAAGATTATAGTCCTTAAATCCAGCCCAAGTGTAGTATTCTTTTATCCAGGATGAGTGAAGAAATATTTCATCTCCTATAGCAGCATTCAGAATGTTTAAGTATGGTCCAAAGTCCCAGGAATCCTTGTAAATTTTAGTTCCTTCTGGAGGCTCTGTGATGCCCTTGCTTAAGGACACAAGAGAGAGACGGTGGTGAAAAAAGAAAGCTGTGGATAAGGACTCAGAAGGTAAAAATTGTCACCTGCATATTAAATATCAAACATTGACCAGGCTAAAAGCTTTGCATAGCTCAAATGATCTTGCAGGAGTCCCACAGAACTACCACAGGGGTGGGGGATTTGGGGTAAGCTTACATGGAAGCCTTAAGGAGAGCAACTCCTGTTAATTATTTAATATGATGATTTTAAAAGTCAGATCCCTTTGAAGAAAGATGTCCATGGCTGAACAACAAGCATTTGAAAACCACCGATTTGGACCTTGTTGCCCCAAATAAATAAACTTGAACATGTTTATTATCTTCCAATCATATTGACTTTGTGGCTGTCTGTGCATCCTCCCTGCCTGCCCCACCCCCCAAATTAGGATAATAAGTTCTGTAAAACTAGCAACCACAGTTGACCAGAACATTGAAGGGGTTCAATAAATGTTTGTAAAACATATGAATAGCTTTAACCTATTTTTGAGATAGGTTTTTAAAAATAAGACACAAATCCAGAAATTCGTGTTTTCAGCAGGACAGTTCTAATACTGTACTAATCAAACAATTACCAGCAAACAGATGGGCAATTGGAGCCCTTCCAACAATATAGAGAAGACAATTCTACATTATTCCTAGAGCTTGTCCATCCCTTGTGAGGATGTCTCATTGCATGAACACGGGAAGTACAATTCTATGATATTGCAATGCTATGCTATTCCTAGAGCTCATCTATGCTGTGTGAAAAATGTCTCATTGCAGGATGGGGAAACAGATTTAGGTGTCTATATTTATAGGTTTAGTAGTAAGGTAGCAGATGGACATGGGGCTCCACACAAGTACTCCCTCAATGCAAGAATACTTTGTTCTACTGAACTGGCATTCCATCATGCTCACCTTCCCGACACAATTGCTGAAGACAAAGCGGGTGCATAAGAAAATGTGGTGAAGAAAGCTGATGGAGCCTGGCTATCAAAATATATAGTGTCTAGGGTCTTAAAGACTTGAAGGTAATCAAGCAGCCATCTAGTTCAGAAGCAACGAAGCCCACATGGAAGAAGCACATCAGCCTGTTTAATCATGAAGTGCCAAAGGGATCAGTTATCAGGCATCAAAGGACAAAAAAATCATATCACTGTGTGCTCACCTCCCCGATACGATCACTAAAGACAAATAGGTGCATAAGCAAAGGTGGTGAAGAAAGCTGATGGTGCCCGGCTATCAAAAGTTATAGTGTGTGGGGTCTTAAAGGCTTGAAGGTAAACAAGCGGCCATCTAGCTCAAAAGCAACAAAGCCTACATGGAAGAAGCACACCAGCCTGTGTGATCACGAGGTGTCGAAGGGATGAGGTACCAGGCATCAAAGAACAAAAAAATCATACCAATGACGGGGAGTGCATAGTGGGGACACAAAGCCCATCTGTAGGCAACTGACATCCCCTTATGGAAGGGTCGTGAGGAGGAGACGAGCCAGTCAGGGTGCAGGGTAGCAACAATGAAACATACAACTTTCCTCTAGTTCCTAAATACTCTGCCCCCTCCACTATTATGACCCCAATTCTACCTTACAAATCTGGCTAGACCAGAGGATGGTCACTGGTACAGATAGGAACTGGAAACACAGGGAATCCAGGGCGGATGATCCCTTCAGGACCAGTGGTGAGAGTGGCAATACCAGGAGGGTGGGGTAGAAAGGGGGAACCAATAATAGGGATCTACATATAACCTCCTCCCTGGGGGACGGACAACAGAAAAGTGGGTGAAGGGAGACTTCGGACAGTGTAAGATATAACAAAATAATAACATATAAATTATCAAGGGTTCATGAGGGAGGGGGGATAGGGAGGGGGGGAATGAGGAGCTGATGTCAGGGGCTTATGTGGAGAGCAAATGTTTTGAGAATGATGAGGGTACCGAATGCACAAATGTACTTTATACAACGGATGGATGTATGGATTGTGATCAGAGTTGTATGAGCCCCCAATAAAATGATTTTTACAATGTCTCATTGAATGAAACTTAGAAAGTATTGTATTGTGAACCTCAGAGTTGAAAGGAGGTCCGGAGGCTCCTGTCTAGTTAGGATGTGGCATGCACTTGTAGCAGGCTGTCTCCTACTTCCTGAAACAACACCATGGGTCCATTGTGTGCCCACAGCTACGCTTGTGCTGGTTTTTGTAAGAAATTATTTATCAAAACCTACAAGTTGCATCTTCTAAATAGATTTTAAGCCTGCTTCAGCTCTGGCCTCGGTCTTCGTTTAAAAACAAACTCATTCCCCTCAAGTGGATGTCAACTCAAGACAAGCCCATCGGTTACCAAGCAGAACAGCTCCATCATTTTTCCTTCTTCTCTCTAACAGTTACAGAAGCAAGCGACCGGGCCACTTCTGGGTAAGTTCCAACCATTACCCTTTAGGTTAATAAAATCATAACAAAGCGAACCTTTGCTACTTGAGTCTGACTCATTGGGACCCTACAGGACAGAGTCGAACAACCCCATGGTTTCCCCAAGGCTGTGACCCTTAAGGAACCAGACTGCCTCATCCCATGCAGGAGCTAGTGGGTCCGAACTTCCCACCTTTTGGTTCTCAGCTAAGAGCTTAACCACTATGCCATCAGGACTCCTTTTTAGGCTACTAGTCCAACACCGTGTTTGCCATCCTGGGACCTGAACTTAGTCAGGTATCTCATTCATTGTTTCCTGCATAAAGCCACACACAGCCTCACAACTGGCCTCCCTGACTCCCACCTTTCTGCCTATCGTCTCTTCCCCAGGACATTCTGCTCAACGTCACTGGGATCATTTTCTAAAACACAGCTCAGTGATAGATTTTCTTTACAAACCAGTCCAAGCTCCTTGGCCAGGTTTACAGCACCTTTTCAACTGTGGCCCCTACAGGATGTCCCTGCCTTATTGTTTTCCTCTGCCTTCCTTCATGAGTCCTGTACTTATGCCGGTTGACAGTTCTGTCTCCTGTACCTAGTATGATACCTGGTCTACAGAAGGGGCTGAATAAAAACTTTCTGAATGATGTACATTTGGCATTCACCAGAACCACATTTTCTATTAACACTTCTCTTCTATGGAGCTCTGGTGTTGCTATCCGGTAAGTGTTAGACTGCTAACCTCAAGGTTGATGATTCAAACCTACCAGTTGCTATAAGGGAGAAAGATGAGGCTGTCCCATACAAGGTAACTAGGAGTGAGAATTGACTCGAAGTTGGTGGAGAATTGTGTGTGTGTGTGTATGTGTGGTGTTGTTGTTGTTTTGCTTTGTTTTCTTGAGCAAAAGCCAAGAAATTCTCTCTAATTCTTTGTCACCCGATCCTCAGTTCTAAAACCTAGTTCAAATACCAACGATTCCAGATTGTTTTCCTTGATCCCATTGACTGCTTTTTCCTAACCCTTCTTCCCTTCACAAAGCAGTGTTGGGTGTATAGGTGTTGGACTGCTTGCCCAAAGGTAGATGGTTTGAAGCCACCAGCTGCTTAAGGGAGAAAGCTGTGTCAATCTAGTTCCACAAAGATTGACAGTTTTAAGCAGTGAACTAACAGAGAGATCTGTGGGGGGCGGCCCCAACCGCAGCTACGTCAACACCCTCCCCAGAAGAGTACACTACGGAGGACAGCACTGAAGATACAGCCCAGGGAGAGTGGTGGGTCTGCCAGGACCACATGGGAGCAAACTAAGAGGGAAAGAGGGGGCTGCGGATAGAGAACCATGTCCTGGCCCACCAAGCCCCGAGGATGACACTCCTGGAGCAGCCAAAGCACAGAGAGGATTGTAGGGCCAGCCCCACCATGAGACACAATGTCTCCTCACTGACCCACAGTGCTTCAGGGGACAGCATGGAGACACAGTGCAGGAATTGTGCCTGTTCTGACACCCTCCCTCCACCACCACTGCCCCCACACACCAGTGCAACAAGTCTTGCACTTCTTTCATGTACTCAGCCACAAATTTTCCAGCAGGTGGGCCTCCTGTAACACAATAATTTGCATTTCCAGAAGTATTTGCTATACCTACTGTGGTAGCTACATGATCTGTTATCAATTTGAGGCTTAAGAGTGAAGGGATGGTGTTTAGCCTGTCAATCAGGTTGCAGCTTGGTGATCTCATTTGGAGACACTAAGGAGATAAAATAGCTCTTTGGAGGCGCGGCACACACTCACTCCCTGAGAGACTCTCTATTGACAAGATGCATGGAAGTACGCTAGTGCCCTGAGCTGCAGCAGCCACGTGGAGACCCCTGCCAGCGCTGAGATGTTTCCAATGCCATTGGATCCACAAGACTTTCCAACCACTGGCCTGTGATCTTCCTGCATTGAGAGTAATTGCATGTGCTTCATGAGTCTGAAGAGGAATTTATAGATTGATAATGGACATATGGGCTAATATCAGACTTATGGACTTGAACTGGACTGAGCTGAATTGTTCTCTTAATATACAGTTGCTCTTTTATATAAAGCTCTTTCTTATACACATAGGAGTGTCTGAATTTGTTTCTTTAGTCCATCCAGACCAACACATAGAGGTATAAATATAGGCATGTGTATACGTAAATTCATTAATATATAATGATAGGCATGTAGGTCTATGTACACATGTTTAAAAGTATCAAGGTAGCAGACAGACATTGGGCTTCTACTCAAGTACTCTCTCAATGCAAGAATACTTTGTTCTAATAATCTGGAATTATGTGATGCTCACCTTCCTGACATAATCACTGAAGTCCAAATGGGTGCATAAGCAAATCTAGTGAAGAAACTTGATGGTGCCCAGCTATTAAAAGATATAGCGATTGGAGTCTTAAAGGCTTGAAATTAAACAAACGGCCCTCTAGCAGGGAAGCAACAAAGCCCACATGGACGAAGCACACCAGCCTGTGTGCAATCATGAGGTGTCAATGGGATCAGGTACCAGCCGTGAGAAGACCCAAAACAAACAATCATATTGATGCAAATGAGGGGGTTTAGATCCAAAGCCCATCTGTAGATAATTGGACATCCCCTCACAGAAGGGTCACAAGGAAGGGACAAGTGAGCCACGGTGCAGTGTAGTACTGACAAAACACACATTATTCAACATTCCTCTAGTTTTTTAATGCTTCCTTCTCCACCCCACCCCCACTATCTTGACCCCAGTTCTACCTTACAAATCTGGCTAGACCGGAGTATGTACACTGGTACAGATAAGAGTTCTAGACACACAGAATCCAGGACAGATAAACCCCTCAGGAAAATTAATGGGAGTAGCAATACCATGAACATAGGGGGAAGGTGTGGGGAGAAGGGGGAAAAGGAGGCAACCGATTCCAATGATCAACATATAACACACACACCCCAGGGGGACGAACAACGAAATGTGGGTGAAGGCAGACAGCAGATATGAAAATAATAATACTTTATCATTTATCAAGGGGTCCCAAGGGTGGAAGCGTGGGGGAAGGAGGGGAAAAAGAGGAGCTGGTGCCAAGGGCTCAGGTAGAAAAAAATGTTTTGAAAATGATGCTGACAATATATGTACAAATGTGCTTGATACAATTGATGTATGGATTGTTATAAAAGCCGTAAGAGCCCCCAACAAAATGATTTATTTAAAAAAATGGAAATGAACGCTCAGGCTTATTTCCTGTGTGCTTAGCACATTTTGTGTTCAAGCTGTGCTTGTGGCCCTCAACAACGTTTCCCTCATTTGCTACCGTCTCGTGTGGTTCTGAGCCGATGAAGCCATTTGATTGATGTTTACATAGTAAGGAACGCACAGGGAAAAATTCAAAAATTTTCTAGATTTTCTTTGAATCATCTTTGAAGTTCTATTTTAGCAGGTGGCGTGCATCCAAGGATGTCTCCCCAAAGATGTTCATTGAAGTCCTGCACCTGTACCTGCGAACCTGTTTGGAAATAGGATTTTTCTTTTATTATGGTAACGGGGTGATACAAGTTTAAAGGTCTAAACCAAAACCAAACGCACTGCCCTCAGTCAGTTCTAACTCACAGAGACCTTGTAGGAAGAGAAAACCTGCCGTGGTGGGTTTCTGAGGCTGAAAATCTTTGCGGGAGAACAAAGCCTCTTCTGTCTCCTGTGCAGTGGTTGGAGGCTTTGAACTGCTGACCTTCAGGTTAGCAGGCATCTCATAACCCACTATGCCACTAGGAGTCCTCCCAATGTAGGGTGTGCTCTAAACCTAATTGCTTCTGAATTATAAAAGAAACAGAACAGACAGGGAGCATCCATACACACACAATCCAAACCCATTGCATCAAGCGATGCCAACTCGTAGCAACTCACTAGGACAAGGTAGAACTCAGGTAGTTTCTCAGACTATAATATAGACAAGGTAGTTTCTCAGACTATAATTCTTTACAGGAAAGTCCCAAATTTCTCCCCACGGTGGTTTCAAACTGCTGACCTCGTGGTCAGCCGCCTAATACATAACCATTATGCCACCAGGGCTCCCTTATGGTGCCAGGCATTCCAAGGATTGCTGGCAGCTATCCTGCATATGTATCCTGGCACACTACATGTACCAGAAGCTGAAATCGACAAAGAAAGATCTCCCCACTCAAGCCATGACCTGAATAAGGACTTCTGGTTTCCAGAGATACGTTAAAATACATTTCTGTTCTTTAAGCCGCTCGTTTGGATTGGTTCTGTTCTAGCAACATTAGGCAGTACGACAGTATGTTACTCAACAAAATCACAGTATTAGTACAACTTAGGGACTGTGTCATGAGGCAATATGTAAAGTGTGTATTTTCTCATAAGATTGAGAGAGATTCATGAACGCATTTTTATTCTCTGGAAGCATTGAAGGCAAACCTGTCTGTGGGATCCTTTAGCATCCTCCCCAGATCAAGGGTAGCGCCTGGTCGTGGGGTCCACGTCACCACATCAGAAATTTTCTTGATAAGGTTGTTGAGTTCATTTGGATCATTCTTGATATTTGTTTCTTTAATGTACCTGAGAAAGGAGAGCATTTCAACCATGTAAGGGCGTTTATTCTCAGCTGCACA
This sequence comes from Echinops telfairi, assembly GCF_000313985.2. Lineage (NCBI taxonomy): Eukaryota > Metazoa > Chordata > Mammalia > Afrosoricida > Tenrecidae > Echinops > Echinops telfairi. The sequence continues at coordinate 2,133,859 of NW_022109767.1, read as the reverse complement.
GCCTGCTTCCCACATTGACAGAACTTTCTGTTTCCTCTGTAGTCCTAGTTCTCAATCCCACCCCTTGTACAACAATAGGATCGTAAAGCTCATCCTTGGGTGAGAGCCTATTACTAGGGAAGAATTCTTAGTCGAAGTTGTACTTCTACTTCATTTTAAAGCTTAGTCATGAGGTGGATGGCATTGAAGTTGTATGAACTGAGGCTAATTGGTATACATATGTGGCACCGCAGACACATGTATTGACTATTAATGATTTTAACCAATTTCATCTTTACATATTCAATTTTGCTTGCAAGCTTTATCCTAAGTGCATAACAGGAGTGAAGCAATTTTATCTTGACAGTGTCCTTTGGAGATGGTTGCCTCTATTATGGTTATTTTCTAGAAAAAGAAGGAAGGAATCACTGGGTGCTTAGGGCTCTTGGCTGCTAACTGAAAGGTTCATGGTTCAAGTCCACCTAGAAGCACCTGGGAAGAAAAGTTTAGGTATCTACTTGTGGAAAGTCAGCCATTGAAAGCCCTGTGGGGCACAGCTCGACTCTGATACCCTTGGGGGTAGACATGACTCAGGATCAACCCGATGGCAACTTGCTGTAGAGAAGGAAGCTTTGTGGGGCCCAAAGATTTGCCTGAGTTCACCCCACTAGGAGGCAGTCCAGCCCCGGCTCCAGCTGTCTGCTGTGTAGCTGGGTCAGGGCATCGCTTTCTTGGGAGACCCAAAGGAGAGGGTCTCCCCAAGTTTGCGGGTGACATCTGAAAAGTCCCTCCATTCAGAGCCATTAAAAATCTACCCACATTTTAAAAAGCATTCATGTTCTCAGTTATTACTCATGCCGAGATCTGGGGTCAGGAGAGCAGGGAAGGGGGTCCGACCTCTTTCACCTCATCAGGGAGGGCGAGAAGCATTACCTGCATCACTGATCCAGGGCTAAGTCTATGAGGTGGGGCTCAGCCCTGCCTCCAGCCTCCAACCTTTTTATTCTGAGAGCAGCTGTTGGGACCACAGCGCTCTCTAAGTCTCTGCGGGGTTCATTCATTCATTGCAATGGCCACCAAGATCTCAAAGACCTCTGCTTACTCAGTCAAGTGTTATGAAGGTGTTTGTTTGTTTGTTTGTTTGTTTGTTTTAGATCTACTGATACGTTTTCAGGGGCACTCCATTCCACAACTAAGCCTCAGCCCAAGGGGGCGTGGCCTTCTCAAGTGTGGGCCAGGAAGCCCACTGCCTGATCTCTTGCCAGTCTCCCGGATCTGCAGCTGCTGTTCCTCTGTCGCTTTTTCTTGGCACCTCTTGTCTCAGTGTTCCAGCCTTCTCTATTCCTCTAATCTCTCTCTCCTTCTTCCTCTCCCCTCCTCTCCGTTTGGCCCTCAAATGAAAACAGCATTTAAGGGTGCACAAAGAAAATGCATGGACCTCTGAGCATATAATTGGAAAGCAAGACCTGTAAGTTATATTACTACAAACAGCATCATTTAACTTATCCAAAACATCAGACTTGAATTTCACGATGATACAATTCTATTCTAACCAAAACTCATGTGAAACATAACTAGCAAAAACACAACACAACACAAAACAAAAACATTTGCCCATGAGTTGATTCTGACTCAACACACACACACACACACACACACACACACACACACACACACACACACACACACACACACACACACACACTTCCACAGAGCATGGTGCTCAAAATGAGCCAAATTAGCAAAAAAAACCTCCATTTTGGGTAGCTGCTAAGTGATTGCCCTTCCCTCCCTCCCATCTCAGAAAGCTGACTGCTAGCTGACCTGCCCGTTCTCCCTCCCCTTACGGGAAAGTCTCTGCTGATGATTAATTGTAGAATGTCCTCCCATGTTCCAGGGTTCTGGACATGACAATTCGTTTCACTAGCCTTCAATATATCATCTGTTCCGATTGGTTTTCAATACTGTTCCCTTGGATGTTGTCATCTGAGTGATGTTGTTAGTCTTGTCCAGATCACCAGGATGTGACAATATAATCTTGCTTTGGGAACCAGGATGTGACAATATAATCTTGCTTTGGTAACCAGGATGTGACAGCACATTTTGGTATTGTTTCTTTTATAAGAAATGTACCTTGTACTGCATGCTTACGCTTCTTGAAGTTACAAGCAATTCATTAATTTTGCTTTCTACTTCTTTTCATGCTTGCTTGAACTCTAGACAGGTGATAAATGAGTTTTTTGGCCTTAAAGATGGACCGAGTCCACTCAGGGCTGCAATGAAGGGAAACACTTTAGTTTCTCAGTAGCCCAGCTCGCTGAATAAAGACCCTTCTAAATGTCAAGACATTACAGTGGCTGTCATTTCTTTGAATCCACAACCCATAGGGTTTCCAATGACTTTCAGACAAGTTTCAAGACCTTCCTTCCACAGTGCGGTTGGGTGGGTTTGAACTAGCAACCTTTCAGTTAGTAACAGAAAGCAAACCATTTGAGCTACCCAGGGTCCTAAGCTAGCTTACCAGAAACAATAACAAAACATGTCGATGTCGAGTCAATTTTGACTCATAGTGACCTTTAGGAGGACCATATAGCACGGCCTCCAAGGCTGTGAATCTTTCTGGAAGGAACTCTGGTAGCACAGTGGGTTGTGCATTGGGCTGCAAGATCAGCAGCTCAAAACCACCAGCCACTCTGAGGGAGAAATATACGGCTTTCTACTCCCATAGAGAGTGACAGACTCAGATACCCACAGGGGCAGTTCTACCCTGTCCTGTGGGGTCTCTATGAGGCAGCTTGAACTCAATGGCAGTGAGGTTGGGTTTTTTGGAAACCTGCATAGAAGCACATTTCTACATCTTTCTCCTTTGGAATGACTAGGGGTTTGAACTGCTGACCTGCTGGAAGCAGTCAAGCCATTTAACCACTGTACCACCAGGGCTACTGTGAGCTAGTTTAATCCAATACCAAATCCACTGCCGTCAAGTCCACTTGAACTCCTAGTGATCCTATATACCAGGGACCGATTCTTAAACCCAGTGTGTCCAAAGGGTGCCTTTGGGCAGGTCTGTTGGCTGCTCTGAGTTTCAGATGCCCTACCTGCTCAAAAGCTGTAGTGACACCTCACTCACAGTGTTATGCAGAGGATTGAGCTAGAAGGTAGTTCATTAAATTCCCCCAGTTTGATTCGCAGCATGTGCCTACTGCTTATCTGTTGCCTTCCGCTTCCCTGGGGATCCTTTCAGAGAAAATGTGAATGAACTCTGGCCGCCAACCTTGGCTTTCATTCACGCCCTCTGTTCTCAGGCAGCTTGCTCAGACCAGCCCAGGACTCCACTAACACTCGCTTTCTCCTCTCTCGATGCACACACAGCCGAGTCAGGCGTTCTCGCACACTTTCCCTCATGCGTCAGACTGTGGAACAAAATGGCCGGCCGTACTTGTCTGATGGGTGGGATTCCACGAAATATCCAGCAAAGGGGCAATAAATCCGAGGTTGCAGGTCCTTCACCAGCCGAGCCTTGTAGTTAAGGAGCTTCTTCCTTTCTGTTTTAATGAACTGGGCTTTCCACGCCTCTGAAATGGCAGGGTGTGGGTTAAAGTCTCCTCTGATTGCAGTTATAACAGAGAAACAAATGTTCTGCTCTATTGAACTCTTGGGGCAATAACACTGACAGATTAATGACAGCAGAAATAGAACAGAGCTCCCTGTGTCACCCCTGGACAGTCGTCCCCTGATTTATTTTGCTCCATCCGCTTGGGAAAGAACTACAGCTTTGGAAACCCTCTGGGCAGCTCCCTGCTTCCCTGTGGGGTCACTGTGAGCGATCTTTTGAGGAATTAATCCCAATAGCTTTTGGTTAAAACAATATCTAATATTTTTTGCTTAAAAAACGAATCTCTTTTGGTTAAAAAAAAATAGCCAACAGTTTCCTAGTGGTTCTGGGTGCACACGGATCTGGAACGGCTGCTCTGGCTGATCAGTTGGCTGAGAATTTCTACGTGCTCAGCTCTGCAGTCTGTCCTTCTAAGGGGGAGCCTGCCCATAGCAAGTAAGAGGCCTTTTGCCCTTCTATATGCTGTGAACTTTTGCAGAGAGTCACTGCTGCCAGGGCCACCCACCCCCTACCCCCTTACCCCCTGCCATTCAGTACTACCTGAAACAGTGTCAGTAATTCTGTCAAATGCTAAGACCCAGGATGATCACGACCCAGTGTCTAACAGATGCAAAGCCCCATCCTCAAGTCTGGCTTGGATCCATTGTGAAGGTGATATTATTTTTTAAAAGTTTGATCGACATATGATCCACATCTCAAACAATTAAGTACTTCATCACACTAAAAAGAGTTCTGCAATTCTCGCCACAATTAATTCCAGAACATTTTCTTCTTTCTTGTACTCATCGTTTTAATCCAGTTCCCCCCAGCCTCCCCTGCCATAACCCTAAGGAACTATTAATCCAGTACTATCGCTAAAGTTTTACCTATCTTGGGTTTCTTTTACAGAAAATCGTACAAAACAAAAGGAGAAAGAAAAACAAAACCCCAACACCAATAACAAAATAAAAACCAAGAAAAACCTCAACTGAAAAGAAAACAGAAAATATTAAAAACTGGAACAAATTTAAAATGGTTCAGAAGGGTGGTCAAATGATAAGGTGCTAAATTTTAACCTAACTACATTTGGGATAATCCATTTCCCAATGCACTCTGCATTATAATAAGGCTATTCACATCCCTGGTCTATGGTCAGAGATGACTCACCAGAGGCTTAATCCATGTGGGGACCGTACCAATAGATTTGGTGTTTTCACTGTCACCCATAGGGTACAGGCTATATCTTTGTTCCAGCCTAGCACTTCGTTTTATTTCCCAGTTTATTTTAAAACTCAAGTGGACCTCCTTGGTAAACAAAGCACATTCGGAGGCTTAAAAAATTCATGGAAAAAATGAAAGCTAAAGCTAAGATACTTTTTCTATAAATGTTTTGAACCTCCCTTGCATAGTTAATAAAACTCGGGCTTGGGCCATAACCAAACCAAACTCACTGCCGTTGAGTCTGGCTTAACTCATCTTGACCCTACAGGACACAGTGGAACTGCCCCTGTGGGTTTCCGAGATGAACTCTTTACAGGAGTAGAAAGCCTCGTCTTTCTTCCTCAGAGCACCTGGTGATTTCAAACTGCCGACCTTGCAGCGAGCAGCCCAAGGCATAACCACTAATACACAAGGCAGGGTGTGGAATTTGAGACTATCTGTCTCTTGGTTTTCCCCATAGCCATGGGGTGTTTTTGGTTTTTTTTGTTTTGTTTTCTTTTAATAACTTTCTTTTAAAATAGAAAATGCAAAGACAATAGCTTGCACATAGTGGGAGTTCAATTCTTGGTGCCTATGATTACCAGCCTCCATTCTTTCTTGGATTGTCATGAAGGCATGCAATCAAGACCTGCACGTCTCAAATAATATGTAATAATGCCACAGGGAATCCATGTACGTCTCCTCTTTTAAAACAGCAAGAACAACGGGGGGAGCTGCGAAGGAAGGTGCAGCGTGTCTGGAAAGTGGCAGCTCTGTGCCTGGAGAAAGGCGGTGCTGTTTGGTAATTGGATGGGCCTAGGAGTCTGCCACAGGCCAAGTTGACTCCAGGAAAGTGGTAAGTTTTTATTTTAATATGAGCATTCCATTACGTAGGGCCATCAACCACGGCTACAGTTTCCTAAACCATCCCTGGCGGCCCCGGGGGAGGGATTGGGCTGCCAACCACCAGCAATTCCAAATCCCGAGCTGCTCGGTGGGACAGAGATGAGACGCTGTCCTCCTCTACAGAATCACAGTCTCAGAAACCCACAGCGGCAGGTCCACTCCTCTGTCCAATAGGGTCGCTGAGAATCGGAATGACTCAATGGCAGTGAGTGAGTCGGTTTGCTTAGAAACATTTAAGCCTGGATTCCCTGTTTCACACCTTTCCTAGGCTGCTCTATGGTGCACACCAGTGTTCCTCGAAGTGGGCAGAACAATCTAGAAGGGCTTCAAAAGTAGATATCAACACTTCATCCTGGGTTGTGGGTTATAGTGTAAAACGTGTTCAATTGCCCGGGGTGAAGGAGGTGGATGTCAAGTGATTATTTTTCTTGAAAGGGGGCAGTCCACTAAAGAAGTTTGGGAACTATGGTCAACCCCCTGAGCCCAAATGGTTCCTTCCCTTGACTCCTCCTAAATTTGCCCCTCTTTCCTTCATGTCTCTTCATCGTATGTTGAGCTAATTTTCACTTTATTGCAAACCAGCTTCTAAGTCTCAAGATGGCACAAATACTTTGCCGCTAGCCAGGAACCAAAAGGCTGGCCGGTTGAACCACCCAGTGGCACCAGGGACACAGCCTGGGCAGGCCGTCTGCTTCAGTAAAGATGACAGCTAGGAAAACCTTGCAGGGCAGTTCGAACCTGCAACACAGGGTCCCCTAAGTCACAAGGCAGCCTCCCCCCATAGAGTATAAGCTTCCTGTATGAAGAGACCAGGTTTCTTTATCTTTGTACTCATCCACAGAGTATTTGGCAAAGCGCTAAATCGATCGTGCTGCTCTTTACTCAGACTACCCTGGTGATGGAGTGGTTATACATTGGGATGCTAACCACAGAGTCAGCAGTTCAAAATGCCCCGCTACCTTGAGGGAGAAAGACGAGGCTTTCCATTTCCATGAGGAGTTAGAGTCTTACGAGCCCACAGAGACAGTTGTACCCTGTCCCACAGGATGACGATGAGTCCAAATCAACTCCTTAGCAGTGAGTTAGTTTGCTTTTTTTGAGTTGCCATTTACTATACACCGGTAAACTGTTTTGCCTCCTGGTAATCCTACATGTGTCCGAACAGCAGTGTACTTCATAGGGTTTACATTGACTGAGTTTTTTGCCCTTTCTTCTGTGGTCCCTCTGTGTGGGTTTAAACCTGTACCCTTTGCAGTCCAAGGCATTACCCATTTACACCATCCAGGGCTTCCTTGCTTTATACGATCCATTGCTGTTGAGCTGATTCTGACTCATAGCAACCCTGTAGGACCGAATAATGCTATGTACAGTGTTTCCAAGCTGCACTGTTTGTTGAAGCAGACTGCCACTTCTTTCTCCCAAGGAACAGCCTTTGCGTCCAAGCTGCCAAACTTTCAGAGAAGGGCGTAAGCACTGCTCCCGCAGGTCTGCTTTGATTTTGTATTGCTTCAGTATAAAATCATACCAGAAAACTTTCCACCACTGAAAGTCATTGGGAAACCAGATGCTCCCCCAGCAAAATCACTCATCATTAGAGCAGCTTTTGTAGGCAGCCTTCCCCCATTGGGTCTGGTGCAGTCCACCGTATTGAGTATCTTATGACCTATGGAGAAACAAGAAGGTGTGGGGATGAACTCTCAACTACTGTGGCTTGACTTCCTAAACCGATATGCATTGAAAGGTGTATAGTCTATACAGACTGCAAAGCGTATAACCTGTCATTATGGAAGAGCTCCTTATGTAAAACAGTAAGATACCAAAAAAACAAAGTCTTCAGCAGCAGACAGTCAAGTGGGTAAGTTCATCCTGTTTGACCCAGTGGGTTCCAGGCGTCTCCTGGGGATAGTTGGTTTGGTCTCACTCTACGTCTGTAGACAGACACTGAATTCCTGCCCTCAGACTGCTGCCTGCAAACACTGAACTCAAAGGATTGAGGGGAGTGACTGGGTCCACACAAACCCTTCATCCAACCTTTGGCAAATTCCATGAAGAGCTCAACTGGTTGTTGGGTCAGTAAAGATGCCTCCTTACACAAGAAGTACACATGTATAAAATATTATCATGTAATGTCATAGTCAATAGCGGTATGTTTTAACAAACTACTGTGGGTACAATATGAAATATCTATTGCCTTAACGGCAAAGCTTTGCACCATCACTATATAGATTACACTACTAGTAATAATTTCTCTGTAAAGATGATCTAAACAATAGCCCACTCTTCTAAGGCAAGAATATAATATGCTATCTTCTATGAAAATTCTGGCTAGCTAGTAATATCCCTTTGACCAGCAGTATTTTTCGTTTTTCATTGTTGATGAGGAATTTAAAAATACCTTTGTACTCCACAATAATGCAAGTATCCATCTCTGGATGAACCCCATCCATCAAGATCATGAATCGGAGCTTCTTGTCTACCTGAAATTTAATAGTAAAACCAACAACTGTGTATGGCCGTTTGGCATCTAATTCAAAAAAGGTCCCTCCCTTCCCAAAGGACCAATCTTCAGCCACACCAGAGACAGCCCGATAAGGTGAGCAATGCCAAAAGAGAGGAACTATTCTTTCAAGATAAAGGTCAGAAGGAAGGTAAGGGGACAGATAGAAATGGGGAACCTTGGGAGGAAGCGGGGAGATTGTTTTTACATTGTGGGGATTGCAACTAATGTCACAAAAGAAAATATGTATGAATCATGGAATGGAAAATAATTAGTCTCTGTAGCCTTTCACCCAAACCACACTAAAAACAAATTGAGAGGGAAAATGAAAGACATGATAAATCTCCTGGATAGACTGGTAAGTTAGTAACTTAAAATAACTTTCCTTGGCTCGTTCCTTCCACCAACGAATGGATTAAAAACTCTGGTATACGGGAGGGTGGAGGAAGGGTGGGTTGGAAAGGGGGAACCAATTACAAGGATCTACATATAACCTCCTCCCTGGGGGACGGACAACAGAAAAGTGGGTGAAGGGAGACGTTGGAAAGTGCAAGATATGACAAAATAATAACATAAATTATCAAGGATTCACAGGGGCGGGTGGGGAGGGGGGAAATATGAGGAGCTGATGCCAGGGGCTTAAGTGGAGAGCAAATGTTTTGAGAATGATGAGGGCAATGAATGTGCAAATGCGCTTTACACAATTGATGTATATATGGATTGTGACAAGAGTTGTATGAGCCCCTAATAAACTGATTTTTTAAAAATTAACAGTTGAATAAAAATTAATAAAAATAAATAAGGTGCAATCATAAAAAACAAAACTAAACCTCTGGTAGATACATAAAATGGAGTAATATGCATCCCTAGAAAGCAATGATAAACGCATGAAGCACACGGATGCTTGGGAAGAGTTTGGAGGAGATGATGCTCAGCTAAGTAAGTCAAGCACAGAAGGACAAGTACAAGAGTCCACTGAGGTACGCTTAAAAAGCACAAGGGGTATAGTAGGAAAGCCACCCAATGCATACATCCCCAGGGCGTGGTCCAGGCACTCTGGCTGGGGTCAGATCCGACCCAGGGATGATGGCAGCCAACTGAAAAGGAGGGGGACAGTTGGGGACGGGGGTGAGGATGTGGATAGTGGGGAAACAGGGCAACAACCCACACAGGGGGAGGGTTTTGTTCATGTGCCACAGGAAAGCAAGAAAGAGACCAGACCTCAACCTGGGGCACCAAGCCTCGAGGGCAACATACCAGCATGAAGCAGCAAACAAACAGAAAGGGCTGTGGGCGGACCCCAGTTGACCCCCTCCCCAGAAGACTGCACCATAGAGGACCACTGAAGATACAGCTCAGGGAGAGTGGCACATGAGTTTGGTCTCATGACCACATGGGAGCAAACTAATAGGGAAAGGGAGAGAGAAAGAGGACCACACCCTGGCCCCCCAAGCCTCGAGGATGACATCCCTGCTGGGAGCCACCAATGCACAGAGAGACCGCGGGGCTAGCTCCACCATGAGACACGATGTCCCTCACTGACCCACAGGGCTACAGGGGACAGCACTGGCAACAGAGTGTGGGAAGTGAGCCCTGTTTGACCACCACTCCATACTACACACACACACACACACACACACACACACACACACACACACGAGGCAAAACACGAAGGAAGTGCAACAGAGCAGCAAGGGGAGCAAAGCAATGAAGTACAGAGGAATCCCCCAAACAGACCTGTGAATTGGTGGGCAGCGCATGACACTTCACCAGATTCGATTAGAAAACAATCAGAAGGGTTGGCACACAGACCTAGAACTATTTATAGGCTTTGTCCTTTCTTTCTCTCCCCATTCCCACCCTTTTCGTTTTCATTTTCTTATGTCTAGTCATATTAGATAAGCAGGATAACCATTCCCGAGGAGAAAACAAGAGAGCCGATGACTCCGGGGGGACGTGGGAGATTAGGAGGTGGGAGAAAAAGATGGGGGAGCCAACAAACCCAGGGACAAGGGAATAATAAGAGATCTAAAATCCATGGCGAGGAGGGCATAGAATGGCTGGTGGGGTTTGATCAAGTGCAATGTGGCTGAGAGAGAGTACTGAGAATCGAATGAAGGTCAAACATGACAGTGGGACAGGAGGAAAGTAAAAAGAAATAGAGGAAAGAACTAGGAGGCAAAAGAACATTTATACAGGTATACATATAGGCACATACACAGATGTAAATATATTAATATATAATGACAGATATGGGTCTATGTACATATATTTAAACATTAATTATTAAGGTAGTAGACGGGCAAGTACTCCTCAACGCAAGAGCACTTTGTTCTAATAACCTGGTATTTTGTGATGCTCTCCTTCCTGGCACGATTGCTAAAATCAAAATCGGAGCATAAGCAAATGTGGTGAAGAAAGCTGATAGTGCTCAGCTATTAAAAGATATCGTGTCTGGGGTCTTAAAGCCTTGAAGTTAAACATGCGGCCATCTAGCAAGGAAGCAGCAAAGCCTGCAAGGAAGAACCAGCCTCTGTGACCAGGAGGTATCAATAGGATCAGGTATCAGGCATCAGAAGACCCAAAACAAACAAATATACTGATGCGAGTGGTGGGTGTCAGAGTGGAGACCCAAAGCCTATCTGTAGACAATTGGACATCCCCTCCCAGAAGGGACACAAGAAAAGAATGAGATAGCCATGGTGCAGCATAGCACCAACGGAACACACAACATTCCTCTAGTTCTTTAATGCTTCCTTTCCCCCACTATCATGATCCCAGTTCTAACTTATAAATCCATCTAGACTGGAGCATGTACACTGGAAAAGATAAGAGCTCTAGACACATGGAATATGGACAGATAAACCTTTCAGGAACAGTAATGGGAACAGTGTGATACCATGAGGGTAGGAGGAAGATGGGGGGAAATGGGGGAGAAATGGGAAACTGACTACCATGATTGACTTATAACCCCCCCACTCCCAGGGGGGATGAACAACAGAAGCATGGGAGACAGTGGACGGTGTAAGATATGAAAATAATAATCATTTATCAGGAGTCCACAACTGGGGGAGCGGGGGAGGGAGGAAGGGAAAAAAGAGAAGTTAATATCCAGGGTCCACGCAGAGAGAAAATGTTTTGAAAATGATGATGGCAACATATGTACAAATGTGCTTGATACAATTGATGTATGGATTGTTATAAGAGCCATAGGAGGTGACAATAAAGTGTAAGATATGATAAAATAATAATTTATAAATTATCAAGGGTTCATGAGGGAAGGGGGAGTGGGGAAGGAGGGGAAAAAAAAAAAAGAAAAACGAGGAGCTGATTCCAGGAGCCCAAGCGGAAAGCAAGTGTTTTGAGAATGATGAGGGCAACGAATGTATGTGTGCTTTACACAATTGACGTATGTATGGATTGTGATAAGAGTTGTATGAGCCCCAATAAAATGATTTTAAAAAATGATTCCCAATAAAATAAATGAATAACTTTCCTCATTCATAATTAGATTTATTATCAACCTGACCTCCAATTATACTGCTTTATCATTGTAAAGTAGTAAAGAGAAATGAAAGAGAAAGATCTTTATCAAGGGCAGTTTTGCCCCACCCTCAGAGTTCCAATCAAGGTCGTACTTAAACTGTAACAAATAAAGATGAAACTGGCCGTTGTTTTCTTAATAACCACCTACTACCTTACCTAAAACTCACCTGGGAAAATTTAACTGGAAAATGTGGAAAAAGAGGGGGAAAAGAGGCAGATATCTGACCTGCTGCCACACTCCAAATTGTACAACGTTGATATTCGTCAAGTGGACACCACTCTGACTCAGATTCCAAAAGACGGGTCGTTCTGTGTTTCCAACATAAATGGGAATATCTGGTCTTCTCTTGGCAAGCTTATTCAGAGTGGGGTAACTAGGATCAGAGAGATGGAAACATGGAGGGGGTTTAAAAAAATTAAGAAGGATCATCTAGTACAGGGGTTCTCAACCTTCCTAATGTTGCGCCCCTTTAACACAGTTCCTCATGTTCTGGTGACCCCTTTTGTGGGCATGTCTGCATGTGGGTGGACCCGCCTGGAGACGGGTAGAGAGGAGCAATGTCTCGGTTCCTCAGACCATTGGAAATATGGTCTTAGGCGACCCCTGGGAAAGGGTCGTTCAACCCCCCCAAAGTGGTCGCGACCCCCAAGTTGAGAACCTCTGATCTAGTACGAGATGGTTTGCGAACATGTTAACTGAGAAGTGAGGAACTTTAAAAACAGACTCTCACCAGATCCCACCCTTGAGTTTCTGCTCAAGAGTGCCTGTAGTGGTGAGAGGGGTTTTCTGGAAGATTCTTTTTTAGCATGAGAAGGTTATCATATGTCATTGTGTGTGCATCAACCAAGTGCAAGTTCCATCTTCTACATGGATGCTGTTTTGAGTAGCGGTAGTTCTAACACAAAGTGCCAAGTGGAAAAGCCATGCTGAGAAAGCTGTGGGCTAATGTGGATCCCCATGATCTCCATCTCTTCTTTACCAGCTTCTCTCATAGCCAAAGAATGTGCTTTGTCCATCAGGAGGGTCAGCCAAGTGAGGCAATACATTGTAGAGGGAAATTACATTGAACATTTGTGGTAATCCTGGCTCAGCACACAATCGAGGATTTTTGAATACTAGACCCTAGCTGACTTTCATTCATCAAACATTAATTTATATAAAAGGGCTATATACAGCCGTGGTTAGTGATGGAAAGATGAATAATAAATCAATTTCTCAAAACCGAACTCACTGCCATCAGGTCAATGCCAACTCATAGCAACCCTATAGGACAGGACAGAACGGCCCCTGTGAGTTCCCGAGACTGTAAGTATCTCTTGAAGGAAGTAGAAAGTCCCATCTTGTTCCCTGGGAGCAGCTGGTCGTTTCAAACTACAGTACTGAGGTTGCAGTTAACTGCCCAACCCATAACCACTATGCCACCAGGGTGCGGGGAAAGATCATTTAACAACAATTTACCTTCTCAAAAAATAGTTTAAAAAGCTATGCTCATCGATGAAGAAAGACAAGCAGAAATATACAACTAACATTGATAGCAATTTGATATTCAAATTTGAGTTTTCCGATTCTGAGCCTGGTGTTCCTTGGATTCTAAGTTGTTGTTGTTAAGTGCCATCAAGCCAACTCACACCAATTCATTCAAAGAGGAGACCCTGGGCGGTCCCGTGCCACTCTCACAATTGCTTTTATGTTTGAGCCCATTGTTGTGTCTGTTGTTGTGTTGTGTCAATCCAGCTTGTGGAAGGTCTTCCTCTTTCCACTGACTTTCTACTTGACCAAACATAGGGTGCTTTCCCAGGCACGGGTCTCTTCTGATCACATGCCCAAAGGACAGGAGATGAGTCTTGCCAGCCTCAATCTGGGAGCGGCCTTAGGGAGGAGCAGTCTGGCTCTAGTTCCTGTTTGTTCTTATGGCAGTCCGTGGTACTTTCCATATGCTTTGTCAACACCATCGTTCAAATGCATCAGTTCTTCTCTGGGCGCCCATCGTCATTGTCCCGCTCTCACATGCATATGAGATGATTGGAATTACCACGGCTTACATCAGGTGCACATTAGGTCTCAAGGTGAAACTCTTGCTCTTTAATACTTTAAAGAGGTCTTGTGCGACAGATTTTCCCAATGCAAAACGTTGCGCCATTTCCTGATTACCACGTCGATAAGCATTGATTGTGGCTCCAAGTAAATGGAAATCTTGACAACTTCCATCTTTTCTCCATTCATCATAATGTCTATTGGTCCACTTCTATTACATTGAGTTGTGATCCGTACTGAACACTGCCACCTTCATCAAAGAGGACTTCACGTGTTCTTTGCTTTCCGTGAGCCTAGTTTTCATCTGCATATAACAGGTTGTGATACAGTCAATCTTCTCAGATGGTTTGTTCAGATACAGAATGAATAACTATGATGAAAGGATACAACCTCGATGTTCACCTTTCCTGACGTTAAACCACGCAGAATTCCTTTGTTTTGTCTGCACCACTGCCTCTTGGTCTAAGTATTTCTGCATATGTTCTGGAACTTCCATACTTTGCAAAGTTAGCCATAGTTTGTGGAATGTCTTTCCATAGTCAAAAACACACAGATAAACGTCTTTCTGATAGTCTCTCCTTTTAACCAAGATCCATCTGTAAGTTATTGCTCATATGCTATCTCTTGAAATAATTGGCTGCCTAGCAAATTATAAGACAGTTCTCATTTTTAGTGAAACTTGTCCACAGACTATAATATCAGGTAAAAGCATATCAGAAAAGTTTACACAACATCTGCTTATCCGCACTTAACTGTAATGATAGGTTCCAACAGTGTGTTAAAAGTTGTCCAAAGAGCAGAATCAAGAGAGGGGAGAATTGGAAGGATTCTCTGCCCACCTCCCACCCTTCATCACCAAAATGATGGCTTGAAGGAGTTACATTAAATCACTTTAAAAGGCACCTTTACTAGTTTTTATTTCTTTCGCTGCAGATCATTCGTACCGATGTTTGCTAATAGCATCTTATATGACAGTACTCTAAGTCACAAAGTCACATGTCTTTGAATAAAGACTGTTTAGTAAGGCACTTTGGTCCTTTCTCTGCCCACTGAATCAGGGAGGTTTTATTCTGTAAGCAATGGGCAAAAGAAAGGACATAGGCTCACTGGCAAATAATCCCCATGTTTCATCAGTGAATTAATACAGAGTCAAAGAATAAGGACCTATCAAGGAGAGAGGACCAAAGGAGTGGGAATGAGGAGGCCTGGCAACGGTTTAGCATGAAGTCGTTTATGACATACTTCCCAGCAGTGTGTTGTGCTACTACAGCTGGAAACTGGCAATCTAATGCTTGGTATGCCTCTGTCCACACAAGCCCCTGAATCTGGAACTAAATTCGGTTTTAGGCCAGGGGTTGGTAAATAAACTACATTAAAATGATTTTGCCAGTTGCCCCTAAATAGACTCTGACTCATGGAGACCTTGTATGGGTCCGAATAAAACTGTTCCATAGGTTTTTTAGTGGCCAGGTTTTTGTTTTGTTTTATTTTTTGGTAGTCCACCAGTCCTATGGACTCTTGACTAGTTCCTTCTGGTACAGTGACTCTGTGTACCACCACTCCAGTAGGCAGCCTATGGGCAAGAACTAATGGTGCTGAAAGAAGAGGTCCCAGTTCACTGAATGCATTAGCCAAAAACAAGGCTCCAGGAATTGACGGAATACCCATTGAAATGTTTCAAAAAGCTGAAGAAGCACTGGAAGCCCTCACTCATCTATGCCAGGAAATTTGGAAGACAGCTACCTGGCCAACTGGCTTGAAGAGATCCATATCTGTGCCCATTAAAAAAAAAAAAAAAAAGGGTGACTGAACAGCATGCTAAAGCTGTACAACGATATCATTGAGCTCCAACAATGGTTGCAACAGCACATTGACAGGGAGCTGCCAGAAGTTCAGGCCAGATTCAGAAGAGGACATGAAAGCAGGGATAAAATTGCTGATGTCAGATGGCTGGATCTTGGCTCAAAGCAGAGAATACCAGAAAGATGTTTTCTTGTATTTCATTTACTAGGCAAAGGCATTCGACAGCATGGACCATAACAACTGTAGATAACGTGGAGAAGAGTGGGAATTCCGGAACACTTCATAGTGCTCATTCAGGATTTGTACCTGGATCAAGAGGCATGTGTGGAAGAGAAGGGACGACTGCACAGTTTAAAATTGGGGAAGGTGTGTGTCTGGGCTGTATCTTCTCACCATACCTGTTCTATCTATATGCTGAGCAAATCATCAGAGGACCAGGGTTACATGAAGAGTGTGCAGCATCAGGATTGGAGGAATGCTTGTTAACAACCTGAAGTATGCATATGACACAACTTTGTTTGCTGAAAGTGAGGCTAATTTGAGGTCCTCGCTGATAAAGAACAAAGATTGTAGACTTCAGTACAGATGAAAACCCAGTGTAAGAAAGACCAAAATCCTCACAACTGGACCAATTGGTAACATCATGAAAATGAGAGAAAAGGTTGAAATTATCAAGGATTTTGTATTACTTGGATCCACAATCAATACTCATGGAATTAGCAGTGAAGAGATCAACAACCTTATTGCACTGGCTAGCTCTGTTGCACAAAATATCTTTAGAGTGTTAAAGAGCAAAGATGGTACTTTGAAGAATGAGGTGCACCTCACCTAAGCCATGGTATTCTCTAGTTCAGCGGTTCTCAACCTGTGGGTTGTGACCCCTTTGGGGTTGAATGACCCTTTCACAGAGGTCACCTGATTCATAACAGTAGCAAAATTACAGTTATGAAATAGCAACAAAAATAATTTTATGGTTGGGAGGTCACCACAACATGAGGAACTGTATTAAAGGGCCACAGCATTAGCAAGGTTGAGAACCACTGCTCTATTGCATCATATGCATGTGAAAGTTGGACACTGAAGAAGGAAGAACATAGAATAGATACATTCGAATTGTGCTGCTGGAGAAGAATGTTGAAAGTACCATGGACTGCTAAGAGGACAAACCAGTCTATATTTGAAGAAGTAAGGCCAGAGTGTTCCTCCGAGGCAAGGAAGCAAGACTTCATCTTACATACTTTTGGACATATTATTAGGAGCAACCTGGAGAAGGACATCATGTTTGGTCAAGTGGAGGGGCGGTGAAAAAGAGGAAGACCCACGACTAAATGGATGGAGACCATGACTGCCCATCAATGGGCTCAGGCACAGAAGCAACGGTGAGGATGGCACAGGATTGTGCAGTGTTTCAGTCGGTTGTGCATAGGGTCGACTTGATGGCACCGAAAAACAATGCCAGTCCTGTCTTCGGAGGCTTCTCCGAGTGGACTCAAACGGCCAACCTTTTGGTTAGCGGTTAAGGACATCAACTGTGCCACCCAGAGACTAAAATCCTGAATTCTTTAACATGGAACATCCCTCTGTATTCTCAGAGAATGTCTTTCACTGGAATTTGGGGAAACAGTATCTTATGTTATAAAACAATCACCACACTTAGATGCTATTTTTACCACCCCCACCCCCAAGTACCAACTATGAAGCTCTGGTGCGTAGTTCATTCCTCATTGGGCTGCCAACTGCAAAGTAAGTCATTTGAAACCACTAGCTATTCTGTGAGGGAAAGAAAACAAAGGCTTTCTACTCCTGTACAGAGTTACAGCCTAGGAAACCCATGGTGGCAGCTTACTTGTCTCCCAGGGACAGTATAGTAGGAACCGACTCAATGGCCATGAGTTTGGCTCTTTTTGGTTACATAAGCCCGTGAAGAATTGTCACCGCACATTACTGCTGCTGCACAATGCATAGACCTGGGGCTCGTATACTCCTGAAATTGTCCAAACTTGGTTCAAAATTTTTTGTGGGACAAAAAGATAGCATAACCAGCAAGGAATTTGTGATTTGATCGCCACAGTATAGTCGCAGGCTGTGATGTATAAAGAGGTGTGTTACAGATAATTCATCGCTAAAATAGCTTGTTATTCATGTGTAAACTACTTCCTTTAAAAAGCCACTTACGACATATTCATACTTCAGAAGTCCCATATGCTAGGAGTCAGTTGGCCAGGAAACGACATCTTATCTTGGACCTTTCTATCAAAGGAGGAACTTTGATAGAACTTTGATATGAACTTTGCTTGTCAGGGAGCTCACAGAAAACGAAAAAGCTGAACTAACGTAATTAGAACACTGTGGCCATTGCTGTGTGTTTATATTGACAATCAAAACAAGAACGAAAGAATATGACCCTGTAATTAAGCAGAAGAACAGGGAACATGATTCCCCCCCACTTCCAGTAGCCCAGTGTGTTTACAAATATGCTTGGTCTTTAAGTGAAAGTTGTTCTTTCTGCCTTCCTGGCATGTCATTTTGCTGTGGTTTCAATCATCTTTGGAGGAGGCAAACGTGCAGTGAAAACGTTGGGAGTTTAGTGTTCTTGTTAGTTGCCATGCTCAAATGGATTCTGACTTTTGGCAACACAGTTTCCAGATGTGTGATGTTTTGGGAGCAGATCACCAGATAAGTCTTCCGATGCACCTCTGGGTAGGATTGAACCAATCCATTTTTCAGTGCATGGTCAAGTGCTTAGCCGCTTGTGCCACTCAGTGCCCAGCTCAGTGTTGAGATACTGGACGCCAGGAGATGGCCAACTGCAACTCTTGGGCCATAACTGACCTGCTGCCATGTAACCTGCAAGCTGAATGGCTTTAACCTTATTCCATTGCTGCCCAAAGAACCCAGAGGAGAAGAGTGCTTTGTGATGTGTGAAAAGTATATAGTATAAAAAAAAAGAAATAAAATGATATAATACCCAAATTTAATTGTCTCGCCATCATGCTCATTCACTTGAACAGTGGCACAGGACAGGGTAGTGTGCCATCTGGTGTATATATAAGGAGACAACTCAGCAGGATCTAATTACAATAATGGCTACTCTTGTGCTTCAAGGGCAGAGTTGGTGCGTTGAAGCACCGAGGGTAAGTCTTGAATAGCTTAAGAACACTACAGTGAACCCTCGGCAGTTCGCGCTTCGACTTCCGCGGCTTCACTCTATCGTGGTTTTGGCGTAACCGCGCATGCGCTGTCATGACTGCCACTGATTGACTCATACTGTACACGCTTGATGCCACAAATAATATAATAAATAATAAATGATCATTGTAACGTCCAAAATGTTTTACTGTATTTCCCCTTTTTCATTTAATAAATTGGGTAATACGAGTGTCATGGTGACTAAAGGGTGTTTTTTCATGTCCTCTATGCTCTAACTACGAAAATATTTGATTTACAAATAAGGAATCCTACTTCGCGGAATTTCATTTATCACGGTAGGGTCTAGAACCAATGAACCGCGATAAACGAGGGTTCACTGTATAATAAAAAATGAACAAACTCATCACCATCCAGTCAGTTCTGACTAACCAAGACCCTATAGGACAGACTAGAATTG
The DNA here is from genome assembly GCF_000313985.2 of Echinops telfairi. Classification (NCBI taxonomy): domain Eukaryota; kingdom Metazoa; phylum Chordata; class Mammalia; order Afrosoricida; family Tenrecidae; genus Echinops; species Echinops telfairi. The sequence goes on along the minus strand of NW_022109767.1, from coordinate 2,114,691 downwards.
CCCCTGTTGGTTTCCAAGACTACGTATCTTTACAGGAGTAGAAAGCCTCATCTTTCAACTCTATGAGGGACGCTCTAAAAGGGAAAACCCGCTATGTCTTTCCTGGAGCCGACTCGTAAGACGTGTTTACCTCAGGTGGTCCGAGTGCATATGACTGATGTAAATTAAGTCGGCTTGGCAAAGCCTCTCCAGCCAATCAGAGGGAGGCTCATGGAGTAACCACCATCCTCGGGCGAAAGCAGGACCAATTAACCAAGGGTCAAACACCATCCTCTTGTCTCCCAATTTGAGGTCCATGCAGGCGTGAGTGAGGTATGTCACCTGTTGGAAGAACGTGCAATTCATACTCCTAAATCATTACTGGCTGGCAACAATGAACTGGTTCATTAAAAAATCACACTGGAGAACTTGGCTCCTCAGCAGAGTCAGGCAAAAACACAGGACTCAAGTAGAAGTCAGCAGATTCTACTTGAGGCTTGATGTGGTGCCCAACGCCAAGCACAGCCAAACCCTGGCTTGCCATGGAGCCGGTTCCAACTGCTGCAAACCCCTGGTTGTAAGAGTAGACCGGGCTACCATAAGGGCTTCAACATGTGTGATCTTTTCAAAGTCGATCACCAGGCCTCTCTTCCAAGGTACCTCAGAGTGGACTTGAACCTCCACCCTTTCCGTTAGCAGCTGAGCACTTAAACCCTTTGTACCACCAGGAGTCCTTCAGTATCAAGCCAATAGGTTACCTATTTTTGCTCTCCAGCACCTGCCTGTACTGTGGTGGCTTGCATCTTGTTGTGATGCTGGATGTTGTATCACAGGTAGTTCAGATATGAGCAGAGGTATCCGTGGAAATTTTCAGCAGAGCTGCTACACTAAGACAGACTAGGAAGAAAGCCCTGATTTCTAAAAATTATCCAAGGAAGGCCCTATGGGTCACACCAGAATATTGGATAAGGTAGGGCCGGAAGAAGGGCAGCCTGCATTGGAAAGCACTCACAATACACAATGGCTATGGCACCGGGCTCACACATATCAATGACCATGAGGCTGGCAATGTTTCCACCTGTCGTACAGGCAACCGCCCTGAGTCACAGCGTACTCGGTGACCACTAACAAGCTCTACCCTATTAAAGTAGCTCCTAAATACTTATCTACAGTTAGCACTGCTGAATAACCCTTCTGGTGATGTCCTACTTCATAGGCAAAGCTAGTAGATGTGTTAGGACAGGCACTAGGGCATTTAAATGCCAGCGTGGGTCTGAATAAGAACGTGGGTGAATGACTCTGTGAGTTTGGGTAGCTTGGCAGAGGGGACTGGCAACTGGCTCAATATACTAGGAAGGCTTTCTCTTCCAAATCTCCTCCTAAACCACCCTTTCGGGATGTCATGGTCCTCTGAGAATGACTGCAAACAATGGCTTTGAGACAAGAACAGGCTTGGAGATTCCTCACTCCCTTTCCATGGCCTGACACATCCCTGGGGAAAGGAAAACCATCAGGGAGCAGAGACAAGGTCATAGAAACTCTAGTGTGGAGAGCCAAAATAGTGCGTGGGGAGAGGTCAAAGACCCATGCACGTCTTATACTATTCCCATTCCTGGTACAAAAGCCCCTGGGTGCTGCTAATGATTGAGCATTCAACTAGGGGCCCAAAGGTGGGGAATTCAAACCCACCCACCTTAAAAGGAAGGCCTGGCGATCTGCTTCCAAAAGACCACTGTCTTGAAATCCTGCTGAACACAGCCCGACCCTGAAACATATGCCATTGCCGGAAGCAGGCTCCACAACTGACCGCGGGCATGTTTGTTTACTGTTGCTGCTGTAGTTTAATTCTAGGGACAATCCCACTTGTTGCCTCAAAAAACCTTGCTATTTTCATAAGCTTGTGAAACATCAAGAAAAAATGAAGCTCTGCTGGTTTATATCTCCCAGATTACTGCAGGATTTTGGTGGAGGAACACGTTTGACGAAGTCAAGAGAACACACCAGAAGGGTTATAGAAGAGTTCAGAGGCAGTATGCATACAGGAAGGGACAAGTGGCCATGCTGTCTGACCAGAACTGCCATTAAGAGTAACTTCTGAACTTCCTTTATGTGCATAGCTTGCTTTTGGGAGTTTCCACCAAATTTTCTTTCTGACTATACTGTATATCCTTGCAATTCTTGCCAAATTCTGTTCAAGAGACTGATTTTATTATATGTTCTTACTAGCTTGTCAGATCAAAGAGTACTCACAAAATTTTACTCACTGCCATCAAACAGGTTCCAATGAAGATCAGCCCTATTGGACAGGGTGTAACTACTGTGGAAGATTTCTGAAACAGTAAATCTTCGAGGGAGCAGAAAGCCTTATATTTCTCCCATGGCACCACTGGTAGATTTGAACCATTAAACGCTGGGTGAGCAGTCCATTGCTTACCCCACTGAGCCATGAGGGCTCCTTCAGAGTCATATAAGGTGTATAGACATCTATAGCAATAATAAATAGACATCCTAGTTTTATTTGGAAGGATATTTTCATTCTAATATTTCCTTACCTGTACTTCTCCAAAAGCCAAATCTTCAATAGTTCTGGGGTCTGAATCCCAGGGGTTAGGAGGATTCAGTTCTAGCAATGTAAGTCCATTTTTTTCATCCATTTCAACAACTAGAAGCAAAGGGGCACAAATCTGGATTAACAACAACAAAAATCAAATTTTAGAAGCATCACTGCAATAGACGTGCGGGATCCAGATACACAAGAGTGCCCAAATCAAAGGAATACCGAAACAGAAAGCAACGTTTCTTGGGCCAAGCAATACCTGCTGAGATGATGTCAGGCCAACACCAATTCATTTCCTTGTTCAAATTTCACTCCAGACCTCATGAGATCCCAATCATAGCAAGGACACAGACACATACAACTTGACTACAATTCAATTAACCCTATAGAGATGAATTAAGATGGCTTAGTGGGTGATGTGTTGGGCTGCTAACCACAAGGTCAGTGGTTCAAAATCATCAGCTGTTCTGAGGGAGAGAGATACACAGAGGTTGTGAATGGACTTCGGGCCTCAACTCATACCCTCACTCAATACAAGAACACGTTGTTCTTAAAAAATGGCATTTTGAGTTGCTCACCCTCCCACCACAATTGCTGAAGACAAAATGGGTGCATAAGGAAATGTAGTGAAGAAAGCAGATGGTGCCTGGCTATTAAAAGATATAATGTCTGGGGTCTTAAAGGCTTGAAGTGAAACAAATGGCCATCCAGCAGTGAACCAACAAGCCCACATGGAAGAAGCACACCAGCGGTGTGATCATGAGGTATCATGGGGACTGGATAACAGGCATCAGAAGACCCATAACAAGCAAACAAACAAAAACATATTGTTGAGAATGAGGGTTGCCAGAGCAGAGACCCAAAGCCCACCTGTAGACAATAGAACATCCCCCCAGAGCAGGATGGCAGGAACGGGATGAGTCAACCAGGGTACAGTAAAACACCAATGGAACACACAATATCCCTCTAGTTCCTTGAGGCTTCCTCGTGTCCCCCCCCATCATGACCCCAGTACTGCTTCTTACTCTGGACTAGACTGGAGCATGTACGCAGGTATAGATAAGAGATGAAAGCTCACACATACAGAATCCAGGAACAGGAATGGGAATATTGAAACCAGAATGGTAGGGGGGAGGGGGGAAGAGGAGAGGAGGAAGGGGGAACCAATCGCAATGATTGACACATAAACTGCACACAGCCCTCCTGGGGGAAGAACAACAGAAACCATGGAGCAAGGGAGACAGCCGTTTGTGTGAGATATGAAAATAATAATTTATATCTATGAAGGGGTCATGAGGGTGGTGGGGAGTTGGAGGGGGAAAAAGGAGGAGATGATGCCAAGGGCTCAATAGAAAGTAAATGTCTAGAAAAGAATGATGGCAATATATGTACAAATATGTGGGGGGGGTGGGAAGGGCCAGCCCCCCACTACTAATCACAGGTCCGGTAGGTGCAATTGTACAGTTGAGATATATATATATTATAATAAAGTCATAGAAAGTATGAAAGATAAAAGAGAGACTGAAATAAAGGAGTCAGACACATTTCATGGTAGCATGCTCTCCTCAGCCCTGCTTGGTGGTCCACGTGGAGAGAGGGGGAGGGGAAGGAGGACAAGGGGAAAGGGAACAGGGGAGCGAGGATGGGGGAGAGGAAGGGGAAGCCAACCAGAGACCAAGAGGGGGGAAGTCCGAGAGGGCTCTTTATTGCTAACCAAGGCCTATATACCTTCAGGGGGCCATGCAAGTCCCCTAATTACAGGTAAAGACATACCTCATAGGAAGGGGTTGCACTATAGGTTTTACAGCAATGAGAGGGGGGCAATCTAGGGACATACACACAATAGGAACAAGAGGGATTGGGGGTACACATGTGACAAGATGGGCAGATCCTAGATTCAGGATGGCAGCCTAACTTGGGACTTCTGGTTTGACCTGTTCTCTGGATCTCCATAGAAACCATTATCAGTAGGGTGTAAACCCCACCTACAGGAATCAAGCTAATGGTCACAAGCCTTTAGGGAGAAGTAGCCTATTGTCCTTAACAGAGGGAGCAGGCCCTACCTTGGTGGGACCAGACAGTAGTCTGGCAACTGACTGCCTTTAGGGAGGCTGTCTCTAAGCATCTGGCCTCCCACCATATGCTGGCAAAAAGCCCCTAATGTTTGGCTTGTCTTTGTGGGAGACAAAACTGGGGGGAAATCTCTTTATAATCCCACAAATAAGCCTGATACAGTTGACATATGAAATGTTTGGGAGTTGTAAGAGCCCCCAATAAAATTATTTTTATTAAAAAAAGAAAAGAAAAAAATTTTATTAGCATCTTGGAACTCATGGGGGCAGTTCTACTCTGTCCTATGGGATTGCTAAGAGTTGTCGTCAACTGGATAACAGTGACTTGACTTTATAGATACATCATGAGGAGGGATCAATAATTAGAGGAAGATATCAGATTTGGTGAAGTAAAGTGCCTACCAGGGCATGGGAGATGCTTTGGGAGCTGAAGGAACACAGCAATGAACTTGAACATGCTGGTGATCATGGGGATGAGGCAGCAGGGACAGCATTTTGTTTCTGTCGTCCATGCAGTCACCATGAGTTAGAGTCAACTTGGAACAACTAAGGTATGGAGGAATGCACTTGGTCCATTTCCAAGGGTCAAGAAAGATTTCAAATAGAATCTAACCATTGAACTAGACATGACAGATGAGTGATTTGGAGGCAGACGAAAGAAACATGACCTTGTAAGGTAAATAGAATCAAAGCACAGCCTGTGTAAAGGGGTGGAGACAATGGAGAGTTGATTGGCACACAAACAAAGCCAAACTTTTCAGAAAGCAAAGCTATGGCATCTGTATTTCACAGGTTGTTAAGAAGTCTTCTTCCAGTCCTGATGCCACATTCTTCTTATTGTACAACGTCTCAAATTATTTATTCAGCATAGGAATTGAATCCGTATGGTGCAAGGATACAGGTCTGACCCACCCTTTCTGGATTAAGCCATAGAGCATTTATTTGTTCTATGCAAGAGTGCCTCTTGCTCTGTGTACCGGTTCCAAATGAGCACATGAAGTGTTCTGGAATTCCCATTCTTCTTTTCTTTTATTTATTATTATTTTTAATCATTTAATAGGGGGCTCGTACAACTCTTATCACAATCCATACATCCATGTTAGTCACAGTTTGTTATGATCCACACCGTCAAATGCCTCTGCAAAGTCAATAAACACAAGGAAACATCTCTGGTACATTCGGTTTCCATCCAAGATCCACTTGACATCAGCAATGATATCTCTGGGTTCACATCCTCCACATGCTCATATATAAATTCAAATTGACGGGGGAGAAAATTAAAACGAATCCATGAAAGCCTACTGCAACCTGGAGCACCTCGTCTCAAAGCAACCTTGTATAGCGTTCCCAAGACTGCAAATCTTAAGGGAGTAGACAACCTCATCTTTTCCCTGCAGAACTGCTTTGAACTGCCAGCCTTGCAGTTAGCAGCATTCTTCGGTGTACACACAAAAGATTTAAAAGCCAAACCACAAACAGACATTTGTACACCAGTAGTCATAACAGCCCAAAGACGGGAATAACCTAGGTGGCATCAACAGATGAATGGGTAAGAAAAATGCGAGTGCATATTTTAAATGGACAACTCATTCATAAAGAGAAAAGAAGTTCTGATACATGTTTTGTTGAGCTATATGAAGCTTGAAAATATTGTGCTAATTAAAATAAGTCCGAAACAGAAGGATAAACTAGATGTGACCTCCTCCCTGGGGGACGGACAACCGAAAAGTGGGTGAAGGGAGATGTCGGACAGGGCAAGATATGACAAGATAATAATTTATAAATTATCAA
>NW_022109767.1:2104091-2106196 GCF_000313985.2 Echinops telfairi | reverse complement strand
TTGAATTTTATATATAAAACAAAAGGGGAAATTGTGGGAAACAGAAAGATTTCTCCCAAGTCGTCTCCCCCAGATACATGTTAGACTTAGGACACTGCTTGCAGCTAATGGTAAATGATTGTCAAGTTACCTCCCTGAGGTTGGTCAGTCAGTTGCCAGACTACTCTCTGGTCCCACCACAAGTAGGGCCTACTTCCTGTTGTTCAGGACAATGGGCTACTTCTCCCTAAAGGCTTGCAGCCATCAACCTAGTCCCTGTAGGTGGGGTTTACACCCTATTGATAATGGTTTCTATAGTGAACCAGAGAACAGTCAAACCTGTTCAGTGACATTCAAAGTTAGGCTGCCATCCCGAATCTAGGATCCGCCCATCTTGTCACATGTATACCCCCAATCCCTCCTCTTACTATTGTATGGATACCCCTAGCTCACCCCCCTCCCATTACTGTATTACCTATAGCACAACCCTTTCCTGTGACATATGTCTTCACCTGTAATTAAGGGGCTTGCATGTCCCCAGAGAATATAAGAGCCTTGGTTAGCAACAAATCTCTCTCTCTCTCTCCACATGGACCACTAAGTGAGGCTGAGGTGAGCATGCTACCATGAAATGTGTCTGACTCCATTATTTCAATCTCTCTTCTATCTCTCATGCTCTCTATGACTTTACTATAATCTTTACTTATAATCGCTGTACAATTGCGCCTACCGGACCCGTGATGATGTGCTAGGGGCTGGTCTTTCCCCTGACAATTCTTTATTTCATGTCTCTTCTGAATCAGCTTGAATTTCTGGGAGTTCACTCTCAATGTACTGCTGGAACTGCTTTTGAGTTATCCTCAGCAAAAATTGTATTTGCATTTAATATTAATAATATCGCTCAATCATTTTAATACTGTTGGATAACCTTTCTTTGGAATTGGCACAATATAGATCTCTTTCACTTAGCTTGCCAGGCATCTATTGTTCAAATGTCTTGGCCTAGATGAATGAGCACCTGCAGCACTGTGTTTGTTAAAACGTCACTTGTGGTATTCCAGCAGTTGCTGGAACCTTGTGTCTTGCCTTTAGTACAGCTTGATTTAAAAGTGTCCTCAGAACTAGACCATGTAGGGAAAATGAGTTGTCTTTCTTTGTCCTTTCATTCCAGCCTATTGGACCCTTCATGGCTGTAATGATCCTAAAACTTACATTGAGAATCATTGTGAGTAGGTGTGGAGGTATAGAAAACGTTTAGTAATAGGTGCGTGTGGCCATCTATTGTTCTTGAGCAGACATAGCACTGTGGGCGTGTCTTTGTTTCCCACCCCTCTTTTCCTTTGTCTATAATGAGCAGAATTTCCTCCAAACAAACTTCAGTGTGGCTGTGAGAAGAACTAGAAGGTGGCCAGCTATTACTGCCTAACGCCGTCTGAAAGAGATCTTAATAGAAGGTCCTGGTGGGAATTGGATAAAAAGGGTGGAACAAAACCAAAATATGTTAAGAAAACCACAGCAACAACAGGCTTACTCATCTGATAGAGATTGCTAGAACTCCTGACACCAATCCATTAGTAACCCCATGGCCTTAGAATTGAATTCACCCCCAAGCTCAACTTTCAGCCAAACCATAGGCTGGTCTATAAGATGAAGAGCAACATACACTGCTTAGAACCATCAGCCACACAAGACCAGAAGGGCAGCATGTGCCCAGGGATAAAGCTCAGGAAGGGCTAGGAAAGAAGAATGGATGGAAATGGGAAGAACAAGGAGGAAGTGGGAAAAGTCCCATCACATTGCAGTCAATGTCATGAAACAAAATGGGTTCAAATTGTTGAATGGAAAACTAATTTGCACTGTGAACTTTCACATTAAAAGTTTTTAAAGACAGAGAAAGATGAGGTTCGTGGGGAGGAGATGAGCCAATCAGGGTGCAGTGTAGCAACAATGAAACATACAACTTTCCTCTAGTTCCTAAATGCTTCCTCCCTTTTCCCATCCAGTATCCTGATCCCAATTCTACCTTATAAATCTGGCTAGACCAGAGGATGTACACTGGTACAGATAGGAACTGGAAACACAGGGAATCCAGGACAGATGATCCCTTCAGGACCAGTGGTGAGAGT
>NW_022109767.1:2098546-2102254 GCF_000313985.2 Echinops telfairi | reverse complement strand
GCAAGAGTTCCACAGGAGAGTTATTTTAAAAAACATTTGTTAAAGCTTTAAAAATGAGCACCACAGCCTATGCAGCTTGCTGGTCTTGCCTATTAAGTTCCAGGAAGCAGAATGACTGAGGCAGGGAGGGCTTAACAGGTAGGCCTTTGCTCTTGATGTTTCCTCGGGGGGGAAAAAAGATTTTTCAGATAAATGACTTCACAGAAAACCCAAGTAGAAGCAACCAAATTTGGAGAAGCAAAGGGTAGAGTGGTATGTCAATTTCCGTGGAAGCAGTTTCAATATGTGAATGCTTGATGCGTTGCATATGGGATGAACGCTGGGTGAACCTGGCTCCTGGTGTCCAGGAGAGTTGACAGAATATGATCTCAGGTTAACTGGGACTGGTCATCACCCACCGAGGCTTTGGATTAAGGCAAGAGGTCCACGTGTCTTTAAACTATCACTAGGGTTGGAGAAAGAGAAAGAAAAAAAGTAAGTTCCTTTAAATAAGTCACGTGGACCTAAGATGCATATGAAATTTCTGGTGTAATCATACGAGTAATGAGCATTGCATTAAGTGTTCAGCATACGACAGGCATTTTCTGAAGCGCTTCATGTGTTTGAAAGTATTCCCTCCTCTCAATAGCAGCCCTACGAGATGGAGAATGGTATCATCCTCACCCTGTTGACTGAGATCCAGAAAGATGGAAAAAACTGGCCCAAACTCACTGGGATGGAAAGTGAAAAAGCCAGGCTTCTCACCCAAACAGCTGAGGATAAGAGTTCAAAATCTTAACCACTAAATTAACCGTTCAACTCTACACTTCCTGTATCTGGCTGACTACGTGGGCACAGTGTAAAACCACTGAAGGAGGAGAGGTAGACCAGAGATGGGAGAAGAGAAGAAAATCGGAGTTTCAAACGGCAACGCTTGGAAGAGAAAACCCCTCGGTCCTTAGGAGTGACCAGTGATGGTCCTATGTTGGAGATATCCCGGCCTTAAATCCACTTAGAAGGTGGAAGGAAGTCAAAATTGATAGCTAAAATATGTCCCACTTGGGCCATATTTATATTAAATACATGCAAGTATACAAGCATTCATGTATGTGTATCAATCACATATTTATATATCCTTCTGTAAGTATACATGTATTGTCTACAGAGATTCAATGGTCCTGGGGCACCCTATATTTTATTTGCTGCATCTGGCCCTCCTCTCTGAGGAACCAAGCGAGCTGTGGGGCAACCACCCAAAGCCACTGAGCATCGAGTCAATTCTGACTAGGATTCCAGGAGCAGACAGTCCCTTCTTTCGACTCAAGTGGATTCAAACTGCTGATCGTGTGGTGAGTTGCCCAATGCACAGCCCACACCACCACCAGGGCTCCCCCGTCCAGTACGAGTGGCGCCGATCGACAGTGGGTGCCCTCTGCTGACACGTTCGAGAGGCACAATGCTAGCTTTAGCGATAGAGTTACTATCCAGGGCAGGGACCATTGGGACTCTGCTTCTTATTCTTTCTTTCTTTTTAATTGCAACCATGGTGTCATAGAAATACTACGAGGCTTTAGTAAAGTGCCCCCTTCCACCACCACCCAACTCCTACACACACACACACACACACACACACACATTCTAGGTAAAGGGAAGAGGAAACCTAGGAGCATTGTGTCTGAAGATCACACTAATCTCCCCCACACATACCATAGAGCCTTACTGTTCACTGAGCTAAGAGCTGGTTTTTACAGGAGACAGAGAAATGAAGCAAAGCTCGACGAACTTTTGAAATCCGAGAAAGTCCCTAAATGAGCAAGAAGAAATGCTTTGGCACGTAGGAGAGAGAGAAGTGTGGCTGATTGACACCGTTAACAATTTCTAAGAGAACACATCCCCTGCCGAGTCTAGTTACCAACAGTCACCCAGGAGAAAGCAAACGGTCCTTGGTACCTTCCATCTAAGTCTTCAATATCTTTCATGAACACCCCCCCTTGGTGCTTGCACAGATTCTTGCATGCCTTCAGGTGGCTGTTATTCTTGTATAAAATGTAGCCTTTGCCAGTACTCTTATTCTGCAAAAAATTGATTCCTTCTTTGAGGTTGTCAACTTCAGCAGGTGACAGGTGCAACAGGGTCTCAGTTGTTTGTTCAATGCTATGGAGAGAAGGGGGGAGGGGAAACATTTTGAGGGGAGACATTCGTAACACAAGCTTTCAAGAGATAATCATTTGGAACTGACAGTTTGAGGACTTCTTACAACGTTATTTCTTAAGCAACCTCCCTGTAATTGCCAAGTACCGAGGGTGGAGCAAAGAGTGGGCACTCAACCAGCATCTTCAAGGTTGGCAGTTCAAATCCACCCAGCAGAGACTCAAAGAGGACCACCGAGAAAAACCTACAGAGAAGTTCTCCTCTGTAAAACACCCAACTGCCAGGAGGGCCAACCGGCTCGATGGCAACCCGGTGTGCTTTCTCCTTTCCAAGGAGCAGCTGGGGGCTAGAGGGTACACCTTCTTCTTTCCTTTAAAAGTTCGGTCTACCTCTTGTTCGTCTCTCTCCAGTCTCCTTGGCTGCCACTGCCCTTCTCAGGTGCCTGCACTTGCCAGCCCATGGTCTGCAGGCTCCTCTCTCCGGGTATTTCAAATGAAACCAGGGTGGCTGCTTGTGGCTTGGGTTCCTCCTGTCTCTCATGAGGCATCTGCCCAGAGAGGGAGGGTGTGTGTCCCTTTAATCTCATTTCCGCTGCCACTGCTTCCTCTGTGCACCACGCCTCCCCCAGAAGCCCACCAGTGCGTTCACCGCCACCAATGCACATAGCTTTTCCACCTCTATGTCTTTGAGCAGTGATTTCCTTCTGCTTGACAGGCAAGCCCTTCCCCTCACCCGTCACCACCACCAACCGGTCCTTCCCCCTCGGTTGTGCGCTCTCCTTTCCCAAGGGCCGGTGGAACATTGGAACCCGGTGTGTCAGGTTCTCTGGTTTTCTAAGCCACTGCTTTAGTCAGTCACCTGCCACCAGATTTATCTTCAGAAGCCACCTGCCTCTCTCTCTGGTGGCAAAGGAAGCATGAAGGGCGTTGCTGTGTGGTTTCCAAAGAAACTCCAGAGGCAACACTGCTCAAACCCGGGTCTCTAAACAGCCAGTCTCTGTCGTGTAACCCCGAGGGTACAGAAGAGGATCCATTGAGCCCTCAGCGTCCCTTTTATGTTTGCTGGCACATCCATGAGACCAAATCAGGGTGCTGGCTGTTCACCTGTGCGCTCCACTCCAAACCAAAGTGGCTGACGTTCGCTTTGTATTTTAACTTGACACTGATTGGGTTCCCAGGCCCGTTTGTTGGTTTGCTTTGGTTTGGTTTGGAAGAGCAACAAAATTCCCTAAGTGGGGGATAAAATCCTCTCAAAGACTGCCAGAGAAGCAACTTCGAGTGTTAAAAGATAACGGCAGATAACTCATTCTCCCTGCCTTTTCTGGTCTAAGTTCCTGGGAACCTGATTTGCAACAGACATGAAATATCTCAAGAGATATTTATTCATTATCTCTCCAAACGATAATGAAAAGGTTCTCTACCGGGAGAAATACATTCTGTAGCTCATGGTTTTTCTCTTAAGAGTACATTGATCTGACAGGAAGCCCAAGTCTGCACTGGGCAATCCCTGGGATCATTTAAGACGCAAATGAGCAGAGCTGACTATGTTACTGCCTCTGTGTGAGTGAATCATGTAGCC
>NW_022109767.1:2096702-2097856 GCF_000313985.2 Echinops telfairi | reverse complement strand
CCAGTTGACAGATTATGTAACTGCCACACCCAATGAGACTAAATCATTTAAGGAAGTATGCAGGAGCCCGTTGTGTGATGCACTGAATGGGGTATGAGCCTGCAGCTGCTAATAGACACTTGAACACTACATGGGGTGTATCTGCCCAAGATAAAGTGATGAGTTTTTATTGCACCAAACAAGAATCGAACGCAACACGGTGTTCAGTAAACATCTAGTGCAGGAAGAGAACGCATTCCAAGAACAAAATGCGCATTCCACATTGGAAAGTAGACGAGTGCAGATGGAACTGGGTTAAAATTCAACACCTTCCCCATTTGTTCTCCCTTTCCGCCCATTTAATACTTGATCTAGTTTGTTACTTTCTGCTTTCTTGTGGATTGAGGTCTTTCTGTGTTTTAGTTTGGTGCTGTTTTTGTTTTGTTTTGTAATGTCTTTCTTCATATGAAATCCACGATAGGTAAATCTATAGAGACAGTAACTGGATTAATAAGTAAATTTCTTAGCATTACAACAGGGGAGGTTGGGGGGAAATGGGAAGCCCAAAAATGAAGAAAATGTTCTAAAATTGATCGTGATGCTGATTGCACAACTCTCTTTTTTTTTAAATCATTTTATTGGGGGCTCATACAACTCCTCACAATCTGTACATACATCATTTGTGTCCAGCACATTAGTACATATGTCGACTTCATCATTCTCACAACACCTGCTTTCCACTTGAGCCCTTGGTGTCAGCTCCTCACTTTTCCCCCTCCCTTCTCGCTCCCCCTCCCCCTGAGCCCTTGATAATTTATAAATTATTAGGATTTTATCATATCTTACACCACCCGGCATCTCCCCCACCCACCTCTCTGCTGTCCGTCCCCCAGGAGGAGGCCAAATGCAGACCTTATCATCCGTTCCCCCTTCTCCTGCACCCTCCCTCCACCCTGCCGATATCACCACTCTCTCCAGTGGTCCTGAGGGGTCCATCTGTCCTGGATTCCCTGTATTTCCGGTTCCCATCTGTGCCAGTGTACATCCTCCGGTCCAGTCGGACACGCAAGGTACAATTGGGATCATGATAGTGGGGGGAGGAAGTATTTAAGAGCCAGAGGAAAACTGTATATTTCATCATCACTACACTGCACTCTGACTGGCTCATCTCCTCC
>NW_022109767.1:2093811-2095011 GCF_000313985.2 Echinops telfairi | reverse complement strand
CCCCAAAGTCCACCTTCAGCATTTCCTGGGGAATTCGCAGCTCCCTTCCTTTGCTGTTCTGTTGCACTGGTCTATCTTTCCCTGTGGAGACACAATCAACACCCTCCCCCCTGTGTGGGTTAGTGCCCTGTTCCCCCAGCTACCCACACCTTTTTCCCTCCTCCCTTTTAATGGAGGTAGCCCATATGTAGCTCTGAGTTTAGTCTGGCCCCTGCCATATTACCTGGACCTCACTCCAGGGAAGTATGTATATAGCAACTCTTTTTAGCATGATTAAACCATTGAATTTTATAGTCTGTGAATTATATGTCAATAAATTTTTTTTTAATTCAGTGCATTCCATACTTGGTCCCAAGAGGGAAAATTCAACTACTGAGCTCTGTGAAAGCCAATGAAGAGCCCGATTACCCTACAGGGGGGAGAAAACACACCTGCCTGACTCACTGCCATCAAGTCAATATCAATCCACAGCCACTCGGTAGGGCAGAGTTGAACTGCCTGCCACAGGCTTTCCAAGAATGTAAATCTTTATGGAAGCAGACCACCTATAGTCTTCCTCCTGCAGAGCAACTGGTAGAGTCTAATGGACTTTTCAGCTATAATTTTATTGGGGGCTCATACAACTCCTATCACAATCCATCCATACATAGCATTTGGGCACTTTAACCACTGTGTCACCTGGGTCCCTTTCCCAGTGGAAGAATGGGAAGATGCTTCTAGAAGCCACAGACCCACATGGGTTGGAGTGGCAAACCCAAACAAGTGGTACAGACAGGGTGAAAAAGTCAGCTCCGGAAAGTTTGAAAACTAAGCAAACAGTAAATAATAACTCAGAAGATATACCGATGGCAAGTAAACAAACAGATTCTCAACATTATTGGTTATTTGGGAATTTCAAGTTAAAACAACAATGATATACCATCGAACTCCTATGAGAACGACCAAAATCCAAAACAATCAAAACCCTGATAATGGCAAAGAGCATGAGGGTGTGGAGCATCAGGGATTCTAATTCAATCCTGGGGGGAAGCAACATGTCACTTTGGAAGACAGACCGACAGTTTCTTCAACTTAACCATGTTATTACTGTTTGGTGCCATCAAGTCGTTTCTGACCCATAGTGACCTTATGCACAGCACTGCCCGATCCTACACCATCCTCACAACTGTTCCAGTGCCTGAGCACCTGTTTGCAGCCACC
>NW_022109767.1:2074491-2090639 GCF_000313985.2 Echinops telfairi | reverse complement strand
ACCCAGGAATAAATTTATCAGGAGACAGAAAGATCCCTGTGCAGAACATGACGGAGCTATGAGGGGCAGTAAGTAGGGTTAACCCGCTGTTGTTGGGTGCCATGGCTGGCTCGGACTCACACGGACCTGACAATAAAACCACTCCATCTTCTTCCTTGACTGGATGTCCCACTGTTCTAAAGATGTTTTTTTCCACCGCAAATAGACTTACGGATTCAACATCATTTTAATCAAAATCTCCGAATGTGAATTCATTTGCTTTGATTTTAGTTTTGGTTTGAATTTTCGTGACTTAAAACCTATTCTAAGACATACTTGGAGGCAGTGTGCCCTGTGCTGCCCTGAGCGTGAACAATATACTGAAAAGTGATCCTGAGAAACCAAAGGGCAAAATGTCTCCTTACGCCTTCCGTGTGCAGACATGCAGCAAAGACCAGAAGGGAAACCTGAAGATCTCTGTCAACCTTACCTCATTTTCCATGAAGTGTGCAGAATGGCGGAAGACAATGTTCGGAAACGAGAAATTCAGATGCAATGAACTGGTAAAGGCGGACTAAGTGTCCTGCGATCTGGACTAGCTAAGGGTGCAACTAGAAGAAAAATTCCAGTGCCCTCAAAGACCACCATCTGGATTTTCCCTCTTCTGTTCCTGTCTGCCCCAAGATCAATTCTATAGGCCCCCACGTCACAGTGTGATGACATTTGGAATAACATAAGTGGCAGTGAGTCGCAGCATTCATTGACAAGGCAGAGAAGTAGGGGAAGGATGTGACCCCCTCTGAAGTCTCATGGGGGGATTGGTGGCTCAAAGGGCCCTGCTAAAGTTACCTTGAAAAAGGAAGAGGGTGAATAGAAATCCTTGCGAATCATCTTGTGAATACCTTAGGCCCTGGTGGGTGGTGATTGACCAGTCTTCTTGAGACTTGTCCGCTGCCCTGGGTTTCATTCCATAACTGCATCATGCCTACTGGAGTCTCTCAAAGGGCTCTGGAAACCGTCTGTGGCTTACCTGATGCAGTCAAGGGTGCCTGGAGCACCTCCGACCTGGCTCAAACTTGTACATATCGCCAAGCATTTTTAAAAGAAAAGGCACCCCTGGTCTCATCGCTCTGTGCACTTGGCTGTTGAGATGGCAAAGCATTTCAAGCGGTGCCCGGTGATATTGTTCATTTCATGTGTGCAGTGGCGTTAACTACAAATCCTGAGTTATCAGCTCCATGTAGTGTACAACTGGACAAGTGACAAACTCTTGGTGGCCCATGCTGGGCAGAAAGGCTGGGGATGGAGGGGGAGGGGGCCTTAGGAGGGGCCGGAGCTCAGAACAGGCCCTGTGAAGCTGATCTGTTGCCCCTGCAGTGGCTGGCCATTTCGCTTCAGGTTATTTTGTTTTCATATATGGTGTCTGGATTTTTTTTTTTCTTTAGCTAAGTGCTATTGTTTGTAAGCTATTGGGTTTTTAACCTGGTGACCTCTTCCCTGCCAGCTAGAGAAACAGGCCCTTCATGCCTGGGGTCGTCTGCCCTGAAACATGCTTTGCAATCTTCTGCTCCTTTCTGCATGCTTAGAAGGCTGAGGTGTTCGTGAAGTTAAATAAACAGTATTGCAGTCTAAAAATAAACTAATTAAATGAAATCTATGTCAAAATGCAAAGGACCAAAAAGATAAATAACTTTCTTTAAGAATAAGATGGTGGGGTGTATTCTTTCAAATATTTAGACATAAAATAAAGCTATAACAATTAAGATAGTATAATATTGGCTCAGTAGAGGTAAAATGCAAAAAGAGGCTTGTAATAAAACTCACAACAGCAAATCCACTATACTTGGTTATATAATACATGTGATAACAGAAATCATTTTGGAAAGATAAATTCATTCATAAATGCTACTGGGATAATTGGGAATTCACATTAGAAAAATAAATCAGAACCCTGCCTTTTATTGCAAATAAAAATCTAACCCAAAAAGACCGTATAAAAGGAAAACAATAAAGCTTTGTGGAAAATAATCCTGGTGCTGTAGGTCAGATGCTGGGTTGTTAGCCACCAAGTCAGTGGTTCAAACCCACCAGCCCCTTTTCAGGAGAAAGACGAGCTTCTCTGGCCCCATAAAGATGTACAGTCTTGGAAACCATATAAACAGTCTCTATGAGTCAGAATCAACTCATTAGCAGTGAGTTTGTTTTTTTATTTTGGAATATAATATAGGGAAATATCTTCATGATCTTGGAACAGATTTGATTTTGTAAAAACAAAATATACACAGTGCTACTAAAAAGATGATTGATATCTTAAAATAATAGCATATGTTCACCCAAAGTTTTCACAAACGAATGAAAAGACAAATTAAAAAACGGGATACTTGCAACACACACATATATAAAGGACTTGATACAAAGAATATTCAAGAACATCTACACGTTAATAATTTTTTTAAAAGCCTACTTTAAAAAGGCCACAATTTTGACCATCCACGTCACAAAAGAGGATATTCAAATGATTAGAAAATATGTAAACATGCACTCAACCATATTAGTTATTGAGGAAATGAAAACTAAAACCACATGTGATACCACTCTATACTCACCAAAATGGCTAAAGTTAAAACAAGCGAAAATACCAAGTGTTTTTGACAATGAGAGCAATGAAAATTCTCATATGTTATTATAGGAATGCAACCTGGTTCAATCATGTTGGAAACAATGTGGTAGATTCTACTGAAACCGAATATACTCTGTAAGCTAACAATTTGACCCTTAGCTACATCTCAACCTTAGAGAACTTGTTCTCTGGCATCCATGGAAAGGATGCACACCACAACATTATACAAAGTAGCCTCAAATTGCAAACAACCAAAATATGTATCATGACTATAATTGATAAATGACATATTTTGTAAGCAGATGGAGCCCAGCTATCAAAAGATATAGTGTCTAGGGTCTTAAAGACTTCAAGGTAAACAAGTAACCATCTAACTCAGAAGCAACAAAGCCCACATGGAAGAAGCACACCAGCCTGTGTGATCATGAGGTGCCAAAGGGATCAGTTATCAGGTATCAAAGAACAAAAAATCATATCACTGTGTGCTAACCTTCCCAACGCAAACACTGAACACAAATGGATGCATAAGCAAAAGTGGTAAAGAAAGCTGATGGTACCCGGCTACCAAAAGATACAGGGTCTGGGGTCTTAAAGACTTGCAGGTAAACAAGCAGCCATCTAGCTCAGAAGCAACAAAGTCCGCATGGAAGAAGCACATCAGCCTGTGTGATCATAAGGTGTCAAAGGGATGAGATATCAGGCTTCAAAGAACAAAAAATCAAATCACTGTGAATGAGAGGCAGGGCAGATTGAGAATTCAAGACACATCTGTAGGCAGAGAGACAAATGAATGGAAACTATGAAAGAGAAGTTATAGCACCTGGGGTCTTAAAGGCTTGAAGGTAAACAAGCGGTAATCTAGCTCAGAAGCAACAAAGCCCACATGGAAGAAGCACACCAACCTGTGTGATTATAAGGTGTCAAAGGGATGAGATATCAGACTTCAAAGAACAAAAAATCAAATCATTGTGAATGAGGGGGAGGGCAGATTGGAGACCCAAGACCCATCTGTAGGCAACTGGACATCCCCTTACAGAAGGGTCATGGGGAGGAGATGAGCCAGTCAGGGTGCAGTGTAGCAATGATGAAATATACAACTTTCCTCTAGTTCTTAAATGCTTCCTCCCCCCGCACCTCCTCTCCCAACTATCATGATCCCAATTCTACCTTACAAATCTAGCTAGACCAGAGCATGTATACTGGTATAGATAGGAATTGAAAACACAGGGAATCCAGGACAGATAATCCCTTCAGCACCAGTGCTGAGAGTGGTGATACCGGGAGGGTGGAGGGAGGCTGGGGTGGAAAGGGGGAACTGATTATAAGGATCTACACATAACCTCCTCCCTGGGGAACGGACAACAGAAAAGTGGACAAAGGGAGACAGGCAGTATAAGATATGACAAAATAATAATAATTTATAAATTATCAAGGATTCATGAGGGAGGGGGAGGGGAGAGTGGGGAGGGAGGGGAAAAAATGAGGAGCTAATACCAAGGGCTCAAGTAGAAAGCAAATGTTTTGAGAATGATGATGGCAACAAATGTACAAATGTGCTTGACGCAATCGATGGATATATGGATAAGAGTTGTACGAGCACCCAAGAAAATGGTTTTTTAATGACATATTTTGTATTACATAAATAATGTGATATCATTTGTGGCATACCACAAATGGAATGTGAATAATTCATAAATAAAAATGAACTAATTAAGACTACTTGTAACAACATACATCTGTCTTCAAGCATAATGTTGAGCAAAAGAAGTAGGTCTCCAAAAGAGGAAAAAGGGAAGCCTCATGGGAGGGGGGGATTGCATACATTGTGAGTCTATCATAATAAAGTTCAAAAACAGACAAATTAAGCTATGCTGTTTCAGGGTGGGGGGGTTACAAAAGGCAGAGTAGCATATACTCCTAGTGAGGAGAGAGATCATTACAATCGGAAAGGGATATGTTACCAGAACACAGCAAAAGCAGGACATTGAGGAAAATGTATAGCTTTCCATGGCTATGTTAGAAAAGAAGAAAGCTCTCAATTAATAACCTAAAGTTTAACTCTAATCTGAGGGGGGAAGGGACAGATCAAACTAAACCCACCGTATGTAGAAGCAAAATTAAACAACAAAAGCATAACTTAATGAGGTAGAAAACAGAAAAACAGTACAAGAAATAAAACAACATATTCTTTGAAAGATCAGCAAGTCAATAGGTAGATTGTCCAAGGTAAGGATGCTTCTACAGAAATTAAAAGATCCATAAGGAAATACTATAAGCACCTTACTCTGAACAATTGATTGTATGACAACTGATTAGCTAGGTCAACAATTTACATGAAATGGGTAAATTGCTAGAGATACAAGTTGCTAAAATGCAGAAAAATCTGAATAAAACTATAACAAATAAAGATATTGAACTGGTAATCTTAAATATTTCCACAAGAAAGTCTCAGGCTTATATGGCTTGATTTGTGAATTTTACCAAACATTTAAAAAAAGAATTAATACAAACCCTTCACAAACTCTACCAGACTGTATTAGTCTAGGTACTTTGGAGAAACAAATCCACAGCGACTCATGTATAAGAGAGAGTTTTATGCAAAGAAAATGTGCATCATGAAAACATCCCAACCCAATGCTGCCCAAGCCCACAAGTCCAACATTAACCCATACCCAACACCAGTCCACAAAGTCCTTCACCTCACAAAACAGAGGCAATGGTGCCGACTACAGGAGGAAAGCTGAGTCAGTGAATGTGTAAGCATCTCAGCACTGGCAGGGGTCTCCACATGGCTGCTCCAGCACCCAGGGCTGCATCGGGATAGATCCATGCGGCTTCTCCTTGGGGATGTCTTGTAGGAAATCCATCTTGCAAGCTGAAGCAGGGAACTGCTAAGGCAGCTGCACCCGATGCAGCCATCACAAAACAAGAGACCCAAGAACTAGAAAGGTGAGGTTTCACCACCCATTTATCCCTCCGCCTTTCAACCAGCACCACATGTGATTATCGGCCAGGCTGGCACAATTAACTAACTCACAGACCAAGTGGGATTTAACCCCAGAAAACAAAATTGGATTGACATCTAAAAATCTATTGATATAATATTAAGAAAATCAAGGATGGAAACCACACGACCTTCCAAAAACCTACACACAATCATCAGACAAAACAATATCATTTTCTGATTTTCAAAATGAAACCACTCGGCCAATGAAGAATAGAATAAAGATCCTTACAACCTAGTAGGACATCCATGAAATACTCAAAATTGATCTTATCCTGAATGGTGAGTAATTGGATGCTTTTCCCCTGATATCAGAAATAAGACAAAAAAGAATGTCGGTTGTCCACCATGCAACATTTTACTGGTGGTTCAAGTCAGGGCAGTTAACCCAGAGAAAGAAAGAAAAAAAAAAAGAGATGTCCGTATTAGAAAGGAACAAGTACCATTATATCTGTAGTTGACAATCTCTTATATGAAACATCCTAACAAATACATTATTATTTTTCCAGAACTAATAAACAAGTTCACCGAGGTTGTGCTATAAGATCAACTTTTAAGGCTCAATGGCATCTCTACATGCTGGCAATGAACAGGAGTTCTGGTAGTGTTGGAAGTTGAGCAGTGAGCTCTTAACCACAAGGTCGGTGATTGGAATCCAGCAGCCACTCTGCAGGAGAAAGACGAGGCTGTCCACTCTGAGAAAGATTTAAAGTCTTGGAAACCCAAAAGGCACTTCTACTCTGAAAAGGTAGCTATGAGGTGAAGTTGACCTGAAGGCAGCAAACAATGAACAATCCAAAAACGAACTTAAGAAGACAATTTTATTTTGCAATAGCACCAAAAATAATAAAATACTTAGTACTAAATTTGGCATACGTGCCCAACTAGCATTACTGGATGTTGTAACCGAGGAGAAGATTCCTGATTAAAAGGGTGGAGGTAGAACAGAATTTAAAATTCTCAGTGGAATCTAGATTATTTTGGAGACATTGAAGTTAGATGAACCCTTGAAACCTGTTCTTAACTAATCTTAAAACTACAAACCTTAAACCAACACTTTCCATTGACATCTTCTTAAACTGAACAAGGTCTTTGCCTAACTGGTAATGTTAACCTTAAGCATTGTGCTCTTTATAAAGTTTTCTATGCGAGACCAACCTGATAGTAGATGAAAAGTTTAGAGGTTAGTGAATTTATGGTAGTGGTGGCAGGGGATAGCAAGCATGAATAGCAAGAATGACTGCACAATTGGAAGAATGTAATCAACATCAGTGCATTGTACATGTAGAAATTGTTGGAAGGGTGTCTTTCATTGTGCTTATTACCAGAAAAAAATTTTAAACCTATGTTCTCATAAGTCTTGTAACATGAATGACTGGCTGTTAGAGGCAGGCCTAGGTTTCAAATATCTGACGTGTGGACAGCTCAGCTCCTACTTACCCTTTAGCATGACGTAAATTTGCCCTCACTGTACAATCATTTAACCAACCTCTCCAAACCAAAACTAAACGTACTGCTCTGAAGCCCGTTCTGACCCACAGTGACCCTACAGGACAGAGTAGAAGGTCTCTCGAAAGCCCTGTTGAAGCAAGAGGTGGCCAGTGCCCCTTCCAGCCAAAGAGATGGTTCTGGAAACTTCCATGGTGGCCGAGGAGGTGGTTTTGATGGGAATGACAACTTTAGTGGGGGCAGAATCTTCAGCGGACGTGGTGACTTTGGTGACAGCCATGGCGGTGGTGGATATGGTGGCCGTGGGGATGGTTACAATGGATTTGGAGGTGGCAGAAGCTACGAAGATTTTGGAGATTACAATCAATCTTTCCATTTTTGATTGAGGAAGGGAGGAAACTCCAGGCAGAAGCTCTGGCCCTTATGTTTGTGGAGGTCCATACTGTGCCAAACCACGAAACCAAGGTGGCTATGGTGGTTCAAGCAGGAGCAGGAGCTGTGGCAGTGGGAGATTTTAATGACAACCAGGAAACAAAGTTTAGCAGGAGAGGAGAGCCAGAGAACTGACAAGGACCCTACAGGTGACAAATGATCTGTGAACTCAGCCAAGCACTATGGTGTCAGTGCTACAAAGAGACATGTTTGGGCAAAAGAGCTGAGGGAAGTGTTTGTGACTAATTGTATCGCATGTTGTTTTAGTGTCTGTTCTGTGGAAAGTGGAAAGCATGCCAACAAAAGGTTTTAAAAACTGTGCAAAGTGAAAGAAGCTAGGCAGCAAAGACCGCATGTATTCTGATTCCATTTCGGTGAAATGGCTAGAATTAACCTAAAGAGATTAATTTAGTGGTGGCCAAGAGTTGAGTGAGGAAGAAGGGCACATGAGGGACTTCACAATGGGACTGGTTTTATTTTGAATGAACTGAGAGATTCTAAACTTAGGTTGTGTTGATCACTGTACCATTCTGTAAACACGCAAACGTGTGTTTGCATTTGGTTCACACGTAAACCAAGTGAGTTTTTGGTCACTTGCAGATCCGTAAATCTATCTTTCTAAAGGGGGAGTCATGTGGGAGATTCTTAGAGTGTTCATCCTGTTGTATTTTTACCTGGGTTAGACTCGTGTTTGCTGGATCAGTTTTTGTTAAACTGTTCATTCGTGTTTTATAAACCTCTTTATAGGTTGTATTTCACCTCTGTATAGGTTATATTTCACAATAGAAGTTGTGGGGAAATGGGTATAAACATATGCCTTTTCAAAGTTATATTTCACAATAGAAGCCACGGGGAAACTGGTATAAAAATATGCCTTTTCAAAGTGCATGATCAACATGGAAAGTTCTATTACAAGTAAGTTTGACTGTTTAAGCCAAGCTTCTTCTCTGAGTGTTTTCTACTGATAAAACATTAGGGGCTATCTGGTTAATGAGGGTTCCCCGTCCGTTATACATGGGTAATGATGCTAACTAAGAAATAAGCTGAACTTGAGGGACAAATACTAAAGAAAAAGATATTCCTCCAGAATATTTTTCCCAGATGAATTTTCTCTCTCCTCTTTCCTCCTCCCTTTTTCTCTCTTCTGTCTTTCCCCTGAGTCTGCGGGTTAGGCATTAGGCTGCTCAAACAAGGGCAGCAGCTCCATTCCACCAGCCCTTGCAAGGCTGAATAATGAGGCTGTCTACTTCTCTAAAGATTTACAGCCTTGGATATCCTCGGGAGCTGCGCTACCCCAACCTATGAATTCACTATCACTAGATGGCCTGGGTTTGATACCTTTCTCCAAATTGCCCCCAAATAGTGCCGTTTTATATACGTAGACTACCAAGATCAAACCAGGACATTGATTCTATTTATATAACATTGTTGAAACGACAAAATTAAAAAGATAGAGAACAGACCAGTGACTTTATTATTTGTTTGTTTGTTTGTTTGTTTTGGGGTGATTAATCAGTTTATTTATTGGTTTCTTTTTTTTTTAAAGAAAATTGTATTGGGGCTCATACAACTCTTATCACAATCCGTACATACATCAATTGTGTAAAGCACACTTACACATTTGTTGCCCTCATCATTCTCAAAATTCACTTTTCGCTTGGGTACCAGTAACTTTATTCATCAAGAGATAAGAAAGTGATACACAAATTCAGTGGTAGTCTAGCTACTTCTGCATCACCTGCTGAGCCCTTCGCTCCTCTCCTCATCACTTTCCCCAGTCTATGACTATCCTCAGCAGAGGAAACACATCCCACACATCCAATCTTGTTTGAAGCTAGTTCGCGTGCTACAAGAGGACTGAGCTCAGTCTCAGTGTGATTATTTCTCCCTATCAGATCTTATCTTTATCCTTATAAGAGCTAACCATTTGTCAACATATCCATTTGGATGGCTTAAAGGCACCTGAAAGTTCGTATGTCCAAAAACAAGCTCAACACCTCTCACCCATGCCCAAATCTTCAGACATTCTTCAGGATATGCCCTATTATCAGTGGCGCTTCCCTTCTCTTACTACCCACAGTCAGCCCATGGTTAAGCCCTGCCCATTCTATGGCTTAAAACCATCTCACAATCATCGCCCTCTCCCACTCTTCTCCAAGCCACTGTCACCTCCCTTCTAGCAGCACCATCGCCTGTGCCTCCACCCTTAATTGAGTCCGCTGCATGCATTCTTGCTCCAGTTTGTTCTTTGCACTGTAGCAGAGCAACATATTTAAAGTGGAAAATTCGATGTGATCCTGTTCTGTTGACCATTCCTCCATCCTCAAAAATGCATCATTATCTTCCCTTCTTCCTCATTATCAAAAGACCAATATTCTTAGAACATTCTAGAACATAATACATGCAGTCGTTGTTGTTGTTGTTGTTGTTGTTGTTGTTGTTGTTAGTTCCCTTAGAGTCCATTCTGACCCTCACAGGTCTGATGTGTACAGAGTAGAACTGTGTCGTAATGGGATTTTAAGGTTGTGACCTTTCAAAAGGAAATTATCTGGTCTGTCAAGATGCCTCTGGTGGTTTAAAAGTGCCAAGCATTCAGCTAGCAGTAAAGCACTTAACCACTATGTCCCCCATCAAATCCCTGAGGTAACACCTAGTGACCACCTCATCACTTCTCGTTCATTTTAAACTTAGCCCTTCCTCCTAAGAACACTTTCTTTCATGTCCTCAAAGGGCAATCCTCCATACTTCTTTGAGACGCTCTTTTCAGAATATTCTTCCTTAACTTCTTCACAGGTTCAACACTCTTCATGCTTGACAGTCCAGCTAAATAAATATCACCTCTGCTTGGAAGGATTCTCTGATTGTCTAGAGAAGGTCAGATCCCACTGGTGCCCCCTCACAACATGATGTGGCTTATCTTTTCCTGACTTGCCAGATGGGTAGTTTCACAACTTCAGGAGTGAAAATTTCTTATCTGTACAGCTTTGAAAACTGTCAGCTACACAAGAGAAATCATGTGTCTGTGAGTTTGCCGTTGCACCCTCCCAGAGCCTAGCAAACATTGGGCATTCAATAAATATTTATTGAAAGTTGTGTAAATGAATAAATGAAAGTTGTGATTTGTAGCTCACAATTACTTTTACACAATCTTTTTAAAATATTAACTTGAGATTTAAACATGCCACCATTCCTAGAATATCTTTAGAGTAGTTCCATGATTATTTGAGCACCAGCACTCACGAAAATGTTACATTTACATTTTTTTAAAGTAAGCCTCCTCTAGCCACTTAATCTGAAGGAGTGGTTCTTAACCCAGAGTACTTCTTTGCTACAATACCTGTGTCCCTCCCCAGCCTATTTCAATCCTAAATTTTGGTCCTGAGAAAAGCAGCAAATGAGGTATTGCCACAAGGAGAGTCCCACAAACTAATACATGGGGACATCTGCTAGGCACCATAGAGAAAAATAAGGGTGAGCTTTCAAAAAGGTGGTGCCATTGCTCAGGGTGTTGTTGAAGGGGAAAGAAGTAAGAGGACTCGAGATCAGACAGAAGATCAAAGGCAAGCAGCATATATAAAGGCAAGCTCTCCACTCACCTCCAAGGTGAATAGCACATCAGATGTTCTTAAGCTGCTTAAGGAACTGTTATATACCCTAAAATTATTTTTAAACCTTGAGCCCCACCCCATTCCACCAAGACCTCTCTATTCTTGTACTTTGTCACCAGAAGCGAAGGCGCATTGCAAAAAAAAGAAATAACTTATACTAAATTCCATAGGAAACAAAAAGATGAAAAAATTGTAATCATACCTTTGCTGCATTGCTTGAAGAAAGGGGCCAAATGGCACAGAAACAGCTCCTTAAAGAAAGTTGAAACAGAGTCACAGGCTGAAAACGTCTTTGAAAGTAGATGGTGAGAACTTCCAGACAGAATGGCAGCAGCTGGGCAATTTCAATTTGCTTATTAACAAATTTGGTTTGGTTTCTTTGGCAACCATGAAAACCTTTCAAAAGCAATTACAAGGGCAAAATAAGTAAGTGAGATCTCTGGTATGGTGGCACTTGGCCAACCACTTGAAATTCACTTGTCTTTATATATCTAGTGACCTTTTATTATGCTCCCAGCTCCACCCTCTGAAAAGCAGGAAACGAATGGTGAGTTTTAGATAAACCTTTAATACTCTGCCAATACACTGTATAAAGGGTGTGTGTGTGAAAATGAGTTTGTATGAGTATATGTACAGGTGTTAAGTGTGTGTGTTTCTATGAATGAGTGTGTATGCATGTGTGTGCAAGTGTATGTATCTGGTGTGAGCGTGTTTGTATAGGTGAGTGCATCGGGGGTAAGTTTGTGTGTGTGTGTGTGTGTGTGTGTGTGTGTGTGTGCAGGTTCTAGTGAGGGTATGTGTGTGGGTGAATGTGTGTATGAATGTATACGTGTGTAATGGAGAAGTATATGTGTACAAGTGTGAGTATGTGTTTGAAAGGGAAGGGCTGGTACAGACTTGTGAGTGTGGAGAAATTGGATAATATATCAGGAGGAGTGAATCTATCACCCTCTAACTTGCTAGACACTGAACGTGAGACTGCCAGTCAGAGACACTTTGATGTTTTAGTTCAGTAATAGTCACTGAAGTAAAGACAGGATAATGTGAAATATTTTCTATGGAGGTAGACAGTCACTTCTTCACTGTTCTTATTCTCCTCTGGCTGTATTTGTCCTCCCAGTTCCTCAGTTCAGAGCTATAACTGTATTTTTTGATAAGTCTATAATTTCTCTTTGTGATTTCATTGTTTCTGGTTTGACAAATATTTTGTGCTTTGGCTGGCCACCTTATTTCAATGCTAGTAAATAGGTTTCCTATGGTTCTTTAGACAGATACTTTTTTCTTTTTAAAACTTTCATTCTTTTTTGCACACACACCAATCCTTCCCTTTCCCTGTTCCCACCCCCATCCATGACCTCTTCATAGTCTTCAAAGTCTCATCTATTGGCTTATAAACCACATTTCTCCTTTTTTTGCCTAAAGACAATGGTGATATTGAATGTTCATCTTCCTAAAATTTACTGAATTTGCTAAGCATAATGTTCTCTAGTTTTGTCCATGTCTTGCAGTGTTTAAGAGAATTATTATTGTTTTTTCATTGATTCATAAAATTTCACAGGCAAGTACAATTGCTATTTAACATTTTGTCTGCCCTTCCTTCAGAAGGAACTCCCCTCTAGCCACCCACTCTTTACGATCAATTACTCTATTTCTCACCAGCTTTTATCCTGAATTCCTGGGAAATCTTTAAAGAAGAGGACTGTCACATCTTTCTTCCCTGGAGCACCAAGTGGATTTGAACTACTGGCCTTTTTGTTAGCAGTCCAGCACATAATCACTGCACCATTATGGCTCCTTAACCATAGGTATACAGATTAAGATTTACAGTATGTATTTCTGGATGATGCAATTCAATCTATAAATGCATAATCTCTTGGATCTGAGAGGGCTTAGGAAATCAGGGGAATTGGAAGTAGGAAATGTAGGGAGGACGTGGCATAAATGATGGTACATTGGGGATCTTTCAATGGATATATTGAATTAGAATGTGTATTAATTGTCGATTATTGTTGGACCTAATTACCTCTTGTCAAAATGTTGACCTTAAAGATGTAAAGATGAAGCAAAACTTTCAGGATAGTCACATGCTGATGATATATGCCTCAAAATGAGAACAGCTGCAAATATCAATTAATAATTTGAGCTTGGAATGTAGGAAGTATGAATCTAGGAAAATTGGAAGTTGTAAACAATGAAATGGAATGCATAAAAATCTATCTCCTTGGCATTGGTAAGCTGAAATGGACTGGTCTAGGCCCTTTTGATTAAGACAATCATAATGGTTTGCTATGTCAGCAATGAAAAAACAATAGGAATGGTGATGCATTCATCATCAGAAATAATATTTCAAGACCTCTCTGGAAGTCCAGTGATCAATATATGTTATAGGATAATATCTATCTACCTACAAGAAAACATAATTAATATAACTATTGTTCAAATTTACATGCCAATAACAAACACTAATGATGAAGAAATTGAAGAATTCTACCAATTTCAGTCTGAAATTTGTCAACCATGCAATCAAGATGCATGGGAATTGAAATGTAAAAGTTGGAAACAAAGAGGAAGGGACAGTAGTTGAAAAGTATGACCTTGAAAAATAATAGAATCTAGTTCCAGCAAAATGGTGACTGAGTAACACATACCAGAGGGACTCCACGGAAATCAGCATAAGAGAGTCACTAAGAGGGAAATTCCACACTCACAGGAAGAATATCATAAACATAAGTAGGCACAGATCCACTACGTTTTGAAGAGCTAGGGGCTTTAGGCTTACCACTGTTGAGGCTGGTTAGGGTTTAACCTTAGCCCCGCCACTGTCTCAGCCAGAGCCGGGATTCTATGACAGGCCCAAGGGCTTTATCTCAACACAGCCATAGCTTGCCACCACCTTCAGGAAGGGTTTAAAGCCCTCCAGCCCTATGGTCAGGGATGGGGGCTCAGCTATATTGTTACTTTTGTTTCTCTCTCTTCTCTCTTTCCCCCCATAGTCTGAGCAGGCTCAGTTTCCTTGTTTGTTTCTCTTCACTTTTCCCTCACATCCACTGCTGACCTTCCCCTAGCCTAGGGCATTTATGCATGTGCTCCACCCAGCTGCAGGAGTTCCACCCTCTGCATTATAACATGCTGCTGGGGAAATCCTGCCCCAGTTTCTTCCAGGGGAAGTCCCTCCTGTGCAGCTAAGGAAGCTCTTTCCCATCTTCTGTGGTCTCACACGACAGAGGAACTTCCTCCTACCTGCCGTAGTGCCTTACATAGCCTAAGGCAACTTGGCCAACACTCTCCAGTGCTCCATGCTGCTGCAGGAACCTCTGCCCAAACTCCACGGCTATCTAACTGACCAGGGTAATCCCGCTCACCATCCATGGTGCTCTACACCTACCTGCCTTCTGTGGCACTCCCATTACAGAAGGCACCCACACACACCCTCTGCAGCACCCCCAGGCAGCCATGGGCCACACCATCATGGCTTCTTGTGAGGTCACCCTGTGCAGCACCATCCCCGTGGGTACACAACCACCCAAACAGCGTCCTCTGCAAGGATCATCTAACTTGCCCTCCAAATAACAGAGGACCGATTGACTAAAGAAAGAGTAAAGCCACAGGAGGATAAAGTGGTAGGCCAATCCCGTAGTGCAATTAGCTGCAGGAAGTTCGAAGAAGCATTCCTACAAGTCTCCCAGAGAGAGCCCAGTGCTCCTCGACTCTCTGTAAAATGGCATCAGGATCCTCTAAAGTAACAGAACCCAAACATCAATCATCCCAAAGACCTCGACGAAAAACAGGTTGAAACAAAAGGCAATGACAGAAGATGTCCTTAACCTGACATGCATAGAAGAAGCAGACACTGATGTGCCAAAAAAAAGAAATTTTCAGAATGCTGCCTGGAGTCATTCAGGATATGAGGGAAACAATACAGAAACAGGATGAAATGCTAGAGGAGATAAGGACCATAAGCCAAAAGGAAATACAAGCGCTTAGGGATGAGATAACAAAAACCAGTAGCAGACTCACAGAATTAGCCAAATGATTGGAGAAGGCAGAGAACCACACCAGTGACCTACAGGACATCCAAGCACACTTTAACCCTATAATGTCTGAATTTTTAATTTCAGGGGGAAAATTTTTTGTTTTTGTTCTTTACTTTCATACTTATCTCTATATATTAATATATACATCTTAATTCAATGTTATGAAAACATCACGCTCAGCATTATAGGGTTAACCAGTGTTAACAAAGTCTAATAAGATCATCAGAGAAGCTGAAGAAAACCTAAGAGCTATGTCTGACGCTATGAAGAGGAACAACATCAGAATAATTGGATTACTGGAGGAAGACATGACAAAAAATTCCACTGCTAAAAATAGTGAGAGAATTCTTGGAGGAAATCCTCCAAATCTTAATAAATGACAACTAGGCAACTATTCAGGAGGCTGAAAGAACACCAGCTAGACTGAATCCCAAGAAGTCACCAAGGCACATAATAGTTAAACTATCCAACTTTGAGGAAAAGGAGAAAATCATGAGAGTAGCTACGGAAAAACAAGGAATCACATATAAAGGTTCCCAAATAAAAATATGCTCAGACCTATCAGCAGACACTATGAAGAAGAGGAGGGAGTGGAGCAACACATTCCAAAATTGAATGAAAATAACGCAAAGCCAAGAATACTATGCCCAGCCAAATTATCTATCAAGATAGATGGAGAAGTAAGAATCTTCCCAGACAGGGAAAAACTCTAAGAATCGGCTAAAAGAAACCCATCACTACAAAAGATCCTTGCCAACTTGGTGTGGGCAAAAGAACAGCACTCACGGAGCACAAATAAGAGATTGCCACGTAGAACAACCCCACCCAGAGGCAACAAAGAGAAAACAGCCCCCAAGATACCATTGGCTTAAAGGTTGAAAAAGTGAAGAATAAACCACACACATGCACAACACACTATTAAGAAAGGGAGGTAGGAAAACACCCAATACAAAAGGTATAAGATGATATCACAGAGTCCACAGATGGAGGTAATAACCCTGAATATCAATGGACTGAACTCA
>NW_022109767.1:2070502-2072115 GCF_000313985.2 Echinops telfairi | reverse complement strand
AAGAATTCACCAAAAGAGTCCACGGACTGGGAAAACATCTTTAGCAATGACACATCAGATAAAGGCCTTACTACTAAAATCTACAACACTCTGCTTGCTTCCAAAAAGAAAAAAGCTAAGTGCTCACTGAAGAGGTGGGCAAAGAACCTGAATAAAATTTTCAAAAGGGCAGAAATCCGAATGGTCAATAAACATATGAGAAAATGTTCCTGATCTCTAGCCTTAAGAGAAATGCAAATTAAAACAACTATAAGATACTACCTAACACCCTCAAAGATAGCCCAATTAAAAAAATCAGAAAGCAACAAGTGTTGGAGGGGCTGTGGTGAGATAGGAACTCTCATCCACTGCTGGTGGACCTATAGGTATGTACAGTACTATGGAAATCAATTTGGTGATATCTAAAACAGGTGGAAATTGAGCTACCATAAGACCCAGCAATCCCCCTACTGGAAATATACCCAGAAGAGGCAAGAAACAAACCACGGCCAGACATCTGTGCTCCACTGTTCATCACGGCACAGTTCACACTTGCAAGGAGTTGGAAACAACCCAAATTTCCATCAACAGACAAATGGATTTAAAATCTGTGGAACATACATACAATGGAGTACTATGCATCCCTCAAAAGCAGTGATGAATGCATGACCCACGTTGCTGCATGGCAAGGACTGAAGGGAACTATACTAAGTGAAGTAAGCCAAGCACAAAAGGTCAAGTACAACATGAGTCTGCTGAGGTAAGCTTAAAAATTCAAAAGGGGCATAGGGAAAAAGGTACTATATACATACATTTCTGAGGTGAGGTCCAGTTAGTATGGCAGGGGCCAGACCGAATCCAGGGATACATGTGGTAGACAAATAAAAAGGAAGGGTGGGGAAAAGACAAGAGTATCAGGGGATCAGGGCACTCACCTACCCAAGGGAAGTGTCTTCTTTATATCTCCACAGGGAAAGAGGGACCAGACTTCAACCTGGTGCTCCAAGACGTGAATGCAACATACTGGCTTGAAGCAGAGAACTAGTAGAGAGATCTGAGGTGCTGGCCCCAAACCCAACTACACAGACAGCCCCCCTTCCCCACAGAAGAATTCACTTCACAGGACAGCACTGAAGTTACAGCTCAGGGAGAGGGACATGTCTGATCAGAGCACCCGGAAACAAATGAAGGGGGAGGAAGAGAGAATGGAGCACATCCTGGCCTACCATGCCCTGAGGATGAATTCCTACTCAGAGCAGCCAATGCACAGAGAGGATGATAGGGCCGGCCCCACTATGAGACAAGAAGTCCCTCACTGACCCATAGCGCTACAGGGGATAACACTGGAGACAGAGTGCAAGAATTGTGCCCCTGCTGACCCCACTACACCGAGGTGATACACTAAGGGCATGCAACAGAACAGCAAGGGGAGCAGAGTAACAAAGTCCCCAGGAAATACCAAAAATAGACTTTGGGGCCAGGGATTAGCACCCAACCAGACTTTACCAAATACACTCCTAAAGGTCAACAAACAGACTTTGAACTATTTTTAGGCTTTTCTTTTTTTTGTCATTGGGTTTTTGTTGTTGTTGTTTTCTTTTCTTTTGTTGCTTTGTTTTGTTCTGTCTTGTTTT
>NW_022109767.1:2061319-2069865 GCF_000313985.2 Echinops telfairi | reverse complement strand
GTCTGGGGTCTTAAAGGCTTGGAGGTAAACAAGCGGCTCAGAAGCAACAAAGCCCACATGGTGTGATCACGAGGTGTCAAAGGGATCAGGTACTAGGCATCAAAGAACAAAAAAAGCATATCATTGTAAATGAGGGCGAGTGCAGATTGGGGACCTAAAGCCCATCTGTAGGCAACTGGACATCCCCTTACACAAAGCTATCAGGGAGGAGATGAGCCAGTCAGGGGATAGTGTTGCAACAATGAAACATAACTTTCCTCTAGTTCTTAAATGCTTCCTCTCCCTCTGTCCTCCCACTATCATGATCCTAATTATACCTTAAAAATCAGGCTAGACCAGAGGATGTACACTGGTACAGACAGGAACTGGAAACACAGGGAATCCAGGACAGACGATCCCTTCAGGACCAGTTCTGAGAGGGGTGATACTGGGAGGGTGAAGGGAAGGTGGGGTAGAAAGGAGGAACCAATTATAAGGATCTACATATAACCTCTTCCCTGGGGGCTGAACAACAGAAAAGTGGGTGAAGGGAGGGAGACATTGGACAGTGTAAGACATGACAAAATAATAATTTATAAAGTATCAAGGGTTCATAAGAGAAAGGGGAGCTGGGAGGGGGGAATGAGGAGCTGATACCAAGGGCTTAAGTAGAAAGCAAATCTTTCAAGACTAGTGATAGCAACAAATATGCTTGAGACAATGCATATATGCATGGATTGTGATAAAAGTTGTATGAGCCCACAATAAAATGATTTTAAAACAAAAAACACTTCTCCAAGAACTGCATTACACAGTGTGCTCAGTCTTGGACCAGGGTGAGTGGAAGTATTGCAAACAAATCTTGAAATCTTCTTAGTTGGTCTGTTTATTTTATTTTACCACTTAAGCAAGTCTGAAACAATTGGAGGAATACTAGAAAATTCAGCCCAGGGGGTTGGACTAATATTGAGGAACACATGATTTGGAAACTGTCTAAGTTATATATATGTTCATGCATAGCACACCATATATGAAGACTCATTTCATTTATGTGTACTTCTTTAGAGGGGTAATATATAGGTGTATGTATCTCTCTGTGTGTATATACACACTGAGAAGTCTGGGTCCAAGTCAAAATTCTATAACTGACCTATTAGGCTTAATAATAGGCAATTGTAAACCTTTAACTGGCAGACAGCCTTAGGGATTAAAATGTTCCTCTCCAGACAATTTGGCAACTCTGACCTACCACCTCTGTGTTCTTTACTGCCATATGTACATTAATAACACATAAAATAGTAGCATAGCAGATTTTTTACTATTGTTGCAAAGGTGAAGTTTAAGCTAATTATATAGTGGATAAATGAGGAGTAGCTATATTTATAGTAGTTTTATATCCTTGTTGAGTTGATGTTTTAATTATTTTATAATGTCCTTATTTTTCTCTTACAATAAGTTTTTATTTTAAAATTATTTTGTTTGATATCAACATAATGACCCTACCTCTCTTCTGGTTACTCTACATGATTTATTCTTCCATCTTTTCTTAGTCAAACAATTTGTGTTCATCTGTGTAACACGTATCTCATTTAGACAGCATATAGTTAGATCTTGCCTTTCATCCATTCTGCTATGCTCTGTATTTTTTTTTAGTGTATGTAGTCCATTTACATCCATGAGTATTAATAAGAAAGGACTTAATTCTGGCATTTTGTGATCTGTTTCTTGCATACATTATGCCTTTATAATGTATATATACATTATAGTTCCTCATTTTTTTCTTGTCCTGCTAATATTTGTATTTGTATTTTGTTGATATGCTTTAGTGCATGATTTTTGTTCCGTTCTCTTTTCTTTATGTGTATATTTCAAAAGATATTTTTATTTTTACCATGAGGATTACATTTAACATCTTACAACAACCTGGTTTAAATTGATACCATCTTCAGTAACATACAAAAATCTAGAGCTATATTGTTTTTACCCCTTTCCCTATTTGTGTTATCATCACTTGCTGTATCTTTTTAACAACACAATCATTGTACATCATTTTCCCTTTAGCATGAACTTACAGATATTTTATGTAATTACTGTAATAAAGGGCATAGCCACTAGAATTACCACATTAAGAAAAAAAGAAAGAAAGAAAGCTGAGGGTGCCCTGCTATCAAAAGATATAGTGTCTGGGGTCTTAAAAACTTGAAGGTAAACAAGCAGCCATCTAGCTGAGAAACAACAAAGCCCACACGGAAGTAGCACACCAGCCTGTGTGATCATGCGGTGTCGATGGGATCAGGTAGTAGGCATCAAAGATCCAGAACAAAAAAATCATATCATTGTGAATGAGGGGGAGTGCAGTATGGAGACCTAATGCCCATCTGTAGACAATTGGACATCCCCTTACAAAGGGGTCACGGGGAGGAGATAAGCCAGTTAGGGTGTGGTATAGCACCAATGAAACATACAACTTTCCTTTACTTCTTAAATGCTCCCCCTCCCCACTATCATGACCCCAATACTCTCTTACAAATCCAGCTAGACCAGAACATGTACATGGGTAGAGATAAGAGCTGGAAACCCAGGGAATCCAGGATAGATAAACCCCTCTGGACCAATAATGAGAGTAGCAAAACCAGGAGAGGAAGGCGAAGGTAGGGTAGAAAGGGGGAACTGATCACAATGATCTACATATAACCCCCTCTCTGGGAGACAGACAACAGTAAAGTGGGTGAAGGGAGACCATCAGTCAGTGTAAGACATGAAAAAATAATAACAATTTTTAAATTATCAAGGGTTCATGAGGGAGGGAGGGAGGGAAAGAGAGAGGGAGAAAGGGTTTGGAAGGGAGGGAATAAAAGTGAGGAACTGATACCAAGGCCTCAAGTAGAAAGAAATGTTTTATAAATCATGATGGCAACAAATGTACAAGTATGCTTGACACAACGGATGGATGAATTGTGATAAGAGCTGTAGGAGCCCCAAATAAAATGATTTCTTTAAACAAAAGAGAGATGATAAATAAACAAAATATACAGGGGATAAAAGGTTGCCATTCAGAAACACCATACTGTGAATGGCGACACTATGATGTAGGGAAAACGCTCTCGAAGCAAGAGATGGCCAGTGCCTCTTCCAGGCCAAGAGATTTAAGTGGTTCTGGAAAATTCAGTGGTGGCCGAGGAGGTGGTTTGGGTGGGAATGACAACTTTGGTCAGGTGGAAACTTAAATGAATGTTGTGGCTTTGGTGGCAGCCATGGTGGTGGTGGACACGGTGGCAGTGGGGAAGGTTACAATGGATTTGGTCATGGTGGAAGCAGTTTTGGAGGTGGCAGAAGCTACAATGATTTTGGCAATTGCAATGTTCAATCTTCCAATTTTGTACCGATGAAGGGAGGACACTTTGGAAACAGAAGCTCTGGCCCTTACGGTGGTAGTCAAGACATTGCCAAACCAGGAAGCCATGGTGGCTGCGGTGGTTCAAGCAGTAGCAGTAGCTGTGGCAGAGGCAGAAGATGTTTAAGGACAACCAGGAAACAAATCTTAGCAGGAGAGGAGAGCCATAGAAGTGACAAGGTAACTACAGGTGACAACAGATTTGTGAACTCAGCCAAGCACAGTGGTGGCAGGGAGGCCCCAACTGCTACAACAAAGACACGTTTTAAGCAATACTCATGAGTATGGGCAAAAGAACTTGAGAACTTTACTTGTGACAAATTATCTTAGTTAACCTTAATGAGAGGTTGTCTTAGTTTCTGTTCTGTGGAAGGTAGAAAGCATTCCAACAAAGGATTTTAATGTAGCTTTTCTTCTCTTTTTTGCACCAATACTTTTGTTGCTAAACGTAATCATCCAATAATGACGCTGAATAAGTGTGTGTGTGTGTGTGTGTGTGTGTGTGTGTGTGTGTGTGTGTGTACCCAAAAGAAATTGGAAAAAGCTCTGCTGGGTAGAACTTTCATAGTACACATTTTTCCCCATGTAGGTGAACATTGAGCAACTGACTGAGTTAGTGCACCCAGTGGTGTCATCTGTGAAGGTTTATTCTGGTCACACTGAATTTTTTTTCGTAATAACAGTTTTGTTTAAACCTTGTGTTTTGTGATAGCTAGTTTAAGAGAATAGCATGCAGCTGTGAAATTTTGTTTCCTGCTCAGGAAAAATGGCTCAGAAACTGTTGTGATGTTAAATACAACGTACAAGGACAGCACTGTGGGAAAAACTCAAGTATACGAGTGGTTTTCTTATTTCAAAAAAGGTGAAATGTCAATTGATGGCAAACAGCATTCTGGATGTCCATTGACAACATTCATGTACTTGTGCTGGAAGACTGATGACGAACCATTGAAAAGATGGGGGAGTCATCTGGACTCTCTTGGAACTCAGTTCAGCTAATTTTAACGGAAGATTTGGGAATGAGAAGTGTTGCTGTGAAATTTGTGCCTCAGGTTTTGACTGACCAGGAAAAAGAGTATCGAGTAGAAATATAACATGCTTTGAAAGAACAGTTCCAAATCGACCCAGACTTTTTTTCCAAGGTCATTACTGGTGACAAGACATGGTGCTATTCTTACAACCCTGAAAGCAAACATCAATCAGGCCAGTGGAATACAATATTTTCACCTCACCCCCAAAAAGCTCATTAAGTGAAATCAAAGATCAAAGCAATACCCATTTGGGTTTTTTATGTGATGGGGATAGTGCATTTGGAATTCATTCCACCGGGTCAGATTGTTAGTCAAGTTTTCTATTTAGAGGTTCTAAAAAGATTGCATAACAGCGTGTGACAAAAAAAGGTCTGATTTGTGGCAGACAGGGGACTGGTTTTGCCACCACAGCAATGTACCTACTCACATGACCATCTCAGTGTGCCAGTTTTTAGCAAAAAACAGCATGCCTCTCTTGCCTCATGAACCTCACTCACCTGACCTTGCTCAGTGCAACTTCTTTTTGTTTCCATGAAAGCAAAGGGACATGAAAGTACAGTGATTTGACAATATAGGAGCGGTACAGGAAAAAATAAGGAAGGTGCTGTCACCCATCAAAACAAATGAGTTTGAAAAATGTTTTCAAAAATGGAATCACAGGGGTGACAAATGTATTAAGTGTAATAGAGTATACTTTCCAGGTGATAAAGTTGTTTTGTAAAAAAAAAAAAATTTAAATACATCACTTTGAAAAAAGAATTCTGGGTTTAAAAAAATATATATGTTGTTCTTTGTTTGAGTCTTAACATTATGCTTTGATCATTCTTGTACTTAGCTTTTGGTGGGCAGAAGTACTTGTTACTGTAGGAAACATACCCAGGAGTGGAATTTCTGGCTCATTTGGCACTTGTACATTTATCTTTAATCAGTACTGTCAGTTTTCCAAGGGGGTTGTACCAAATCACATTCCCACCAATAAATATAAAAGAGTTCTGATCACAAGATCATCGGGTTTGAACCCTGACTTGTACACACATCAGGGGCCAATCCTTAAAACCCGGACCTCGGGTTAGAAATAAGAGAAACAGCAAGGGACGAGGACATGGAGTCACTGGGCATGAGAAGCACATTAACTATCAGAAAAACTAATTAGCTGAGCAGTCAGAGCCAAGGATGGTCTTAGTAAAGCAAGAGCTTAAGAAAATTTAATTTGTATATCCAGTTATTAAAAATGCCATTTGAACAGCAGGAGCCTGGATTTTCTTAAGGAAAGCGTAAGTCTGCCAATACTGTTGTGACAGAGAAACAAAAAGGGGCTTTAGAATGCAGTTAAGTGGCGCTGGGTATGAGAGCCAACAGGATAAAGCCCCAAAGTAAGAAGGTGAACAAGAGAGAAGGGGGTCTATTGCAAGACAGGGGAGGGGCCCTGCTGAGAAAAGTGGTAATTGAGTAACCCTTGGTGGCAGGTAACATAATGGTGGTTACACATTGGGCTGCTAGCCATAAGGTCATCAGTTTGAAACCACCAGCCTCTCCATGGAAGAAAGATGCGGCTTCTACTCCCTTAAAAAGTGATAGGCTAAAAATCCCGCAGAGGCAGGTCTACTCTATTCTGTCCAGTAGGATTACTATGAGTTGGGATCAACTCAATGGCAGTTCATCTGAGTTTTGGTTTGCTTGGATAACAGGAGATGAAAAACTTAAACCAGTGTATGCTCTAAAGTGCTGTGCTATCACCTCCCCATCCCCTCACACCTTCAACAAAGGGTGCCTCTTACAAGGATGCTTTGTACAGATTGCGCTTGGGGAACACAAGAGCAAAGGTGTGGTCCATCATGGGCAGAAAGAAGCATTATGAACAAGGAAACTTTGATCACAGACAAGTGAAACTATTGCTGCGACCAGTAGTCATTGAGACAGCCCCACTGTGGGGTACCAGCCCCTGCAACTTAATGGATACAAGGGTGGTTGTGTAATTGAGGGGT
The DNA here is from genome assembly GCF_000313985.2 of Echinops telfairi. Taxonomy (NCBI): domain Eukaryota; kingdom Metazoa; phylum Chordata; class Mammalia; order Afrosoricida; family Tenrecidae; genus Echinops; species Echinops telfairi. The sequence goes on along the minus strand of NW_022109767.1, from coordinate 2,063,476 downwards.
AAAATGGAAGAGACATCAGACAAGACAAAGAATTCAAATGCTCACCTTTGCAGTCATGACTTCAGGAGCCAGGTCCACAAAGAGAGAGAGAGAATATATTTCCAACCAAGTGTTATATACTCTAAGGAGTGCCTGCAAGTCCCCCTAATTATAGGTAACCACATACATAACAAAGTGGGCTGTGCCCTAACCCTAAAGGCCCCCGAGCATATTGGAGGAGTAACCTAGCACCAGTGCTGGGGGCAGGTCAGGGGGAGTGACTGTCCCCTGAGCAGGGATAACAACTGCAACATATCTGCTCCTGTAGTTATAGCAAACAGCCACGTGGTTGTAAGAGGTAACTTTAAGGCAGCACTATAATGGGAGGATATAGTTGGGAGCAATATTAATTATGAGAATGTGATTGGAACTCACTTCCAATTCACAGGGGGGAAGGCCTCCCTCCACCCCAGAAACCCAGCCTACCAGCCTTCTTAATATATGAGAATAAAGGATTCAGCTGTATACACTCTCTTCCCATTCTCTGCTTCCCACACCCCAACTCATGGGCACCCCACCTGTGCTGCATAGAATTGCTCCAGGGGGTTTCCAAGTCTGTGACCTTTTGGAAGTGAATAGTCAAGCCTGTCTCCCAAGGTGCCTCTGAATGGATTTTAACAGCCACCTTTTTTGACAAGTACGTGATCAATTAATCGTTTATGGCACCAAAAACCTCCAAACACATTGTCAAGCTAATGCTGACTCATAATGACTCTATAAGACAGTGGACACCTACCCATGCCATCTTCAAAGCTATACTCTTTATAGTCGTAGATTGCCACATGTTTCTCCTGAGAGGCAGCTGGTAAGTTTGAATCACCAACCTATCAGACAGTAGGCTAGCATGTGCTGCCAGGGCTCTCTGTGGCACTCATGGACTCCTAAATTAAGCCTAAAGAAGACGTAAGTACAAACATTTTAGAAAGTAAAAGGGGAAAAGGATGCCATTGAATTTACCATCTAGCATGAGATTAAGAGCTTCTACTTAAATTTAAATCTATTTAAGTCTCAAAGACAATGTGACCATCAGGAAGGCACTGTGACTAAAACAAAAATAGTTGTGAAGAAAATCAAAAGTACAAACAAACAATTAATCCAAAGAACTAAGAACTATGTGAACTTCAAAAGTCTTGACCCTGAGACCAGAGGAACTGGGTGGTACCTAACGAATGCTGCCAACTACCTTGAAAGAGAATACAATAGGATGTTCTAAAGAGAGTGGGGGAAAATGTGGAACAAAACTCAAAATTACTTTTAAACACACACACACAAAAAACAGGCTTACTGATCTGATAGAACCTCTGATACTATGGCCCTTAGACACTCTTCAGGTCTGGAATTGAACTTACCCCCAGGAATCAACTTTCAGCCAAAGGATAGCAAGCCTAGAGGTAAGCAATAACACCAGAGAGGTGTAGACTCCTTAGAACAATCACCCATTAGAGATCAAAGTGGCAGCATTTGTTCAGGAACAGAGATCAGAGCGGGAATGGCTAGGGAAGAAGAATGAACGGAAATGGCAAAGACAGAAAAGAAGTGGGAGGAGTGCCCACAGGTTGTGAGGACACTCCAGGTGGCCAACAAAGGATGGGGGCAGGTGTGTAACTTGTTGAATGCAAAACCAATTTGTGACTTCTGACAAGACGGGGAACTAGAGAGCCGTGCTATACCTATCCTCTACAGCAAAATGAATAGAGCATACAAAATGCAGTAACCATGAACAACAAAATGGCCGCCAAGAATAAAGCAGTAAACAACAAAATGGCTGACAAGAAGGATACCAAAATTAGTCGAAATCCAAGACTATCAGAGTACACATTTAGGGTTGCCGCCTTTGGGGGACGGAACACCCATGACCACACTTATCATTACTACACCAACAAAACTTGTATAAAAATCCAGCTAAGAGTCCAGAGGGATAGAGCTTCTTGACCATTGCAACGGGACCGAACTCTCACTGTTGTTCTCGCTGGTAACTCTTGTCCTGTTTTTTTTTTGGGGGGGGGCTGTATTCTTTTCTTTTTTTAAAATCATTTTATTGAGAGCTCTTACAGATATCATAGTGTTCCATAGTTCAATCACATCAAACTGTATTGTACAATTGCTGCCACAATCAGT
>NW_022109767.1:2052828-2061219 GCF_000313985.2 Echinops telfairi | reverse complement strand
CGTGATCAATTAATCGTTTATGGCACCAAAAACCTCCAAACACATTGTCAAGCTAATGCTGACTCATAATGACTCTATAAGACAGTGGACACCTACCCATGCCATCTTCAAAGCTATACTCTTTATAGTCGTAGATTGCCACATGTTTCTCCTGAGAGGCAGCTGGTAAGTTTGAATCACCAACCTATCAGACAGTAGGCTAGCATGTGCTGCCAGGGCTCTCTGTGGCACTCATGGACTCCTAAATTAAGCCTAAAGAAGACGTAAGTACAAACATTTTAGAAAGTAAAAGGGGAAAAGGATGCCATTGAATTTACCATCTAGCATGAGATTAAGAGCTTCTACTTAAATTTAAATCTATTTAAGTCTCAAAGACAATGTGACCATCAGGAAGGCACTGTGACTAAAACAAAAATAGTTGTGAAGAAAATCAAAAGTACAAACAAACAATTAATCCAAAGAACTAAGAACTATGTGAACTTCAAAAGTCTTGACCCTGAGACCAGAGGAACTGGGTGGTACCTAACGAATGCTGCCAACTACCTTGAAAGAGAATACAATAGGATGTTCTAAAGAGAGTGGGGGAAAATGTGGAACAAAACTCAAAATTACTTTTAAACACACACACACAAAAAACAGGCTTACTGATCTGATAGAACCTCTGATACTATGGCCCTTAGACACTCTTCAGGTCTGGAATTGAACTTACCCCCAGGAATCAACTTTCAGCCAAAGGATAGCAAGCCTAGAGGTAAGCAATAACACCAGAGAGGTGTAGACTCCTTAGAACAATCACCCATTAGAGATCAAAGTGGCAGCATTTGTTCAGGAACAGAGATCAGAGCGGGAATGGCTAGGGAAGAAGAATGAACGGAAATGGCAAAGACAGAAAAGAAGTGGGAGGAGTGCCCACAGGTTGTGAGGACACTCCAGGTGGCCAACAAAGGATGGGGGCAGGTGTGTAACTTGTTGAATGCAAAACCAATTTGTGACTTCTGACAAGACGGGGAACTAGAGAGCCGTGCTATACCTATCCTCTACAGCAAAATGAATAGAGCATACAAAATGCAGTAACCATGAACAACAAAATGGCCGCCAAGAATAAAGCAGTAAACAACAAAATGGCTGACAAGAAGGATACCAAAATTAGTCGAAATCCAAGACTATCAGAGTACACATTTAGGGTTGCCGCCTTTGGGGGACGGAACACCCATGACCACACTTATCATTACTACACCAACAAAACTTGTATAAAAATCCAGCTAAGAGTCCAGAGGGATAGAGCTTCTTGACCATTGCAACGGGACCGAACTCTCACTGCTGTTCTCGCTGGTAACTCTTGTCCTGTTTTTTTTTTTTGGGGGGGGTGTGGAGCTTGTTATTGATATGTGTGAATGCCCATTGGAATACATTGGTTAACAGACTATTTGGCTTATAGAGTGTGTTACGTTCATGAAAGAACCTGGCCTAGTCACTGGGTGAAGCTCAGAGACTGAAAGGTCACTGTCCTGCAGAGTAAGCCGACTGATTCCTAAGCCACATCCTAGGTAAGACAACTTAGAGACTGCAAGGTCACAGCTTCAGGGCATAAGCCAACTGAGTCCCAAACTCTGGAACTGTCATAAAGGGCTCCAGACAAAAGACATGAGGAAACTGGAATTCATAAGGGTGATAATCCTGGGACATTGCACGTCAGAGAAAAGGATACAGAATTCGATTGAACACTGACTGGACCGGGTTTGGGGGGGTGGGGTGGGGGCAGGGACTGAACAAAAGCAGCAAGAGCAGATGAGTGGGTTGTTCTCAGTGAATTGTTGACACAGCCTGATCATAATCTGTCTGTTTGCTCAGGACCAACACAAGTATCCACACCCGGATCTGACAATATATAAACAGTGGGCCCTTCCTTGTTCCTCATCCATCCTGGTGACCAGAGCAGTGGGCAGCCCCCAATCTTACCCAACCAACAGCCAGTTACACGCCACCTGCACAACCTCTGCTCTGTTGGAGGTCAAAGTCTCATCCTCGTGGATCAGGGCTTGGTACACTTTCCCCAATTTCTGGAGGCACTAGAGCTCTCCCTCATCAGAACAGTGAACAGCATAGTGCCAGACTCACTAGTCCCTCTGGGAGGACAAGAACTCCTTCCAGAAACAGCCACCTGCCCCCAGCTGTCTGTCCCCTGGGCTCTAAAGAGTTCCTTTTCAGGAACAAGCACTCCAAACTCCAACCAGCATGAACTACTTCCGGACCAGGTCCTTGACCCCAGCTGGGTCAACAGGAACAGGGAGGACTTCCTACTCCCTCTCGCACTCCCTGGATTCTTCCAGAGGGTGCCACACCACGTACCCCAGACCTCCAAAGGATTTTCCTCTCTGGGTTGTGCCCCCTCCCAGTTGTCTCCTTTCATGGTTCTCTTTTCTTCTCTTTTTCCTCCCTTTGTTTTTATGCATCCTTTCTCTGGTTTCTTTTTGTGTGTTCATTTCCCTTTCCTTCTTTTTCTCTCCATTTTATTTTCTCTATTATTTTTCCTTTTCTAGTCCTTTTTTGTTTTCTGTTTCCCTTTTTTACTTTTCTAGTTCTCCCTCCCTAATGTTGCCCCTTGTAGGGCTTTCATTCTCCTCCCCCCCCCACCACCACCCCTACTCTTATCTTTCTTTTCTTTTTGCTTTTAATGTATTACATTCTCGATGTTATTTATCTGCTTGTCTTTTTATTATAATTTTACTTTGCTTTTTAAATAATTTGGGGGTTTTGGCTATTGGTGGTTTTTTTTTGTGGGGGTGTTATTTTTAAGGGGCAGGCCAACAAGGTTTGCTTTTATTGAGTGACTGATCAATAGAACTGCCAAGTCCACTACCTCCAGAAAAAAGAGGTGGGAGTTTATTTCTTGGTCTCTTCTTCCACGGACAAAGTCTTGATAATCGCTTCTTCCTTGGCCTGGAGTCGCTTCCTTGGTCTTAGACCTGCGGGCCTCAGCCTGGTCAGCCAGGAGCTTCTTGTGAGCCTTGTCTGCCTTTAGCTTATGGATGTGTTCCATGAGAATCCACTTGCTCTTAAACACGTTCCCCTTCACCTTCAGGGATAAACTGATACATATGGTGGTCAATCTTCTTTGACTCCCGGTATCGACTGAGCAGCCCATACAGAATCACCAGCCTCCTCTTCCACATGACCTTCTGGGGCATGTGAGCATTGGCAGTACCCTTTCGCTTACCTATGTCTTTCCGGTGGGCTAGGGTGTTTTTGTGGCACCAGCCTGAGAATGGACAGCCACGGGCTTGCGGATGATCGGGCCATCTTTGATCAATTTCCAGATTTGCTGGCCCGAATTGGCATTGTCAATTTCATTGGTCTCATTGACCTTCTTCTTGCCACAGCGGAGGACACTGGAGGCGAGCCTCTTCTGAAGCCAGATCATACTCGTGGCTGCGGCCACAGCGCAGAAAGGGCTGCTGTTTGTTTTAGATTTCTTCTCTTGGATTTTTTTTCTTGTCCCACCTTACTGGAAACAGCAACTGCACCCACATGACCTAGCCACACCTATACCTCCTAAAGCCACACATACTTAGCAAGGGCATCTGCTCACTCCTCTACTACTTGATCATCGATAAAACCAAACCAAACCAAACATGCTGCCATTGAGTCAATACCAACTCCCAGTTAACTGAAGAGGCCAGCCAAACCTTTCCTTCACTGTGCTTTTCTCTACTGTTGACACATTTCCGTTACACCCACCATGAGATAAGTTGGTTAGACTAATATCTAACTAAAATGGATTGCACACAAATATGTATAAATTGCATACAAATATAATAACACTAGTGTCTCAGAGACTACAGACCATTTCAGTTCACATGAAGAAACAGGACAGAATGTCTCTCAAAAATTAACCTTTGTACAGAGCTATGATTCCTGAAAAGAAAGACACTGGAGCTATCGGAGAAGGAATTCAGTAAGTCTTGCTTTGTGATATAGTTCATGTTCTATTTTTAAGAATGTTCCATTGCACTGGGCCATAAGCTGTAGCACAAACCAAAACTCAACAAATTTTAAAATATAGAAATATTATAAAGTACATCACAACTCTATGAAATTAGAAATTAACAACAGGAAGGTCAAGGGGGTGGTAACAAATGCATGGAAACTGAATAATGCTACTCTGAATAATAATACTCTGGCAGTAGAAGAAATTAAAAAAATTTTTAATTCCTTGAATCAAACAAGATTGAAAGCACAACATACTAAAACCTTTGTGACACAGCAAAAGCAGTGTTCTGAGGGCAATTAATGGCAATAAATGCACACATCCAAAAAAGAAGAAAGAATTAAAATCAAAATCTTAACCTAACTCTTCCTGCAATTAGAAAAAGACCAACAAAATAAGCCACCCACCAGCAGAAGAAAGGAAATAATACAGATTAGAGCCAAAATAAAAGAAGCAGAAAGCAGAAAAATAATAGAAAGAATCAGACAAGAAGTTGGTTCCTGGAAAGGATTAACAAAACCAACAAACTGCTGGCAAATCTAACAAAGAAAAATGTGCAACTAACACAACTAAGAAATGCAATGGGCAACGTCACAATGGAACTAAATTACGTAAAAGGGATCGTCACGGAATCCTATGAAGAATTGCAATCCAATAAATTTGAAAAACCTGAAGAAATGGATACATTTCTAGAAGCACTTCCCCTACCTAAACTAACGTGGACTAAAGTAGAAAATCTGAACAAATTCATAACAAAAGAAGAAATTGATCTGGTCATTTGAAAACTCTCAACCAAAAAAAGTCCAGATCCAGATGGCTTCACTGGGAGGTTTGCAAGAGTTAAAAAAGAACTGTGACACACACAATTCTGTCATAATGGTGATCCAGGAGTAGATGATGGATAGACATACAAGCTGAACAGACATGGAAAGGAGAGTGGGACTATGCACAGTTTTATTTGTAGAAATTCTATCAATAATATTTGTGTATGTATATTTTACCTTGGCTGCAAATATAGCATGAATGTGGTAGACAGGGCCAAACTTAGGAAACTTCTTCAGCAAAACCAAACACTTTGAGGAAGTGAGTCACTGGGCCTGGGGCCTTAGGACCACACAACACCCAGGTCAATTGGCATAACATAGTCCATATAGACAACATTCTACATCCAACTTTGGTGAGTAATTACTGGGGTCTTAAAAGCTCTTGAACAGTCATCTTCCCTATTTGATGAAAGAAGAAGAACGAAAACCTAAAGATCGAGAGAGAAAATTAGTCTAATGGGCCATGCAAACATCAGTTTCCATAACCCCAAGGCCAGAACTTGATGAAGCTTGGCTACCTCTACCAATTGCTCTGAAAAGAATCCTGGATAGAATGGGAGAAAAATACAGCAAACCTAAACTCATGAAAGAAGCTGACTGATTAAATAGAAGTTGGTAGAAGCCATGAAACGTTGGACCTAACTCACACTTAGGTCTGAAACTAAACTCATCTCCACATTAAAATAATCAACCATTTAAAATCAAAGAGGCAGCATTTACACAAAGGCAGAATACAGAGGGTTAGGAAATAAGGAGGAATACAAACAATTAGCCCAGGGAAGAAGTGGAGTATGAAATGTTACTCTGAGAGAATTGCAATGGATGGGCTGAAACAAAATATGTATGAGTTGTTGCACGTAAATGACGATCGGCTCTGTAAATCTTCATCTGATTCATAAGAAAAAATGGTGTGTTTTTAAAGAAAACCAAGTTTCTCTGTAAACTTTCACTCAAATCATAATTAAAAAATTAAAAGAGAGAGAGAATCCTACCACTAAAGCACCAATGCCCACTTGGAAACTCATCCAATGTCCTTGAGTCAATTCTGAGTCATGGCAACCCTATAGGACAGAGAAGAACTTCTCCATAGGGTTTCTGAGGCTGCAAATATTTTATTTTTATTAATCATTTTATTGGGAGCTTTTACAGATATTATAAGTCCATAATTCAATTCGATCAAGCATAATTGTACAATTGCTACCACCATCAGTTTCAAAACAGCTTCTTTCTTCTTGAACTCTTTGATATCAGCTCCTCTTTTTACCCTCCCTCACCCACTCTACCCCCTAGGAACCAATATTATATATATGCATACACACATATACATATATATGCATATACATGTATATGTAGTGTCATACACCATCCAAAGTGTCTGTTCACCTACAATTCTGTTATTCAATCCCCTCAAGTGGGGTTATACAGTTATCATTGCTTTCAGTTCTCCCTCCCCTCCTCCCCTACCCTCTTCCCATATCCTCAGGGAATCAGTATTCCCATTACTGTTTCTGAAGGGTTATCTATCTTGGCTTTCATGCATCAAAATATCTTAATTATACAAATGAACATACACACATCTAACATGATTAATGAGGTAAAACAAAGATCATAATAGTAAGGAGAGGAAATATTAAAGAACTAGAGATTAGTAATGTATTTCATCAATGCTATACTGCACCCTGGATATATCATCCCTTCTGTGTGTCCCTGCTGTGAGGGCTGTCCAATTATCTTACAGGTGGGTTTGGGTCTCCACTTTGTCCAGGTTCCTTCACGTCAATCTGATTGCTTCTTTTTGAACTTCTGATACCTATTCCTGTCTATACCTTGTGATCACACAGGCCGCCGTGCTTCTTCCATGTGGGCTTTGTTGCTTCTCTGATAGATGGCTGCTGGTTTACTTCAAGCCTTTAAGACACCAGACATTATATCTTTTGGTAGCCGGGCACCATCAGCTTTCTTCACCACATTTGCTTATGCGCCCATTTTGTCTTCAGTGATCGTGTTGGGAAGGTGAGTCTCATAAAGTGCTGAGGTTGTAAAACTTTATGGAGGCAAACTGCCTAGATATGGATACAAATCCCTAGATGGATGCAAATCTCAGAACTTTGGGCTAGCAATGGAGCTCTTAACAATGGTGCCACCAGGGCTCCTTTAAGAAACTCTCTACTAACTAGGAATCTGAGATACATTCTCTCCCAATTCTCCACAGCTTGCTTACTTTCTTTCTTTTTGTTTTGTTTTTGCTTTTATATTTCTCTTCCTGTTCTGCCTGACCTTAAATGTTATAGGTACCTGGACTTCCTTGTCTCAGTTTTCTCTTACCCCAGAGGCTTTCTTTGCCTTACTGTATTTATTTCTAGACTTCAAACCTACTCAAAGAAAAAGAGCAATCTTCTGAAAAGATCCAGAAGATTTAAAAAACCCAGGATTGGATCTTCAGCCTGCTGCTCACATGCTGCAACCTACTGCTTCTGTGTCAAGACTAGGAATAATTCATCCTCTTTCTCTTTGGGTTGCCTGGCAGATTAGAGGAGGCAGCCATTGCTAATCTGAATGGCAAGACTTTGGCATTCACTGTTCTACCCTGCCCTAGGGGATCCCTGTGAGAAGAGTGACTCAAGAGCAGTGGGTTTAGTAGGGTAAGTAGACTCAGTATCCTCTCCCCAAGGCTGGTCATATTACTTGTGAACACATTGGAACTCACAGTACCTAAAACTGAAATCCAGAATGGGAAGTAAAGAGTTCTGTTTTTATCTGTGCCTTAAATCTTGTTTGGGATCTTATCAAGGAATCCAAATCTGAAGGAAGGAATAGTATCGTGGTTTGCAGAAGACAGTGGAATCCCGAAATCCAAGGTTCACATATGGACTCAGCCTCCAGTGAATCCTCTCTGACTGTAATCCAGGGAAGTGGCTAGCCTTGTTATCAGGGAGAGAGCACTGTAAAATCAATTATTGCAGATGTAGTTTGGTTAAAATGTAATATCATTTGATCTCCTTTTTGACCAATTTTAAGGTTGTTTCATTTTTTAAAAAAAAGAAAGAAAAGTGAAGGAGAAATGACGTGGATTAAGCCCCAAGTGAATCCCCTCTGATCATAGACCAGAGATATGGCCAGCCTTGCTATCATGCAGAGTGCACTTAAGTTAATACTTAACACCTACCACTTAATCTCCCTTTTGACCCATTTTAAATTTGTTAGAGTTTTTAATATTATTTTATGCGTCTTTTCAATTGAGGTTTTTCTCTATTTTACTTTGTTATATTGGGGGGGGGCAGTGTCTTGGGGTTTTTTGGTGGTGGTGTGGGGGTGGTGGTAGTATGTTTTTCTATATATGAAATCCCAGGTAGACATATCTATAGAGACCGTAATTGGCTTAATGGTTTCTTGGGACTATGGCAAAGGAGGTTGGAGGAAAATAAGAAGCTAATAACAATGAGTACAAGAAGGAGGAAAGTGTTCTAAAATTGATTGTGGTGATGATTGTACAACTTTTCTCAATATGATTGAACTATTGAATCATATGATATATGAATTATATACTAATAAAACTGTTAAAATAATTTTATGCATATT
>NW_022109767.1:2044380-2052290 GCF_000313985.2 Echinops telfairi | reverse complement strand
CAAGAAGAGATATAAAATCGATGGTGAGGAGGATGTAGAATGCCTTGTGGAGTTTGATTAAGTGCAATGTTGCTGAGAGGAGTTACTGAGAACCAAATGATGGTCAAGCATTATAATCAGACAGGAAAAAAATAAAAGAAAATAAAGGAAAGAGCTGAGAGGCAAAAGACATTTATAGAAATATAAATATAGGCATGTATATATGTAAATATATTAATATATAATGACAGGCATATAGGTCTATGTAAATATATTTATATGTTAAATAGCAAGATAGCAGACAGACATTGGTCCTCTACTCAAGTACTCTCTCAACGCAAGAACATTTTGTTCTTATAACCTGGCATTCTGTGATGCTCACCTTCCCGACATGATCGCTGAAGTCAAAATGAGTGCATAAGCAAATGTGGTGAAGAAAGATGAGAATGCCCCATTATTAGAAGATATAGTGTCTGGAGTCTTAAAGGCTTGAAGTTAAACAAATGGCCATCTATCAGGGAGGCAACAAAGCCCACAGGGAAGAAGCACAGCAGCCTGTGTGATCATGAGGTGTCGATGAGATCAACTATCAGGCATCAGAAGACACAAAACAAACAACCATATCAATGAGAACAAGGGGGGTGGGAGTGGAGACCCAAAACCCATCTGCAGAAAATTGGACATCCCCTCACTGAAGGGTCACAAGGAAGGGATGAGCCAGCCAGGGTGCAATAAAGCACCAAGGAAATACACAACTTTCCTCTAGTTCTTTAATGCTTCCTCCCTCCCACCCTCCTATCATGATCCCAGTTCTACCTTACAAATCTGGCTAGACCGGAGAATGTATACTGGTACAGATAACAGCTCTAGATACATGGAATCCAGGACCGATAAACCCCTCAAGAACTATAACTGGAGTAGCAATACCATGAGGGGAGGGGGAGGGTGGGGGGAAGAAGAGGGACAAAGGGGGAACCGATCGCAATGATCAATGTATTAATCCCCCCTCCCAGGGGGATGAACAACAGAAATGTGGGTGAGGGGCAGATGGTGTAAGATATGAAAATAATAATAATAATTTATATTTTATTAAGGGTTCATGAGGGTGGGAGGAAAAAAAGAGAAGCGGATACCAAGGACTCAAGTAGAAAGAAAATGCTTTGAAAATTATGATGGCTACATTTATACAAAGGTGCTTGATACAATGGACGTATGGATTGTTATAAGGTCTGTAAAAGCCCCCAATAAAATGATTTATTAAAGGGAATCCAGGGTGAGTGATCCCTTCAGGACCAGGGGTGAGATACCGGGAGGGTGGAGGGATGGGGACAGACAGACAGACAGCAGAGGAATGGGTGAGGGGAGACATCAGACGGTGCAAGATGTGACAAAATAATGATTTATAAATTATCAAGGGTTCATGAGGGAGGTGGGAGCAGGGAGGGAGTGGAAAAAATGAGGAGCTGATGCCAGGGGCTTAAGTGGAGAGTGGATGTTTTAAGAATGATGAGGACAATGAATGTACAAAAGTGCTTTACACAATTGATGTACGTATGGATTGTGTGTATGAGCCCCTAATAAAATGATTTTTTAAATAAAATAAAATTATTTATTATGATTACTATGAATAATAATAAAAGAAAAACTGCTGCTAAAGAAAGAAAGAAAATGGCATCGCTCAGGTCAGGTGCACCTTGTTCCTCAGAGTGCCACCTTTGCTTTTTAACACTTTAAAGTGGTCTTATGCAGCAGATTTGTCCAATGCAAATGTCATTTGATTTCTTGGCTGTTGGTTCTATGGGTATTGATTGTAGATCCAAGTCAACTGAAATTCTTGACAACTTCTATCTTTTTGTTGTTTGTATATTATGATGCTACTGCTTGGCCCATTTGTGAAGCTTTTCATTTCCTTTATGTGGAGGTGTAATGCATACTGAAGAGGCTTTAGGCTTTTTCATCAGCACATGCTTCAAATTCTCTTCCCTCTCATCAAACAAGACTGTGTCATCTGCACATCACAGCTTGTGAGTGAGCCGTCTCCAGTCGTATTTCTGCTCTCCTCCTCATATGGTCCATCTTCCCAGATTATTTTCTGAGCATCTAGAATAAATAAGGTCGCTGATAGGACACAACCCTGACACACACCTTTCTTACTTTTAAACCTTGTAGAAACACCTTGGCAGCACATGACCTACGTGAACAGGTTCTACATGAGTATAAGTAAGTGTTTGGAATTGTCACTCTCACAATGTTATCCTTGTTTGTTATGACCCACACAGCCCTGTACCTTTGTGCAGTCAATAAAACATAGGTAACATCTTTTTTATATTCTCTGTTTTCAGGCTAATTCCATCTGACATCACCCATGATGGCCCTCATTCCAGATCCTTTCCAGAATCCACCTTGAATCCAGGCAGTTCCCTGTCCATGTACTGCTACTGTCACTTTTGTCTTTTCTTCAGCATAGTTGTTTTTGCAGGTGATATTAATAATATTACTTGAACAGCATCATTAATATAGCATCCAGTTTCTTGGCATAGACTAGTGAGTGCTTCCAGCATTGCATCATTTGTTAGAGTATCTCCATTGGTATTCCATCAATTCCTGGAGTCTTGTTTTTTTTGACCAAGGTTTTCAGGGCAGCTTAGACTTCTTGCTTCAATACCATCTGTTCTTGATCATGTGCTATCTCCCAAAACATTTGAATGTCAACCCAAAATGTTTCCTTTTTCTTATGCAGTCACTCTGTATTCCTTCCCCCTGGAGAAAATGCATAGAAAGGTTTACAGAAAGAGCCAGGTGTTTGTAAAGGGGTAATACATTTACAGAAGACAACAAAGGAAAGCTGAGTGTGTACTAAGAGAATCTTTATGATCGTACAGTTTATAATATAAAATCCAACCAGATCTAGGATGTGTGTACTGGCCAGCAGTTCAATTTGCATCTGAGTAAATTTGTATCCCCGTAGATAAACTTGTGTTCCATATTTTTGATTGAGTAAATATGTATAGAGGGTGGGTACACATAAGAGTTTCCAGAACCAGGAATTTGAAATTAAATGAACATCATAAATGAACACAGCTGGAGCCTAAAATAAACAAGGATTTATATCCACAGGCTCTGTCCTAGAATAAGCTGTTGAACTCAAAAACTATCTGCTCTGTAAACCCTTACTTAATTTATAATGGAAAGCTAAAAATATCATAAGCATTTGACCTGGAGAAGAAAACAGTGCACAAAAGTTTGAAATCATAGATGTTTAGAGCGAAACCTTATAAGACCCAATCTAATCTCTGCATACTGCCAGCTCACCCTTGCTATTGCATGAGGTTCAAGAGGCATTTGCCTGAGGTGACAGACACATCCAGAGAGTGACAAATCTGGTCATCATTATCTATTGCTGTCACGTTGATTGTGACTCACATTGACCCCACATGGTTCAGAGCAGAATGGCTCCACAGTTTTGTTTTGTTCTCTTTCTACAGTAATCTCTCGTGGTGGGCGTGGGGATGGGGGCAGACCTCCAGGTATTTCTTCCGTGCCACCCCTGAGCAGGTTTGAGTTCCCAACTTTAGTGTTGATGATGCAGCGCAAACTGTTTGCACCACCTAGTAACAACCAGCACCTCCTAGGCTTCTTGAAAACTCACTACATTGAGCCGATTCTGACTCATAGTGACCCTGTGGGTTTCCCAGGCTGTAAAACTTGATGAGAGTTGAAAGCCTCATCTTTCCCTCTGGGGGTTATCAGCCCAATGCCGGAACCCCTGTAGCACCAAGTGTCTTAGGAGTTAATAATCATAAAACCCAATGCCATCAAGTTGCTTCTGCCCTTAGTGACCCTAAAATAGGGTAGAACTGCCCCTTCGGGCTTGCAAGGCTGCCATCTTTACAAAAGCAAATGTCCTGATCTTCCTTCCCCGAAGAGCCCCTGAGGATTCAAACCAGGCACCTTCTGTTTGCAGCCCAGCACTTAACCACTGCACACCACCAGTGCTCCATGTGTATTATAGCAATAACTGGAAAACTGAGGAAGTCCTTGAAATGATACTCTGTTCTGTGATGTCTGTGGAATTCTGTGACCTTGCCCTCATCTGTCCTTTATGAGTTCTAGGGATATCCATTTACTTGTTGTCATAGAAGGAGATATTGAGGACATTTTTCTTTAGACACAAATATTCTTTTTAAATTACTCAGGACTTCCAGTTACAGCTAAAATAGAATAATTCTGTTCTTCCAGCCCGCTACTTGACCTGAGGGAGGAAAAGTCAAGGAAACAAAATGGAAAACAAAAAGAAAATGGCAGTGTTGAGCTCTAACATATCAGTAATGACCTCATTATTGAGATCTTCTAATCACATCAATTAAAAGGCAGAAATTGGCCGAAGGGACTTAAAAAATACGATCTAAGAATATATGTGCTGTCCATATGAAATTTTCTCCCAATGTCACACAGGCAGATTGAAAGTAAGACATCAGAAACACTTATACCATGATCACATACAGCAAAAAGAGCAAAGTGACTTAATATCAATGCAATCACAGATCATTCCATGTCAACCACGGTTTCAACAACACTAGAGTGTGGGGAGAAAAAGTAAATACTTAAGACCACCAAAACATACATTCTTGTTTTCCAAACAACCCGAACACCAAAACATACATTCTCGTTTTCCAAACAACCCATCACCAATACAGTGCATTACCTTAGTCACTCCCCTTCTGAACGGGACACCAGCAGCCTCTCCTAAAATGTGCTTGGATGCAAATGGACAATCCAGCACGTTCTGCTCCTCCAGTCCACTTGGCTCCTGCCAAAAATAGCCACGCCAAGCTCTAGCAGTCACACACCCACTTCCTGGAAGACTGGAACTTCTTTGGGTAGGCCAGGGTGCACTGGGGGAAGAAAGATGTGGTCTTATCCATGCAGTGAGAGAAGATGGGGACAGGGACAAAGATTTTTGGTTTTGTTGCAGCAAATGAACCCCTGAAGAAATACCAGTTTGAGGCTAGTTCTTTTGGTGCCTCATCTCCACCTTTTCCTATACTGGGCAAAAATAGACGTTTGCTTTTTAAAACCATCCAGCCACTCGTGGCATTCCTGTTGTCAGTCACTCTGGATAAGTAAGGCAGATGGTAATGTACCTCCAGTACATTTTCCTCCAGGTAAAAATTCGGCCCAATATCTTCCTCGCTAGTAATTAAAATAACAAGGTGAGAGGAATTAGGAAGAGGGGCTGGTTCTATGAAGGGGCTTCAGAAACTTTATGGGAAAACGAAATTAAAAAGAAAACTCGGCCACCAACTTTGAGAGGATCACTTCATATTGCACAACAATGGCCACATCAGCATATGCGCCTATCCCACATGTTCTTCTTAAAATGTGACTGACAATCTTCCTACTGAGACATGGGTCTATGTTCCCTTGTATCTGCACAATAGCTGGTGACGATCCACAAACGGAGTATAGCAGAAACTATGTTATGTGGCTTCTAGGTTTGTAGATACAGCTTTCTCTTGTAGGATGCTCACCTTTGGAACCCAATCACTACATTGTGAGAACACCTGGGCCACATAAAGGGCACCTTGTAAGAAAGGTCTGAAGATCTGCCTCTGAAACATCAATCATTGGAACACAGTTCTGCTCTGATACACATGTGGCCACTATGAGTCACAATCTTCTTAAAGCCAACTCAGTTATTTGGGGTGGGTGGGTGGGTGGGCGGGGAGTCTAAGGCACACAAAGAAATTGCATGTAGATGTTCTGGTAACAACAACACCGTAAGATCTCAATCTCCAGGCATCATCCATCTCAAGACATGTGAGTGAGCAGATTTCTGCTGACGCCAAAACCAACTATTTGAGCGCTCCAGCAGAGAGCCCAGTTAACACAATGCAGAGCTAAGTTGTCCCTTCTGTGCTCTGTCTGAATACTTGATCCAGAGACTATAGGAACATAATAAAGCATTGTTTTAATACTGGGGAAACACCTCACCCCGAGTAATATTTAAATTGCACTGGTGTGATATGCTATATGCCCTTAGTTACTAGGTGGTCCATACAGATTGCTCTTGACTGCTAACTTAAAGGTTGGAGGTTCAAAACCACCCCATGGTACCGCAGAAGAAAGATCTGATAAGGATCTGCTTTAGTAAAGGTTATAGCTAAGAAAATCTTGCAGAACTGTTTGACTCTGTAACACATCAGTTTGTCGTGAACTAGAGTCAACACAATGGCAATGGGTTTGATTTTGGGGGTGGTTACTAGCCAAAAGGAGGGTGGTCCAAGACCACCCAGTGGAACCTTAGAAGAAATCCCTAGCAACCTACTTTGCATAGTCATACCCATGAAAAACCTTATGGTACATAGTTCTACTCTGAAACACATGGAGTCACCAGGAGCCAGAATAGATGTAAGAGCAACTTGTACTAGTGGTATGGTAAAATTAACGATTAAAGTTGTTATCGTGCTAGGATATGTTAAACAAAATGTTAAACAAAACATTTTTAAAAATACATCTTGGTCAAGTGAGATTTATTCCAGGTGTGCAAGCATGGCTCAATATTAGGAAAACAATCAATGTAATCCACCACATAAATAGAACAAAAGAATCATAATATCTTATCAATCGATGCATATAATTTGTTTGACGAAACACAGCATCCATTTTTATTTAAAAACAGTCAATAAAATAAGAGTAAAGGGGAAATTCTTCAACATAATAAAGGCCATCTATGCAAAACCATCAGCCAGCCTTTAACTCAATGTAGAAAACCTGAAAGCACTCCTCTTCCAAATGGGGAACAGACAGGGTGCTCTTTATCACCACTCTTATTTAATATTGTCCTGAAAGTCTTAGGAGGAACTACTAGGCACCAAAAAGAAATCAATGGCATCCAAATTGACAAAGAAGCAGCAAAATTCTCCCTGCTTGCAGCTGATATGATTTTATAAAAACGCCAAAAACTTGATTTAAAAGGTGCTAACTAATTTAACAAGTGGTGCTGGAAACAATGGAAATCCACATATCAAAAATTGAAACAGGATATCTACCTCACCCCATGCACAAGAACAAACTCAAGGTGAATCACGGACCTAAAAGTAAAACCTCAAACCATCAGGACCATAAGCGAAGGAATCAGGACAAACCTAAGAACCTTGGCCCAGGGAATACAAAGGCTAACTTCAATAGGGCAGGGTACACACGCAGGGGAATCTGAAATTGACAAGTGGGATTTACTAAGGATAAAGCACTTGTGTGCATCAAAAGACTTTACTAAGAGGGTAACAAGGCAACCCACAGACTGGGAGAGGATTTTTAGCAACGACAACAGACAAAGGGCTTATTATGAAAATCTACAATACCCTCCTTTCCTGCAAAAAGAGAAAAACAGTTAACCCTTTGAAGAAGTGGGGAAAACAACTAAAAAGAAGCTTCACTAGGGAAGAGACCCATATGACCAATAAACATATGAGAAAATGCTCCCGATCATTAGCCATCAGAGAAATGCAAATAAAAACAACCATGAGATACCATCTAACACCTTTGAGGCTAGCCCAAACCAGAAAATCAGAGAGCAACAAATGTTGGAGGGGATGTGGCGAGATGGGAACTCTCCTACATTGCTGGTGGTCCTGTTGATATGTACAGCCACTATGGAAAGCGGTCTGGTGATACTTAAAGAAGATGGAAATTGAGCTACCTTATGACCCGGCTATCCCTCTACTGGGTATATACACAGAAGAGGTAAGAAATAAACCACGACCAGTTGTATGCACTCCAATGTTTATTGCAGCACAATTCACAATGTGAATTGTAGATGAGTGGATCAGTAAACTCTGGCACATACACACAATGGAGTACTATGCATCACTAGCAAGCACTGATGAGCACATGAAGCACCTCTTTTCATGGGAAGAGTTGGAGGAAAT
>NW_022109767.1:2039416-2043484 GCF_000313985.2 Echinops telfairi | reverse complement strand
CTGAGCATGATAGTGGGACAAGAGGAAAGTAAAAGGAAATAGAAGAAAGAGCTGGGGGTAAAGGGCATTGATAGAGGTCTAAATACAGGCATGTACATATGTAAATATATTTATCTACGAGGATGAGGAAACAAGTCTATGTGCATGTATTTATAGGTTTAGTACTAAGGTAGCAGATGGACATTGGTTATTTTTCATTATGTTTGAAACTATGTTTTGGTCTTGTATATCAGGGCCCTTAAGCTTCTTCCTGTTTTTTAATTGATTATTTTTATAGTTTTAGGATTTATATTTGTCGTTAATCCACATTGAGGTTTTAAATACATATATGTGGATATTGTAAATGGTATTTCATTTTTTTCCTTTTCAGAGTTCTCTTCCTTAATATACAAAAATCTTATGGATTTTTCTGTGAGTTGAGCTAACTAAATCTTCAATTAGTTAGCAACTTTTTGTCCATCATTTTATTGGGGGCTCATACAACGCTTATCACAATCCATACGCACATCCATTGTGTCAAGCACGTTTGCACATTTATTGCCATCATCATTCTTAAAACATCTGCTTTCCACTTGAGCCCCTGGCATCAGTTCCTCATTTTTGCCCCTCCTTCCTCTCTCCCCCCTCCCTCATGAACCCTTGATAATTTACAAATCATTATTATTTTGTCATATCTTACATTGTCCATCGTTACCCTTCACCCACTTTTCTGTTGTCCGTCCCCAGAGAGGAGGTTTTATGCAGATCCTTGTAATCAGTTCCCCCTTTCTACTCTACCTTCCCTCCACCCTCACGGTATCACCCCTCTCACCACTGGACCTGAAGGGATCATCTGTCCTGGATTCCCTGTGTTTCCAGTTCCCATCTGCACCAATGTACAGCTGGATTTGTCAGGTAAAATTGGGATCATGATAGTTGAGGGGAGGAGGCATTTAAGAACTAGAGGAAAGTGGTTTTATTGTTGCTACACTGTCCCCTGACCAGCTGGTCTCCTCCCCACGACCCTTCTGTAGGGGGATGTCCAGTTGCCCACAAATAACCATGGAACAGAAAGCAAAATAAAGGACTGGAACCTCCTTAAAATACAATGTTCATGTATATCAAAGACTTCGTGAAAAGAATAAATGAGAACTTTCAGATTGGGGGTCGGGGGAGGGGAAGCTTGACAATGCTATATCGGATAAAGGGCTAATCTGCAAAATGTGTACAAAACTGAAACACCTCGGTACGAAAAGCACATGTAATCCAAACCAAAGAATAGTCAGAGGCAAGAATTCATCGAAGATGACACCAGACAAGTGTATTAATAAATGCTCTCCATCATTAGCTATGAGAAATGCAAACTAAAACCTCTGATAGCAACGTTCAAAAATAGAACATAACAAATGTTGGAGAGGATGTTTAGAGATTGTCAGATTAAACCCACACTTTGACCGTGGGACGACAGAATTGGAGAACACTCTATAAAACGGTATGGTGCTTCTTTAAACAAATGCTGAGGGAAAACTCATACGACCCAGAAATTCTCTGGGACTATTAGCATTGTGCTCAAAATACTTAGCCAATTCATAAAGATAAACACTGCATGAGACCACTATCATAAAAGAAAAAAAAAATGAGAGAAAGGGTTTATACACCTCAAGGGGGAGAGGCATGGAAGAGGGGGAGGGAAAAGGCAAGACAGAGGTGGAAGGGGGAAAAGTATGGTCACTTCACCATTTGTTCCATTTTTTGGGTTATTTTTTAAAAAGGACGACAACATGGCAGATCCCATGGGATGGTTCTTCTACTCTGTCACATTGGATCATTCCGAGTCAGAATCAGCTTGACAACACACTACAACAATAACAGCACACCACAATTTACTGTCTCATTTTCCTATTGATGACACAGTTGATTGGGTTATTGCCCCAACTCTGCATAACATTGTTCATTCTCACGCTTGGTCAAAGAGATAGCTTTCTAGTACTAATCTTTGGTCCTCACTCAGTAGCCTTCTGGCCAGAATCTGGCTTCTCTAATGGCATCTGTTCTTAGAGGAGATTGAGTCCTTTCTAAGCAAAATTGGCTAAGCTAACTTTCTAAGTTAAATTGGCTTCCAGATAATAGCAAGCACGTTGCCATTTGGAAAGCAGGGTCCAAAGGAGAGAGAGGATCCAAAATCTGATTCCAGCATCCAGAATCCAAACGCTGCCACTGATGATGTAGATCCTGGGCCTGTCATGTCACCTCTCTTAGCAGCAATCTTCACAGCTAAAGAGATAGGCCAAGATTTGTTCTGTCTCATCCAAAGGAATGTTTTAGGGTGTTTTATGATGAAACTATACAAAATAGCGTATCTACATTTATAGTGCCATAACAAGGGGCCAAGCTGAGCATGGTGTTCTGGAAGGGTTTTGTATAATACACACACGCACATGCACACACGCACATACAAATGAACCACTGAAAACATATAGAGCTTACTTCTACTCTGATACACTTAGCTGCTAACTAAAATTAAGAGGATTGAATCCACCCAGCGTCACCTCAGAGGAAAAGCCTGGTGATCTAATTTTAAAGTCCGCATGGACCACCCCAGGGATCAGAGTTCTACTCTGATACACACAAGGATAACTGATAAGAAAAACCTTGAAGGGCCTCTGTCCACTGGCATCACCATTGCTTTGCTGTTCCTCGGCAGACTGGCTCAACCAACCGAAGGCTGCTCTCTGTTAAACCACCAAACAAAACCAGAACCAAAACAAAACCCACTGCTATTGAATTTATTCCAACTCACAGTGGCCCTACATATGGCTTCAAGCTTGTAAATCTTTTTTTTTAATTAATCATTTTATTGGGAGCTCTTATAAATCTTATAACAACCCATCAACCAATAGTATTAAGCACACTTGTACATATGTTGCCATCAACATTTCCAAACCAATTTCTTTCTACTTGAGCCCTTGGTATTAGTTCCTCTTTTTTTCCCCTCCCTCTCCCACACGCCCATCCTCGTGAAACCTTGATCAATTACATATTATTATTATTGTTATCTCATGTCTTACATTATCTCCTTTCACCCACCTTTCTGTTATTCATCCCCCTTGGGGTGGGGGGCTCTATATTCAACCTAGTGATAGGTTCCCCTTTTCTCCCCCTTTTGCCCAACCCCTGCCTCCACCAGCCCCCTATCCTCGTGATATTGTTACTCCCACTTCTGTTCCCTGTAGGTATAATTTGTCCTGAATTCCATGTGTCAAGAGTTCTTATCTGTACCAATGTGTGTACTCTGGTCTAACCAGTTTGGAATGTAGAACTGAGTCATGGTAATAGGGGGAGGAAGCTTTCAGGAACTGGAGGAATGATGTGTTTTGTCAATGCTATACTGCACCCTGGTTGAACCGTCCCTTCCTTGTAACTCCTCTGTGCAGAGATGTCCAATCATCTACAGATGGACTTTGGGTCTCCACTCCAACTCCCCTCTTTCACATCAATGTAATTGTTTGTTTTGGATCTTTGAATACCTGATACCTGCTCCCCTTGACACCTCATGATCACACAGGCTGGTGTGCTTCTTCCATGTGGGCTTATTTGCTTCCCTGCTAGATGGCTGCTTGTTTAATTTCAAACCTTTAAGACCCCAGATGCTACAGCTTTTGATAGCAGAGCACCATCTACTTTCTTCACCACATTTGCTTATGTACCCATTTTGTCTTCAGTGATCGTGTCGGGAAGGTGAGTATCAAAGAGTGTCAGATTATTAGAACAAAGTGTTCTTGTGTTAACAGAGGCCTTGAGTGGAGGCCCAAAGTCCATCTGCTCTCTTAATACTTAACATATAAATATATGTACATTGGCTTCTATTCCTTTCATTATAAATGAATATATTTACATCTATGCATACCTATACCTATAGCTATACCTCTATAAGTAGCCTTTGGCTCCTACTTCTTTCCTCTATTTCCTTTCACCTTCCTCCTATCCCACTATCATGTTCACCCTCCATTTGGCTCTCAGTAATTCCTCTTGGATACACTGCACTTGATCAAACCCCACCAGGCATTATATGCCATCAATTGTAGATCT
>NW_022109767.1:2037090-2039009 GCF_000313985.2 Echinops telfairi | reverse complement strand
TACCCCGCTGTGGATGGGGCAGATCAGGCACACTTTCCCTACAGCTTCTCCAGTGCTGTCCCGAGTAGAGGTTGTAGATCTTGATGGGAGGAGACAACGTCGTCTTTCGCCCTCGAATAGGCTGGTGGATTTTGAATCCACAACCTTGTGGGAAGAAAACAGCTATCCAGGCCACCTAGTTTTGTCTCCGCAAGATACATAAAGAACTGAGTAGAAGTCTCCCCCTTAACCTTCTTGTCTGCCCTCCCTCCCACCGAGTAAAGCAGAATATAGTTATTTTTGCACCCCTCAACTTGACAAAATGATCATTTGATCTGGTGAACATAGAGGAAGGGCCATGTTCATCATGCTCACCGATGTACTGAATGGTTTCACTCTTTGAGCAATTTGACAGGATTGTGCAGTCGTTCAGCACTGGGTTGCTAGCCAAAAGGTTGACAGTTCAAATCCACCAGACCTCTAGGAGATGTTTTTGTTTACCTCCATTTTTTGATCCATATGAATTTTTAAGGCTTATTGCTGGTTACTTCGGTTTAAAATTAATATCTGAGTTACTAGAGCTTCAAAACTGCTAACTTGTTACTGATGGTGATACACGTGTTTTTTTTGGCCAGCAGATAGAGCCTGGGTTAGACTGATTACATCTGAGCCCCCAGAGAATAAGCACTTTGAGCCCAGAGCATGAGGGTCATGTAAGAAATCTTGCATTTGGTGAATCAGTTGCTTCGTTGACGAGCTGGGACAGCCGCCCCAAGATTCCTTCTAACTCGAGCGTGTTTGGTTTCTAGCTGGGGGAGAATCATCCTCCCCGAGTGGATTCACGCGACATCTGCTAGGCAGAAGGGCTGTGCATGGGTGTGGCACTGAGCCATCAGTTGGCATTTGCTATCTAAATTCTAGCAGCCACAAGCACTGCTTGTGTGAAGGTGGCAGGTGACACAAACCCGTTTGTGCTTGGCTGATAAAGGTTCTGGTGGTTGGAACTCCGCTGAAGACACGGAGAAAGAAAGTCGTGGTGGTGGCCCTTCCTTTAAAATTACAGCAACGAAGAAAACGTGTTTGCAGTCTGCGGTGGGCACAAGTCGCCGCAGAAGCTCCCGGGAGGTTTCTGCGAGGTCAGTTTGGGGGTGAACATGGCGGGGAGGGGGATTTCCAGCAACACATAAGCATGACTGACGGCGAAGACGGCAGATGGCAGCAAGTGTCAAGCCCACATGACAAAGTAGTGTTGACCTTGTACTTGTTCCAATGCTTGAAGCCTCCGTGGCATTTGCTCCTCACAAGGAAATTCCGGATAGCAGGAGGGATCTTCGGGGCAGTTCCTGACCTGACATGTAGTCATCATGCTTGATGGGAAACGACACTGCAGGTCGTGGTGGTCTCACTAATGGGGGCAGGGCTTTAGACTGCCACCCCAAACACTGTCCCGGGGGAGTGACAGCAGGCAGGCCAGGCGTGTAGGGAGAGAGATTGTAAAGGCGGCGATCACTAGGGTGGATGGTGCTTACCATCCAAGCCGTAAAGTAACTTGTCACCACCACCACACCCACCCCTTTTTCTCTCCCCATTCGCCCAGCAGGGCCTAGTGGGTTGCAGCGTGGGCCATCTGTGGCCAATGGGAGAGGGGAAGACGATCTTCGAAACACCACCAGGAACAGGCTGGAGGGTCAGGGTTGTGCTGGGAGCTGGGTGCGTAGTGCCACCAGGAGTTGCAGCGCTAGGTCACGCCAAACCTAGGTTGACTGGCAAATTGGAAGAAAGTTGGAGCAAAGAGAGTCTGTCAATTATGCATTGCCGGGGCTGTTGTCATAAATGACTGCACCTTAGTACATGCGACTCCTACTCAGAAGGTTGGTGGTTGAAGTCCACTGAGAGATCCTAAAAAGAGTTACTCCCCACCCCAAGAGGCAGTCAGGGTG
>NW_022109767.1:2035228-2036486 GCF_000313985.2 Echinops telfairi | reverse complement strand
AAAAAAAGAGATTTACTCCCCCCCAATCAGCCACCAGTGCACAGCTCTGCTCTCGCACACAGGTGTTCACTGGGAGACAGAAGGTAGCTTGTTTTTGTCGTGCTTTCTGTTTGCTGTGTTGTCATCGTTTTAGCTTTAATTCCATCCGCCACATAGATCTTTCCCAAGTGAGGTCACTTTCAGGGGCTCTTAGTGGACATCTCTTTTGGGGAACCTCAATTTAACCCACTGCTGTGTGCTTAGACCGTTTTCAGTTTAAGTGAAAGACTAGTACAACGGAAATATTAACCTCAAGGAAAAGAGCAACTGTAAATGTGACTTGAACAGTTGATACAGTTGGGAAGCTGTGGTTTCGTGATCTTGCCTGACCCCCTGTTCTCAAAAACTGATTAAACTGTTAAATTACTCAAACAGTTACCAAACACTTATCAACTGAAGCATCTCACCCTCCCAGCTTCCCTTCATGAAATTAGTCATAGAAGAGAACTCTTAAGTGTAATGTACTGAGAAATAGAATTTCTTGAGAGGGAAAAAACCCACGATTAATATAAGTAAAGCTAGCAAACTGTGATGTGTAATCTACTCAGTTCAGTCTCTGGTACTAAGCACAGGACACACTGACTACGTGAAGGCACACCTTGTTGGGAGGGCACTAAACATAGCTAACGTGCTCACCTGCTGGCTCAAGACGGAGAGATTTGGGTCTACTCAGAAGTGCCTCCGAAGAAATGCCTGGCCAGCTAGTGAAATAAGTCATTGAAAAACCTATGGAAGATAGTTCTGCTCAAACACATGTGGCAACCCCATATGCTGATGCCCAGGAATTACCCTTGTAGACATGTTCTTTAGCCTGGATGGAAAGTGAATGGAAAACAACAATTGGGTTTCCTTCCCTCGTAGAAAACAACTTAAAAAGTCTGACAAGAAGGGGAGAAGAGTCAGTGGGCTATTAACAATATAAGGAGTTCTCACATCAGGGCCAAGGCTGACTAGAAGGAGAGCAACATTGAGAGAACACCATATTATCTGCCTCCCTCCTCTCCCACTGCCAATTGTCAACCGACGGGAATTTGACCTTTGGATCTCATGGCTTCCAGGATCTCAAGAGACAAAGACCAGAACCTCGCCAAGTGGAAGAGTCAAATACAGTGAACCCTCGCCACTTCTCGCTTCGACTTCCGCGGCTTCACTCTATCGCGGTTTTTGCGTAACAGCGCATGCTCTGTCATTACTGCCACTGATTGGCTCATACTGTACA
>NW_022109767.1:2024118-2032656 GCF_000313985.2 Echinops telfairi | reverse complement strand
CTCCTGGTATCACTACTCTCACCACTGGTCAGGAGGGGTTCATCTGTCCTGGATTCCCTGTCATCTCTGAAAAAAGTAGAGGGATAAAAATATAAAGATGAGAACAAAATTTTATGAAAAGTAAAATAGTGCAATGTAAAGAAAATCCAATAGGTTCTTTGACAAAAATCAGCTCCTACTATGTAATACTACTCTATGCTCACCCCAAACAAATGGACACTCCTGCAAGAGTGATTACTCAAAGCTTACTTGAAAACCCAAGTCAAGAGGCTGCAAGGTGGAGACCATGTCTGTCCCAGAGAAGGTAACTACACTTTAGTCGCTGGGTAAACCAGGTGGAGCCTCATGCCATTGGAAAAAATGCTCAACATCAAGTATATAGGCCACCAATGGGAGAATAAACTCATATCATGTACCTAATTGGACACTTTTGATCTAATTTTTATTCAACCCTTGGTGGCCCAGGCCATGTACTATAGACAACCAGGACTTTAGACTCTGGCCTCTTGAGGTACACAACATCCCTCATAGATTATATGAGAAGGATTGTATTTGAAACTCTAAGCAAATTGGACTTTATCTTAAAGACACTGGGAGCAGATTCAAGAAACTACAACACTCCCATATTAAAAAGGCTGAAATGACTCTTTGCCTTTGTGAAAGAGCATTAATAAAATGTTTGCCCTATCGCTAACCCTCAATGGTAATGTAGTGTCTAGTCACCTAAATTGTTAATCTGTACAAATCAGCAATCAATGAATTTTAGTATAAGAAACTGCCCAATACATGTATATTTTCTTTTTTTCTCAACAGTGTTTCAAATTCTGAACCAGTGACTAAATTAATCGTAATATTAATAAATCAATGGTAATATTAATAGACTTGCCATACTCCTCATGTGAATAATTTATAATGTCCTTCAATGAAATAGTAATGCTTTCTTGAAAGTGAACCAGGGATATATATAAACCATATATATATATATATATATATATATATATATATATATATGGATTTTAAGCTCACACTTAATCATAGCCCCAATTTAAGAACAATTTGTTCTTAAGACATGGCCCTGCTCAATATCTACCCCCATGAAGTGATCACTGAAGTTATGGGTGCTATAGCAAAGTGTGGCAAAGAAAGAAGATGGTGCCCAGCTATCAGAAAAGAATAGTGTCTGGGGTCTTAAAGGTTTATTTTGGGTGGGGGGGGGTGTCTGTTTGTTTGGTTGCTGGTTGGTTTACGGCTGCTATTGATGCAGTTGGTCTTATAGGGCTGTGATTTTGTCATCTGATGACCACCAAAGTAAAACTGAGATGTGCAAACCCCGTGGACAAGCAGATGGATTCTGGTCTCCTATTTAACCCAAATCAAGAACAGTTCATTCTGATAGTACGGCCCTGCTCTCTACTCACCTTCATGAAAGGGTCACTGAAAATAAGGGTGCTGCAGCAAGGTGTGGTGAAGAAAGTAGATAATTTCCGGCTAGCAATCAGAATAGAGTCTGGAGTCTTAAAGGTTTGTATTCAAACAAGCAGCCATTTAAGCAAGGAGTAAACTAAGCCCACATGGAAGAACCACACCAGCTTTATGTGATCCAAAGATGACAATGAAAATGTTGAATATGGTGAAGGGAAAAGTATCAGAGCTAAAATTATGAATTTTAGGCAATTTGTAGAAGGCTATGAAAGACAGTGAGAGCCAAAACCCATCTGCAGAATATCTAGTCAGACTGAGCCACTGGCAGACCCCTCTAGCCACAGGTCAGGCAGAGACCACTGTAATCTTGAATATGCTGACTCGAACTGGATGCTAGGCCAATAACCTCCCTACAGACCCAATCTGAATTGGTTCTGGGTGCAAGTAGCTCTGACTTGTTCCAGGACAGAAATTTCTTCCTTGGCTTTTGGAATGTTGATGCAGATCTTTTCCTTCTTACTCATTATTTGTAGTTTGGTCTTTATATCATTATTGTTTTGCCCTTACCACCTTAACTTCTCTTTTGGTTTTTGTTGCTTCTGTTGGGTTTCCCAGTGCGCGATACACAGGAGGTGTGAATTCACAATAAGGGATATAGGGGTTGATAGGGGATGCAAGGTGGGAGTGAGTGACAGGGAGGGGGAAGGGATGTCAGGAACAGGAATTGAAGGCAGGAAGGGGTAGGCAGCACTAGGGCTGACTGTGATTACACAATTCATTTTAAGGTAATTTAACCATGGGGGTGGGCGTTCTAAAATTGATACGGTAGTAATTGTACAATTCTCCTTGATATGATTGAACGATTGAACTATTGAATTGTATGATATGTAAATTCTGTGCCAATAAAACTGTTATTTTTTAAAAGGATAATCGTATCAATATTGAATCTACCGAATGAAGTTAAAAAAAAAAATCTACCTAGAAAGAAAACTCATGGAAATTTCCAAACAAAAAACGGGAGTTTATCAGGAGACAAGATGAGGAAGCTAACAAGTTTATCCAGTGACTATAATTTAGGTTGTGTACTCATGCACGGGGGTTTTAAGGATGAATGGAAATAACAGGCATGCAAAAAACATTTTCATGACTTGCAAATTTTCTGCTTATTAAAATGTGAATTCCTGAGTGGGGAACAAAAAAAGCAGCTATCTAAGTGAGGCATTGACTAAGGCCACACAAAAGAAGCACACCAGCTTGTGTGATCCCAGAATTATAAACAATAAAATCCAGACCTGGGGAGGGAATGGTATTAGAGCTTAAACTCTGAACACCTGGTTTTCAGAAGGCTGAGGATGATAAAGCACAAAGCCCCTTGCCAGAGTTCCTCATGCAGATGAAGCCACTGGTAAATCCCCTCTGACTGTGGACCCGAAGTGGGAAAAACCTTCCTACCAGAGTACACTGCAGGGTGGATTCCTGCCATTGTAGTTCGGTCCAAATGTGCCGTCTGGTCAGTGATCTCCCTCTGGACCCAATGTAGAATTGCTCCGGGTTTTAATATTTTCTGCTTTGTTATCCATTGAGGTTTTTCTCTGCTCCATGGTATCATTGTTGTTGGGCTGTTTGTTTGTCTCCTCTCCTGGTTGGTCTGCGTTTCTGTATGTGAAACCCAGATTAGGTAAATCTAGAGAGACCACAACTGGGTCAGTAGATCCGAAGGAACATGGCAGGGGAGGCTGGCAGGGGCCAACAACAAGGAGGAACCCGAGGAAGAAGACATGGCCTGGAATTGATTGTAGTGGTGGTGGCACAACTCCTGTGAATGTGATTGAACTGTTGAGATGTATCATGTGTGACTTGTATGTTCTCATTGTTCAATTTAAAACAGTATTTTTCAAACCATTTTATTTGGGCTCGTACAACTCTTATCACAAGCCATCCATACATCCATTGTGTCAAGCACATTTGGGCATTTGTTGCTATCATCATTCTCAAAACATTTTCGTTCTACCTGAGCCTTGGTATCAGCTCATTTTCCCCCCTCCTGCTCCTACTCTCCCTCCCTCTCTCACGAACTATTGATAATTTATAACTTATTATTTTGTCATGTCTTACACTGTCCGATGTTTCCCTTCACCCACTTTTCTGTTGTCCGTCCCCCAGGGAGGGGGTTATATGTAGATCATTGTGATTGGTTCCCCTTTCTCCCCACTTTCCCCTTACCCTCCTGGTTATCTCTACTCTCGTTATTGGTCCTGAGGGGGTTATCTGTCCTGGATTCCCTGTGTTTCCAGCTCTGATCTGTACTAGTGTACATCCTCTGGTGTAGCCGGATTTGTAAGGTAGAATTGAGATCATGAAAGTGGGTGGGCAGGAAGCATTAAAGAACTAGAGGAAAGCTGTATGCTTCATCGATGCTATACTATACCCTGACTGGCAAAGAGTACTTTTTTAAAAGTTGGTTCTTTGAAAAAGCTAAAACCAAATTGGTATCTCTCTAGTTATGTTCATGACCCAAGAGCGTTTGGAAGGATTGATATCTCTCTAGTTATGTTCATGACCCAAGAGTGTTTGGAAGGAAAAAAGGGACATAATTATAGAGACTAAAGACACTTAAAAGATACATCATGAAAATTTGTATCTCAGGAAATTTGAATATCTAGACAAAACAAATATGAGAAGAAGAAAAAAAACTCACTTGTCACAGTTCAGGTCAAACACCAGCTGTGCAGGCAGCCCTTCTTGCTCTGACGCTCACTACCTGGAGCTAGACCTGTGCTCACAGATAAAGAGTTCCATCCTCCAAACCCCCAATCTGTTCAAGACTCCAGACAAGCTCACAAGGCCCCATGACACTGCAAGTCTGACCTGCAGGCTGGAAGTTCTAGGTTTCTCCTCTCTCCCTTCAGGATGCCAGCTTGTGGGGAATCCTTTGCCCTCACTTCTGACCCACTGGCTAACCATCCAGGAGTTCCTTGTAGCCTCTTAGGACACCAACTTTGGGAGTTTCTAGGGCCCTCTCCTGATCTTCTGGCTCTAATGGGTTTGATAGAAGTCATGCAAAGTGCTGTACTTACCATCCCAGCTTTCTTTGAAAGCACACCATGCAGAGCAACAGAAAGCAGACACGGATCCAGGTGGGTGGAGGCCCTCCACGCAAAACTCCCATGTCCCAGGGACGACGACAGAACACACCCCAGATTAGATGCTTTTGACCACCAGGAAGCTCCGGGAGGCTCACTGCGCTGAGCTTTCTACTGGGGGTCTGCGTGTGTTACCTCATTAAGGAGAAAAGCGGGTTCCTCTGAGTCGGAGCGCAAACGTGTCCCAGATTTCCAACTTCGCCCAGCTGCTGCGCCTCTTCATCACCTCTGGCAGCCACCCTCCCGCCCTTCGGAACCTTTCCTCCTCTCTGCTGGGGGTGGTGATTAGCGCAACAGCTGAGAGGATTCCTGAACTGTACTTACAGTTAGGAAGTTCATTAGGGAAATCACATGGGATCGGGATTCACTTGGAAGGAAGACAGAGTCAACATCTGGAAGCACACAGGCAAGGTCGGGAAGGCTCCCCTCTTTGGTGTAGAAAAGCTCTCTCTCTCTCTCTCTCTCTCTCTCTCTCTCTCTCTCTCTCTCTCTCACACACACACACACACACACACACACACACACACACACGTGTTCCCTCAGGGCAGGCTTAGTCTTGGTTGTGCACAACCTCTCCTGGTCATGTATACCACAGGGATGGGACAGGGACAAACTTCCAGAATCGCTCTCTCTGGAAGGGTTAGAGATAGAAGTACAATGAACCCTTGCCACTTCGCGCTTTGACTTCCGCGGCTTCACTCTATCGCAGTTTTTGCGTAACAGCGCATGCTCTGTCATTACTGCCACTGATTGGCTCATACTGTACACGCCTGATGCCATAAATAATATAATAAATAATAAATGATCATTGTAACGTCCAAAATGTTTTACTGTATTTTCCCTTTTTCGTTTAATAAATTGGGTAATACGAGTGTAATGGTGACTAAAGGGTGTTTTTTCATGTCCTCTATGCTCTAACTACGAAAATATTTGATTTACAAATAAGGAATCCTACTTCGCGGAATTTAATTTATCACGGTAGGGTCTAGAACCGATTAACCGCGATAAACGAGGGTTCACTGTACTACCTTTACAAGTGTGTAATCCTAGACAGAGGTTATGTCAAGAAACTATTTTCTGGAGAAGGGAGGGGGATAAAAGGGGAGCTTATATCAAGGGCTCAAGCAGAAAATGTCTTGGAAATGATGATGGCAATATATATACAAATATGCTTGATACAATTGATGTATGGAATGTTATAAGAGCTGTAAGAGCCCCCAATAAAATGATGGGGGGTGGGGAGAAGAAACAATAGTTTCACATTTTCACATTTTTGTTTAATAAAGGTTACCATGATTTTGTGCTAATATTATTATTAACTCACTCCCATATTTGCACGCTGTGGTTGGGTGCCACAGAGTTGGTCCCAACTCACAGTGGCCCAACTGACCAGGAAACACAGCCCGCGGGACCCTTGCCCTCTCACAACCACTGTGATGTTGGACCTCATTGCTGCAGCCATTGTGTCCGTCCGTCTGGTGTGAGTCCCTGTGTCCATTCTCATGTGTGCTGATCCTCTTCTTTTGCATAAGGACCGATCTTTCTTTCAGGGAGGGACTGGCTTCTTTGCTAGGCAACTGTAACAAGGCAATTCCTCGGGGTCCAGAGGGGGGAAAAAATCTCCCAAGCTGGTTTCTCTTTTCTCTTTCTCACAGAACCAAGACAAAAGAATGCCTGTCCTTACAGAGTCTCACTATGCAAGGCTATCTCAACCCCTCCCCCCTGAGGTCAGTTGATAGCCACGTTCGTCTAGATAAAAAATCTGGATAAGTAAAATACCCAGGACAGGAAGATTCATTGTAAAGATGTCAAGTTGCCACAAATGTATTTATAAATCAAATAAACTCCACGCAATTCCACAATTACAATCATAAGCCCACTAAATTGACAATTTTCTTCTAGAATTTATATGGAAATATTCACGATCAAGCTACTGCCACCAAGATGGATCTAACTCATAGCAACCCTACACAGGACCAAGTACAACTCTGTCAATTGGAGTCTCACAGGGGTCCTCAAACTACGGCCCACGGGCCACATGCGGCCCGCTGAGGACATTTATCCAGCCCACCAAGTGTTTTTGCCCCATTTATTTTTTTACTTCAACATAAGATATGTGCAGTGTGCATAGGGATTTGTTCATAGTTTTTTTTTAAAACTATAGTCCAGCCCTCCAACGGGTCTGAGGGACAGTGAACTGGCCCCCTGTTTAAAAGTTTGAAGACCCCCCCAGGTGCAGATTGCTCGCTTGGGTCCTCAATGCTGTAATCAGACACAGACTGCACATCTGACCGTGAAACTAGCAGGTGTGAAGCATTGAGTATTAATAGCCAGCTTGAACTCCTTAACCACTGCCTCACCAGAGCTCCTTTTAGGGAAATACAAAGACTTAAAACAGCCAAAGCAATCTCACAAAAGAACAAGGTTGGAAAAAAAAAAACAACAGGTCGGAAGGCTTGCATTACCTTGCTGCAAAACTTCTTGTAAAGTTACAGTAGTAAAGAAAGTGTGGTAAAAGATTGAGAAAAAAAAAAAGGTAGACTAGAATTGAGAGCCATTTCTCATCATTTCAACAAAAGGTGCTGGGGAAAATAAAAGGATATTTGTATGGGGTAGGAATTGTGATGGCATAACGGTTACTTGGTGGGCTGCTAACCACAAGGTCGGCAGTTCTAAACCAGCAGTCATTCCGAGGAAGAAAACGAGGCTTTTGACTCCTATAAACAGTTACAGTCTCAGAAAACCAAGGGGCGGTTCTATCCTATTTTACAGGGTCTCCATGAGGTGGAATCAACTCTACAGCCGTGAGTTTGCTTTGGTTTTTATAAGTTGGGATACAAGAAGAGCTTTGGCCTTGTTCAGAAATTAATTCAAGAGAAGTTACAGGTCTAAACTTTAACACTAACATTTTCAAGAGAAAACAGGTTCATATCAACTATGTACCAATCACCTCCAAACCAGACTAAGGCATTACTCAAGAAATCCCTTTGATGTAGGCGATGGAGAGGCCTGAGATAGCTCGCTGTTAAACAAAATACTAGAACTATAACATCACTTAAGATTTCGTATGTTGTAAATTCAAAATGTAACAGCCCCTCCTTTGCAGTAAAAATTCCTCTTAAGCTTAATCAGAAGGAATGTTCAAACACAGGAAGGCTGTGCAGCCAGGCCATTAAGACAAGCAATCAGGCTTGAAGCACGCCCCGCGGAGAGAAATAATGGAGCTTGAGGCTTTAAGAGAAAGAGGTCTTTAGGAGATTGAGGAAATGCAGGCATCAAATGTTACCTGTGAATATTTCAAAGCCTGCTTTTTGTCACATTGTTTGGAGTATTAATTGTTTCCTATCATCATTGTAAAAAGCTGCTAATCATTTCATGTGATTATAACATAACCTGCTTTTTGTCACATAGAGTATGTAACGTGTTTGTCACGGATTTCTGAAGCAGGTTCGAGGTAGCAAACCCCACTGTTCCCCTCTGTATTGTGCTTCCACATAAACTTAGAGTTTCTCCAATCAGCATGGTCTCTGGCCGAAACACAGACGGGCAATCCTGGACTTTTGATCATGGCAACACAAGGACACAGAGACACACCTCTCTATAATCGTGAAGGGTTCACCATCACTGCTGCCACCCCAATACGCAGCCCAGCTTCCTGGGTGCTCCTCCTGTCCTGCCGTTCTTTAAGCCCAAGCTCTGGGACTTTTTGTTACATCTCTTTCCCCTTAATACTGACCGCTGGTCTATTTAGATAAGATAAGCAAGATAAATAATCTGGAGGAGAAAACAATTGGACCTGGGAGAATGGGAGGGGGTGGTGAGGGGAGAAAGTGTGTATTAACAAACCCAGGAACAGGGGAACAATAATTGATCTGAAATTGATAGTGAGGAGGGTACAAGAGGCCTGGTAGGGCTTGATCAAGAGGAAATACTGAAACCCAAATGAAGGCTGAACATGATAGTGGGACAAGAG
>NW_022109767.1:2022014-2023160 GCF_000313985.2 Echinops telfairi | reverse complement strand
AATGAGGAGCTGATACCAAGGGCTCAAGTAGAAAGAAAATGTTTTGAGAATGATGATAGCAACAAATGTGCTTTAACACAATAGATGTATGCATGGATTGTGATGAGCGTTGTATGAGCCCCCAATAAAATGATTTTTTTTTAAATACCACCCTCTGTCATTTTCAGGGCCAGGCCCACAGCTTCTCAAAATGACAACCAGCCCTCTCATGGCCCAAGGTGTGTAATAGATGAGGAGCCACTAATACTTATCAAACATATAATAAAGATGAAATTATTGGTGGTTGGAATGCAAAAGTTAGAGACAAAAAAGACGGATCAGTAACTGGAACATATGGCCTTGGTAATAAAAAACAATGCTGAAGATCATGGACTTTGCTGGATGGAAGACGCAGGAATCAAACTGACTACATCTGTGGAAGGAGACGCGGGAGACGCTCCATATTATCAGCTAGAATAAGTCGAAGGGCTGATTGCAGCACAGAGCACCAACTACACATATGCCAGTTACTAATGAAGATGGAAGATACGGATGGCATGTCGAGGCCTAAGGTACGCCTCACTCGAGTCATATCACTTTATATGTTTGTGAAAGTTGGAGATTAAATAACGAAGACCAAAGGAAAATCAGTGCATTTGAATTATGGTTCCAGTGAAGAATATTGGAAGTACCATGAACTTCCAAAAGAACAAGGAAAACTGCCTTGGAAGAAGTATAGCCAGAATGCTCCTTAGAAGCCAGAGTGGCAAGGCTGTCTCCTGTACGTTGGACATGTTATCAGGAGAGACTGGTCCCTGGAAAAGGATAGCAAGGTTAGTAAAGGAGAGGGGCAATGAAAAAGAGGAAGGCCCTCAAGGAGATGGATTGACACAGTGGCTGCAACAATGGGCTCAGACCTAACAACTATTGTGAGGATTGTGCAAAACTGGGCAGTGTTTCCTGTTGTTCATAGGAGCACTATGAGGTGTGAGGTAGTTTGTTTATTGTGCCAACCTGGCCGATAAACACAGGTGGGATTAATTGAAGGGCGAAGAGATAAATGGCTTAGTGAGCCTCGCCTTTCGAGTTCTCCAGTCTCTTGCTTTCTGATGGTCGGACCAGGGTGCAGTTGCCTTAGCAGTTCCCTGCTTCAGCTTGCAAGGCTCA
>NW_022109767.1:2018254-2020102 GCF_000313985.2 Echinops telfairi | reverse complement strand
ATATATCTTTTCATAAAATCCTAAAACCATTATGTAGTAGGCATTATCGTCCTTGCATCACAGATGAGGGAAATGAGACACAGAGATTGTATAACATTGTTAGTTACTAAGAATGAGGTCGTTCATTGTGTGCTAACATGACTTTTCCTCTTTCTTTTGGGCCTCCATTACAATAGTTTACGTTTTGGGATTTAGAGGGCTAGGAGTGTTCAAATGTGGCTCCTCCTCTTACTAGCTATATTAACTTCATCCACATCTGTAAGACACTTTGCATTTGTTTTACAAAGAAATAACAATGCCTATTGTTGTGAGGTAATCAGCATAGAGCATTTGTCACAATGTAGGTTCTCATTGGATGATAGAGTGGCAGTCCCATAATTTCCTTCTACCCTGCCTAGTTCATATCAGTATCTGACATTGTCTTATGCCTTTGTCTGATGTGATCTTTCTGACTCACTCTAATAGAAACGTCATGCAAGCCATTTCCACAGTGCTGATTGATAGTAACCATAAGACACCCCTGAAGTGCTGTTATGCGTAAAGGTCTGAGGTTCAAACCTACCAACCACTCCCCAGGAAAAAGAGGCAGCTGTCTCCTCCCATCAAGATGTGCATCCTAAGGAACCTAGATTAGTCTGGGTTGACTAGAGAAACAAATTCATAGTCACTTGTGTGTATAAAAGAGCTTTATATACAAGAGCAATTACATACTTAGAAAACATCCCAGCCCAGTCCAGATCAAGTCCATAAGCCCAATATTAACCCACATGTCTGATACAAATCTATAAAGTCCTCTTCAGACTCATGAAACACATACAACGATGCTGAATGCAGGAAGATCACAGGCCAGTGGGTGGGAAGTCTTGTGGACCCAGTGGCGTAAGCATCTCACCATTGGCAGGGGTCTCTACCTGGCTCCTCCAGCTCAGGGCACTAGCATAGTTCCATGCGTCTCACTTCAAGGAAGCTATTTGTCTCCTTAGCACCTCCAAATGAAGTCATCAAGCTGCCACCTGAATAACAGGCTAAACTCCACCCAAACTGGAATTGATTTGAAGGCAATGGGTTTGTTTTTTGTTGTTTGTTTGTTTTGAATGAGAAAAAGGTCAGGAAAATTTTTTAATACATTATACAATGAGAACACATATAGACAATTTCTCTCATTCATAAGCAGAAATGTTAACGAATTTTACATATTGGGGAAGGACTATTTACCTGAGGCCAGGAAAGTACAGAATGCATAGTCTGAACCTGAAAATATATATTTATCTCATTCTAGAGAGGAAATAAAATCAATTCCACGTTTTTTTTGGGGGGGGGTTGGTATTTTTTAAAGCATTTTATTAGGGGCTCATACAACTCTTAACACAATCCATACATATATCAATTGTGTAAAGCACATTTGTACATTCATTGCCAAAACATTCTCAAAACATTTGCTCTCCACTTAAGCCCCTGGCATCAGCTCCTCATTTTGTCCCCTTCCTTCCCACTCCCCCCTCCCTCATGAACACTTGAAAATTTATAAATTATTTTGTCATGTATTACACTGTCTGACATCTCCCTTCACCCACTTTTCTGTTGTCTGTCACCTAGAGAGGAGGTCACATGTAGATCCTTGTAATCGGTTCCCACTTTCCAACCCACTCTTCCTCTACCCTCCCAGTATCGCCACTAACACCACTGGTCCTGAAGGGATCATCCGCCCTGAATTCCCTGTGCTTCCAGTGCCCATCTGTACCAGTGTACATCCTCTGGTCTAGCCAGGCTTGCAAGGTAGAATTCGGATCATGATAGTGGGGGCGGGGAGAAAGTATTTAGGAACTAGAGGAAAGTTGTATTTTTCAT
>NW_022109767.1:2015285-2016723 GCF_000313985.2 Echinops telfairi | reverse complement strand
TTTAGTCTTCTTTGTCTTCGAACAGCGGTTCTCAACCTGTGGGTTGTGACCCCATTGGGGGTCGAACAGCACTTTCACAGGGGTCACCTAAGACTATCAGAAAACACATATTTTCGATGGTGTTAGGAATGGAGACACCACTCCTGTTCGTCTTCAGGCAGGTCCACCCACAAGCAGATATGCTGATCTGGTGAGAAAGAAGCTATTTCAATCTTTGCACTGATGTTGGCTTTTTACACATACTGTTGCAAAATGTAACAATGTAGTTTACTATTGTTATATTAAGACTGTTACCCATGCTACACCATGCTTCAAAACAAAATTTCATTTAACTTTATTTAGAAATATAAATATATATTTCTATATAGTCACTATGCTTTAATTATGTTCAATTTGTAACAATGAAAATACATCCTGCATATCAGATATTTACATTAGGATTCATAACAGTAGCAAAATTACAGTTACGAAGTAGCATCAAAAATAATTTTATGGTTGGGAGGTCACCACAACATGAGGAACTGAATGAAAGGGTTGTGGCATTAAGAAGGCTGAGAACCACTGTCTTAGAAGAATAAGAAAATTTCCAAAATTTGTGAATAAGGAATAATATATTCAGTTTCTCCATTCATTGATTGGAATCATAAAGAATTTTACATGTTTTTAAAGTACTCTTTGTATTACAAGAATAGAACTATTCCCAATGCACCTGTGTAAGACAAAAAATATGTATGGTTTCCCCCATTCTCCCCAGACCACATGGACAGGAATACTGCCAACAGGTGCCTGATGAGAAAATATGTGTACAAGGAATCTCTATTAAT
This sequence comes from Echinops telfairi, assembly GCF_000313985.2. Lineage (NCBI taxonomy): Eukaryota > Metazoa > Chordata > Mammalia > Afrosoricida > Tenrecidae > Echinops > Echinops telfairi. The sequence goes on along the minus strand of NW_022109767.1, from coordinate 2,015,899 downwards.
GAACAGGGATCCTCAAGGCATCCAAGCTTTGAGGGTACTCTTTTTATTACAAGGGCAGGAAAGACCAAATTATATTGGGTGACTAAGGAAATAGTTACCGTTTTTCCTAATTTTCAAGTGATGTACATGTTTTCAAGATATTCTGTGTATTACAAGGTAAAGAATGTTTTCAAGACATCAAAAAGTAAAATCCAATATGTTAAAAAGACATCATGGGAATAAGAACAAATATTTAGTTTCATTTATGGAAAGGAATTCTTAAAACTTTTATATATATATTTAAACTAACTGAGCTTGGTTTTTAAATAGTAATCATGTCTCTAGGGGGTGAGAACGGTTTGTACTTGGACACTGGACCTGTTCGAATCCACCCAATAGCACCCTGAAAGAAAGGTCTGGCTATCTCTCTTTGCAAGGATGAGAGCTAAAGTAACCCCGATGGACCACGGCTACTTTGCAAGTCAGGGAGTCACCAGGCGTCCAAATCGATGACAACAGATTTGAGTTTTAGTTGTCACAGTAGCCACACCATGATTACTTGTTTGAAGAATGAGAGCTACCATGATAACTAACTGGGTGGTATCTGTTGCACACTTAGTGTGGCTACTGTTCTG
>NW_022109767.1:2013312-2014502 GCF_000313985.2 Echinops telfairi | reverse complement strand
TGCCAGTGGAAAGATTGGCCGTGCTAACTCAGCACCTCAGAAGAGAGGCCCGGGTCTGCTCCCAAAAGTTTCCAGCCTTGAAAAGATATCTGACTCATGGCCACCCCGGGTATGGTGGAGTCGAACTGCTCCCTTGGGCTTCCTTGGCTGTAATCTCTACAGAAACAAACCAGGCGCCGTGGATGGGGACCTGCTGGCCACCTTTAGCTGAGTCAATACGTGCAAACTGTTTGTGCTTGTCACCCAGGGGCATGATCTCATGAGAAGTTTGCCAAAGAGCAAGATTCTATCATTGTCTTTTCATATATTAACTAGCATCTTTATAACTTAAACTTCCCTTTATCTACTATTTAATGACCCATTCGTTCCGTTTTATAAAGAAGAAACCGAATCAATCTTTTATTTCCCCCTTTTTCCGTTTTCAAAATAATGGTTGGGTTTCCTTGGATCCTCCAAACTTTTTAGGGTCTTTCTCTTTGTTCATTACTACGTGTATTGGATGAGTTTGAATCCACTACACTTACATTCTTAATAAGGTCAAGTCCCCCACCTGAGTCCTTGGGGGTCTTTTGAAGTTGCCTCCTGTGAGTCTTCTTGAGATGATCCCAATAGTATTTGGCATCCCCTTGTGCTCTAGTACAGGAGAAAGACAGAGCGTCCGTCTCCCATACGAGTTACGGTCTTGGAAACTCATTGGGGCAGTTCTACCCTGTCCTAGGAGTTTGCTATGAGTCAGCATTGACTTGATGGCACTGAATTTGATTTTGAGATGTTGTTTTCTAGTAAGGCACCCTGGTAGCACAGAGAGGCTGCTAACAGCAAAGTCACTGCTTCAAACCCACCAGCTGCTTCTCAGGAGAATGATGGACATATCTGCTCTTTTTCTTTTTTTTAACTAACATAGGAGGTTTTATTTACTTATTTATTTTGCCCACTCTTTTTTCAAATTAGTTTGATTGAATGACTAGCATCCATAGTGGTCCGTAAACCAGGTGTTTCGAATTTAACACTGGTACCATTCCCTCCTCCCTGGTTTGGATCTTATTGTTTGATCTTACAATCCTTGGATCACACATACCAGTGTGTTTCTTCTGTGTAGACTAAGCTGACACCTGAAAAAGATGGCTGCTTGTTTAGAGACAAGTTTTTAAGACCCAGGCGTTATTTTTCCTGATAGCCAGGCAGCATCT
>NW_022109767.1:2005882-2011463 GCF_000313985.2 Echinops telfairi | reverse complement strand
AAAAGCATCTCTGTGAATAAGCGCTAGTCTAAATTTCCCAACTCCTGACATAGTCATTCAAACCTAGATGGCACTTAAATAGAGATACACATGGGGCAAGGCAGATCTGAGGTAGCAGTTGTTAGGGAAAAAAATGTTTTTTAACCAAACTAATTACCACTGAATCGATTCCAAGGTATGTCAGACTAGAACTGTACTCGGTGCTATTTTGGAAGTAGATCACCATGCCCTTCTTCAGAGGCACTTCTGGGTGGATCCAAACCACCAACCTTTCAGTGACTAGCTGAAAGCATGAACTCTTGCACCATAAAGCAAGAACCTTAACAACCAACACATGTGGTAAATGGAACTGACAGTCATGAAAATCCAGTTCCTCCTATTGGTGAAGGGGCTGGACAGTCGTGGGTTGGTTGAAAGATACAAACCCTCTGGTTGGCTGGGTGGGGAAGGACATGGAAGGAACATGAGTGTGAAGCGGAGATTTAGTCCTGGAAGGTTAGAGCCCTTGAGTGAGCAGGATAGAATGAAGGAATTGGCAAGAAGGTGGTTAGGTGGTCAAGTGGATCTGCCTATTATTAAGGAGCAGGGAATAGATGGGTGTCTTAAAAACTGGCTTTTTTGGTCTCCCTCTCTTTGTGTTCTGCTGAATTTTGCTCATAGAAATCCCTTCTTTGGTCTTTCTCCAGCTGCTTCCTTCCTCTCTTTCAGGCCAACGGCGTCCTTCTCCAAAAATGAACAACAAACACTGCTGCCAAGTGTGTCACAGTAGACCCGCGCTCCATGGGGTCTTCAGGGCTGGAACCTCTTAGAAGCAGACCGCCAGATCTTTCTTTCAAGGGGCCACTGGATGAGTTCGAACCATCAATGTTCCAGTTCGTAGCTGAGCACTTCACTTAATAGACCACACGTTGGCATAAAGGCATGACACTTTGGGGTTCCAAATGGCAAAAGCCCAACTTGACTACTTTCAACAAAAGAGAAGCTGTTGGAAGGTAACGGGTAGCTGGAAGAATTGATAGGAAAGCCAAGAGAACTTGCCTGGAAACGGGTGAGATCCAGGGTGTCTCGAGGAGTCAGCTCTGGTCGTGGGATAGATCACTTGTCCAAGTCCCAAAGACAGCGAGCTCCACCAAGTCATGAGAGGAAAGAGCGGAAGAGGGGGACTACCAGATCCATTTGTCCATCGAGACTAAGCACAATAGGGGAAAAGTATCTAGGAATTGGGAATGCTGTTCAGAAAGGGCAATGAGTGCTAACCAACCAGGAGAACAAACCAAAACGAAATATGGATGATTTTTTTAGATTGAAAGACATTGACAGGATTGCCTGGAGATTATTACTTAGTGACTGAAATTTTGTCGTTTCTTTCTTGAATTGTTAAAGTGAATGCTTTCTGTTTCTTCTACAGACAATCTTAAATTAAAGCTATTTCTTGGTTTGGTTTCTTTTCTTTTAATGAGTCCGTGGCCTTCGGAATAAAACTCCTCACCTCTGGACCAAGGCCAGGAGTGAAAATTCTTTAAATAAAGACAGCCAACCCTGAAATATTTATACCCCAGCTAATTCTGGTAATATTTACTCACGTTCTTCTTATAAACATTTAGAATTGTGTCACTTTCTCCATCCAAACTGACTTGCTACAGCTATTATGAGCCAAATGTTTGCCTCTTTGAACTTGGAAGTCATTTGAATTAGACATCCGCCCAGTATAGCCCTAGAGAGTTATGTAACTCTGAATAACACATAACAACTGCATAAAATAAATGATCCATTTATGAAAACGTATGTATGCCCTAGAGGAAACTGTAGGTATCTTTTATTTTATTTTTTCACAGCTCATTTGAGCCACAACGTACACACCCTATGTGGAGCTCTGACATGATAGAACTCTGTAGCTGTAGTTTGTGTGACTCCCAACATATAAGAGAACAAAATGCCGCTTGGGCCTGTGACATGCTCACAAATGTTGCTCTGTTTGAGCTCATTGTTGCAGCCACTATGTCAATCCGTTTCATTGAGTGTCTTCCTCTTTTGCCTTTACTGAACATGATGTCCTTTTCCAAAGACTGGCCTCTCCTGATAACGTGTCCAAAGTGCACAAGACGAAGCCTCGGCATCGACCCCCTCTCTAGGACTCTTCTGCCTATATTGACTAGGACCCTGAAAATAAGGTGCGTAGAAGCATAGCAACAAGCCATGTCAGATTTGTGAGCACAACTTCCTCACATGAGTTTTACAGATGAAATAAGCATAGGACAATTCACGGGGGAATGGGAAGAAGCTATTGGAAAGGAATTTATTCCAGCAGAACAAAGATTTTTTAATGGCTACTAAGAAATGGGATCCTGGTTGTATAGTAGATGACCTATTGGGCTCCTAACCATGAGGTCAGCAATTTGAAACCACTCGCTACTCCTTGCGAGAAAGATGAAGCTTTCTACTCCCATAAAGTTATAGTCTCAGAAACCACAGGAGCAGTTCTACCCTGTCCTATAGGGTTGACCTCAGTTGCAATGGACTTGATGGCAGTGAGTTTGTTTGTGGTTTGGGTTTTGGAAGGAAAGGGAGAGAAACACGGTGGAGTTAATACAGAGGTTCTGACACCGCACTAATGGGAAGTGGAGTGACCCAATAGAAACTACTGTTGGTCCCTGAGTGCAAAAGAGGCTTAAACCAGTCTGTTCTAATCATTCAAGCCAGCAAGAATTTAACGATAGACATTCCCACCTGGCCCCAATTGAAGCAGAGACTCAGCTAGTTGATCAAAATAAGAAATCTAACACGAGGACTGGTCAGGTTTGTCATGCAGCTTGATTTTAAATGAGCATTCTCAGAAACAAAAATGGAGGATCCCACTGCCATCATTAACGAGTCAAGAGCTGAGTAGGCAGTCTTCTAGACCCCAAGATCCCTGAGCACACCATCTCCTCAACCTAGAATCAGAAAGTTATTGTACCAGAGGGATGGCAGAGGAGCCCACTGCAGTAGAACCAAGAGCCAAAGCCCAAAACAGAATGGCAGGCTCCTGGGCCCAAGAGTTAGTAGAGCTAAGTGCCTTAAGGCAGGAGGTTTGTTTTCAAAGTGAGGTGTCCCAGGCACTTAGTTGAGAGAGCTAGGATGGCCAACCCATGTTTACTGGCAGATGAGTTGCTGAGCGCCCTCTAGTGGAGGTTTACAAATGGCAACGTGGAGTATTCTTTGGGCATCAGAGGCCAACAGGTCAGTGGCTGAAAGATTCAACAGTATGATCTGAGCTTATTCACTGGCACTGTTCTTGGCTCCTTAGCATCACACCTGATTCTCTAGCTCTCATACTATTCTAATACTCTTTAATAAACTCCTTTGTTGCTTACCCTAATTAAAAGGAGCCCTAGTGGTGTAGTTGGCTATGCACTGGACCGCTAATCCCAAGGTAAGCATTTCAAATACACCTTCTTCACCAAGGAATAAAAATGAGGCTTTCTGTTCCCATAAAGATTTACAGTTTCCGAAACTCTTAGGGACACTTCGAATCTGTCCTATTGGTTGGAATTAACATGATCGCAGGGAAAATGCGAGCTGCATACAGCACAGCAAGCACTTTGGGGTGTTTAAATCATCTTCACATCTACTGTTTCTTTTGATTATCACAGCCTCCTTGGGAAGGAAACATGGCAAATGTATGCTGGTTTTATACATAAAGAAAACAGATGCAGAGTTTATAACAAGAAACGTGCCTTTGTCGGGAGAGGGGAGCTGCTAGCATTGATGATTGTATAACCCCACTTGATGGGATTTAACAACAGAACTGTGTGGGAAGGGAAGGGATATATTGGAATGAGTAAGATATGTCAATAAAATATTATTTAATTAAAAAAGAAAAAGAAACATGCCTTGCTAGAGCAAACTATAATACAAGGACTAGCTCCACCCACGAAGACATAGGGAAACCTACTAGAATTAGAATAGTCCAGGAATACATTTCCTTTAGAACAAATCAACAATATGAAAAAACTTGCAAGAGATGAATAATGAGGATCTTTAAAGTCTTTTCTTTTAAAATATTTTTCATTTAAGAAGAGTGTAGTTTACTAAAGAAGGAGAATTGGGGTAAAATAATAAAAGTCAAGACTTAAGAAGCTGAAATTGTCTGGTGAAGGCCATCAAAATAAAAGAAAAAAGGCCACATAGTTTTGAGAGACATAAAGGTCAATTGGTATGGCACAGTTTGTAAAGACAAGGTACGACAGCATACGTTGGTGAACACTAACCAAGGACTTAAATGTTTGCAAGCAGCCATCCAAGGTGCAGCCATTGGCCTCTCCCCACCCAGAGGAAAGATGCAGCCATTGGCCTCTCCCCATCCAGAGGAAAGAAATGTGATGAAAATCAACGCTTCGTGGAAACATTTAACCTAATAGACTAGTGAATCATGCAAATATCAGCCTCCACAACCTTGACACCAGAAGAATTACCTGGCACCCAGGTGCTACTACCACCTGCTCTGAAAAGTCACAGCCTGGCTAGAGTGGGAGAAAAGGTGGGTCCAAAGCCAAAAGCATCAAAGAGATCAGGCTTTCTGGTCAGAGAGAGACCAGCGGGACCTCCTAGACTATGGTCCTCGGTCACTCTTCCGGTCTGGAACTCAACACACTCCTATAACAACATACTCAACCATCTGAGATCAGAGATGCAGCATTTATCCCTGGACAGAGTACAGAGGGTTAGGAAGAAGGAAGGAATGTAAACCGGAAACACAAGGAGGAAGTGGGATAAGGCAGGGCACATTGAAGGGCTGGCAATGAATGAGCTGAACAAAAATGTTCGTGAGCTGTTGAATGTAAAACGGATTATCTGCTCCATAAACTCTCACCTGATTTACAATAAAAAAGTTTTTTTAAAAAAAGAGGGAAGGTCAAATGAGGCGAAAATCCCTGCCAAGTCTAATTGGCTAAGGGATTTAGCGGGGAAACTAGGATAGAATAAACAATAAGAGCTGAAGCCATCGCCAAAGAAACATCTGTAAATACTCCTAATTACCCAACGGAAAAGCTGAAAGGGACTATAAATAAATATTACTTGCAATCAATTTGGACTATGACATTTGGAATCTTGCTTAGCGGTTCCTCCCATTACCATATGAGAAAGTTTTTACTGAATGATTGGGCGCTTTCATCAGCTGAAGATTTTTTTTTTTTAAGTCAAACAAGAAGAAAGTTTTTCAAGAGAAAAGTGAAATACATTGAAAGATCTCTCTTTTCTATTCCTTTTTGTCTTTCTTCCTCTCTCCTCCTTCTCTTTTTAAGATGTTGTACTGGTGGCATGCACCACCCATCTCTCAGTTTGCTGTGCTGTGGAGAACCTTGCATGTCACCATGATGCTGTAAGCTATACCACCAGTACTTCAACTACCAGTAGGGATGCCCATAGTAAAAAAGTTTCCATGGAGCTTCCAGACAAAGATACATTAGGAAGAAAGAACTAGGAATCTACTTCTGAAAATTCACCAATAAAACTGGAAAACACTCCTGTATTAGTCTAGGTACTTTGGAGAAACAAATCCACAGCAACTCATGTATAAGAGAGAGTTTTATGCAAAGAA
>NW_022109767.1:1995093-2003931 GCF_000313985.2 Echinops telfairi | reverse complement strand
CTGATGCCAGGGGCTTAAGTGGAGAGCAAATGTTTTGAGAATGATGAGGCAATGAATGTACAAATGTGCTTTATACCAGTGATGTATGTATGGATTGTGATAAGAGTTGTATGAGCCCCAATAAAATGATATAAATAAATAATAATTTTTTAATATTCACCAATAAAACCTGAAGATAATTATCACTGAATTGTACAGGTAGAAACTGCTGTCGCTACATGTTTTGTTGAGTATAGTCTCAATAACAATAAATAAATAAGTAAATAATAGCCTGTAAACTATAATTGGTTAGAAGACATGATGTTTGGTGAAGGAGAGGTGATTTACGAGCACAGGCACTTATGTTAGTTTGGGTTGACTAGAGAAACAAATTCAGAGACACTCATATACAAGGGGTACCCCCAAAAAATGGAATTTCCCTTCATGAAGCAAAGCTTTCACAGCCTAGGTGAGCATCCAGCAACTCACTCTGAGTTAGTGCACACAGTGGCATCACCTGGAAAGGCTCTCTCTGGTCACAGTGAATTTTTTCCTGAAAGCAGTTTTGCTCAAACCTCATTTTCTGTGATGGCCGATTTAAGAGAACAGCGTGCAGCTGTGAAATTTTGTTTCACCGTGTGCGGCTGTGAAAAATGCCGTAGAAACTATTGCGATATTGAACACAGCTTACAAGGACAGCACTATGGGAAAAACTCAAGTGTACAGTGGTTTTCTCATTTCAAAAAAGGTGAGATGGCAAACCTTGTTCTGGACATCCGTCAACTTCATGAATGGACTCATAGTGCTTCTGGTGTTCCTTCCCACCAGGTCAGATTATTAATCAAGCTTTCTATTTAGAGGTTCTGAAAAGATGGCATACCAGTGTGCAACCAAAAAAGGCTTGATTTTCGGTAGAAGGGGGACTAGTTTTGCCACCACAGCAATGCACCTGCTCACACAGCCATCTCAGTGTGCCAGTTTTTGGCAACAAACAGCATCCTTCTCTTGCCCTATGCACCTTACTCACCTGACCTCACTCTGTTCACCTTTTTTGTTTCTGAGAATGAAGAGGAACATGAAAGGATGGCGATTTGATGACATAGAAGAGGTGAAGAAAAAATTGGGGAGGTGCTGATGAGTCCGAAAAATGTTTCCAAGAATGTAATCGCAGATTTGACAAGCCTATTCAGTGTAATGGGGAGTACTTTGAAGGTGATAAGGTTGTTTGGGGAAAATATTTAAATACATAGCTTTGAAAACAATTCTGTTTTTTTTTAATACCCCCTCATAATCCTATCACTGAACAATGTTAGTGTTTTGCTACCTTTCATGAGGAAGTAATACATGCAACTATTAAATCCAGCAATAGGAAATTCGTTCAATAATTTACAATGAAGCCACTGCTGTGGAATACTAAGGAGGAGTCCTGATGGTGCCGTGGGTAAGGATTTGGCAGCTAACTGGTTGGTAGTTTGGACCCACCCCAACAATCCCAAAGTAAAATGGCTTGGTAATCTGCTCCCATAAATATTATGGCTAAAAATAAGAGGGAAACCTGTATAGAGAAATGCTATTCTTTCATATCAATGGCTATTAGTCAGGAACGACTTGATGAGACATACAATGTTGCTTGTCGGTGTACTTGGGTTGTTTCCAACTCATTGGGGACCTACGGACAACAGAAAAAAACAGTGCCCAGACCTGCACCGTGCTCACAATCATTGCTCTGAATGAACCCATTGTAGCCGTCATTGTGTCAACCCATCTCATTAGAACTCACCTTTTTTTCCCCCTGACCTTCTACTTCACCAAGCATGATGCCTTTCTCCAGAGAATGATCTCTAAGGATAACATGTCCAGGGTTGATGGAGAGAAGTATCACCACCCTAAGGTACATTCTGGCTACATAACTTCTAAAACAGATTTGTTTGTTCTTCTGGCGGTCCATTATATGTTAATCATTTCCCACCCCCAACACCATGATTTAAAGGCATTGATATTTGATCTTCTTTTTTCATTGTTCAGCTTTTGTAAGCATGTGAGGCGATTAAAAAGACGGTGGCTTGGGTCAGATGCACCTATGCACCATAGTCCCCAAGGTACCATCTTCGCTGTGTTTGATTGTTTTTTAAAAACACTTTTAGAGAGGAGGTTTTTCACAGCAGATTTCCCCAATGTAGAGCAATGTTTGATTTCTTGACTGCTGCTTCCCTGGGTGTTGCTTGTGCAGGCCAGTCAAATGAAACCCTTAACATCAAGCTTATCCCATTTACCACGATGCTGCTTATCAGTCTAGTTTCAAGCATGTTGCTTTCCTTATGTTAGGTAAATCCATACTTTGATCCTCATCACTATGTGCTTCAAGGATCTTCCCTTGAAGCAAGCAAGGTGGTATCGTCTGCATATCACAGGCTGCTAATATGAGTCATCCTCTAATCCTGATACCAGTATTTTTCATACAGTTCACTTTCTTGGGTTACTTGCTCAGCAGATTGAATAAATATGATGAAGGGACAGAACCCTGACATACACTTTTACCAATTTTAACCCATGCAGTATTCCCGTGATCTTTTTGAACCATTGCCTCTTGGTCTGCATCAGCATAATCAAATGTTCTAGAATTCTCATTCTTTGCCATGTTATTCATTCTGTGTTATTATGATCTACACAATCAAATGCCTTTTCATGGTCAATGAAACAAAAGAACACACCTTTCTGGTATTCCCTGATTTAGTCAAGATCTAGCTGATATCAGCAAGAATATCTCTTGTCCACATCCTCTTCTGTATCCAGCCTGAGTTTCTGGTGATTCCCTGTCAGCATACTGCTACAATCATTTTTTCAATTATTGTCAGCATAATTTTAGTTGCATTAACAATACTATTGGATGATTTCTGCATTCTATGGTGTCACCTTTCTTTAGAATAGGCACATACATGGACTTTTTCCGTTGATTAGCGAGGTAGTTGTCTTCTGAATTCTTGGCATAAATTAGCAAGTGCTTTCAACACTATCATTCATTTGTTCAGCTATTTCCATTGACAGCTATTAATTCCTGGAGGTCTGTTTCCCACTAATACGTTCAGTGCAACTTGGACTTGTTCCTTCAATAATATCATTGGTTCTTGATTGTATGCTACCTCCTAAAATGGTTGAACATTGACCCATTCTTTTAGGAACAGTGACTCTGTGTAGTCCTTCCATCTTCTTTTGATACTCCCTGCATCATTCAATATTTTGCCCATAGAATCCTTCAATATGGCAACTTAAGGTTTGGAATATTCCTTCAGTCCTTTCAGCTTGAGAAATGCTGCGTCTACCCTTTTTGGTTTTCCTATCTTTTCATATTTCATTATCATACTTCACTTCGTCTTCTCCAGGTGCTCTTTGACATTTTCTGTTGATCTCTTTTACCTCTGTATTTCTTTCATTAGTTGAAGTAAAAGTGTAAGTCTTTTCTTGGGGCCTCTTCTGATATTTCATTTTGGTCTTTTGTTCCCCTATCTTTTTAGTGATTGTTTTAGTTATCCGGAGCTACTATAGCCAAAACAGCACAAACAGAAGGCTTTAACAAACAGACATTTATTCTCTCACAGTTCGGGAGGCTGAAAGTCAGAACACAGAGGACTCGTTCTAGGGAAAGGTTTTCTGTCTCTGTTGGCTCATAGTATTATCCATAGTCACATGGATCCAAGATTGGCAGACACAGGGAACTCCCTCACAGAAGGGTCAAGAGAAAGGGACAAGTCAGCCAGGGTGCAGTATAACACTGATGAAACACACAACATTCCTCTAGTTCTTTAATGCTTCCTTCCCCCCACCCTCCTATCATGACCCCAGTTCTTTTTTTTTTCTAAACAATGTACTTTTTTTTTTATTTAGTTATCCATGGGTTTTTTTTCTTTTTTTTTTTAAATCATTTTATTAGGGGCTCATACAACTCTTATCACAATCCATACACACATCGATTGTGTAAAGCACATTTGTATATTCATTGCCCTCATCATTCTCAAAACATTTTCTCTCCACTTAAACCCCCGGCATTAGGTCTTCATTTTTCCCCTCCCTCCACGCTCCCCCACCCTCATGAGCCCTTGATAATTTATAAATTGTTATTTTGTCATATCTTGCCCTGTCCGATGTCTCCCTTCACCCACTTTTCTGTTGTCCATCCCCCAGGGAGGAGGTCACATATAGTTCTATCTTACAAGTCTGGCTAGACTAGAGTACATACATTTGTACAGTTCTCCACATGGAATACAGGAGAGATAAACCCCTCAGGAATAGTAATGAGAGTAGCGATACCATGAGGGTCAGGAAAGGGGAAACCGATTGCAAAATGATCAAAGTATAACCCTCCCCTAGGGGGACGAATAGCAGAAACAGTGGTGAAGGAAGACAGTGGTTGGTGAAAGATATGAAAACAATAATAAAGTATAATTTATCAAGTGTGACTGAAGGGTGGGGATGGGGGAGCTGATACCAAGGGTTCAAACAGAAAGCAAATGTTTAGAAAATGATGATGGCAACATATGTACAAATAAACTTGGTACAATTGATGTATTTGATGTTACAAGAGCTGTAAGAGCCCCCAATAAAATGATATTTTTTAATAAAATAAAAAGGGAATGCCAGTATACAAAGGAGTACAAAGTTCAGTCTTAATTCTACACTTACAAAAAAGGAAATAATTACATCTAGACAAGGGTAAATGATAAAACAGTGAGCACTGTTTTACCCTCATTACATTTTTAGCATACAATCATCACTTTACATTCAAGAGAATTGATTGATTCAGGACCACCACAGATACAAAAATTCATAAAAACTCAAATACCTTATATTAAGTCATGTAGTATTTGCATATACCCTATTCATATTTTCCCATATACTTTAAATCCTAATACAATGCAAATGCTATGTAAATATTACTTTATACTCCCTCTTAGCTTCTGAGCAATTGCTTTGACCACTTAGTTTTTTGATTTGTTTTGTTTTCTCCTTGTATTGGTTGACGCTTTAGATGTGAAAGCAAGGATGGGCGGCCCAGTTGTATTTTATTATTGGGCCCATTTGCCTTGGGAATAAAATAAAATAAAAATGTTCCCCACTACATTTTCCAATTGTTATATACTAATACTATGGATATTTTGTACATTTCTCCATCTTGAAACACTACTGAAATCTCTTCTTTGCTATATTAGTTTGTCTACAATGGTCCCTGGACTATGTAGATAAGCATACTCAAACCATTTCTTCTCCATCTAGTCATTACACACCTTGTATTGGTTCTTAAAATATACATATTATTAAAAATGATAAAATAATAAACCTTCAGAAAAGTACATAGTATACAAATGCAGAGCTTAATGGGTTATTCTAAATGGGCACCCATATAACCACTCCCAAAGAAAATTTTTTATTTTTTTTAATTTTTAAATTTAATCTAATTTAAAATTTTTTAGTTGTTAAATTATCATATCCCAGAAGTCACCTATCTATCCCAGAAGTCCTTTCTATCACAAGTCTCTCTCCAATCTAACTTAAAAGTCACTGTTGTCATGGCTTTTGCAATAATCACTTTGTTAAATTTCTTTATGTTTGTATTACCTAGATATTACTCCTAAACAAAATAGCATAGTTTTTCACTGGCTTTCAGTTTTCTATCATTTGATTCAAATATACATGTTGTTTTATAACTGTTTTCTTTTGCTCAAGAGTCCCTGTGGTTTGGTGCAAATAGCTGGTTTCTGAAACATTAAGGGATTTGTGTCCAAGCTTGGTGGCCTACTTCCTCAAAAACAGCCATTGAAAACCTACAGAGCACAGTTCTACTCTGATACACATGGGCCACCAGTAGTTGGAATCTACCTGCGTTGGTTCTTGATCATCACTTCATAGTCTCTTTGTCTGAACCCTCTTGTTAATCAACCCCCAGCCACCTAACCAGGTCTGCACAGGTTTTGACCTATTTCAACGAAGTGCAACCTAACAGCATCTCGATGTACCCTGGGAGAGTTTATTTTCCTGCCCTGGAAATTTGCTCAGCATTCACATAGGCATGAGGGAGCCACTGTTCTTCGGGGCAATCCTTAACAAATGGGAAATGGAGCCAACAGATAAATTAAATTACTCCCCGTCTTCTCCCACAGACATGCAATGCATTTCATAAGATTTCTGAGAAAGCCGTATGAGATCGAGCCCCCGTTGCTGCAGTGATGGCTAAATAGATAGCATGTTGTATCAATTCTTACTTTTTCTCAGTTTTACTCCTCGTCTCCCTCACTCCTGCTCAAACAACTGACAAATAAGCTTTCTTACCAAGCTTGCTCTCAGCAGAAGCCAGAATAAGAAATTTCCTATTTCTGTTTCATAGCTCATCTGATGACCTACATCTTCTCTATGGTGTTAACTGAAATGGTGACAGGAGTAAAACAAGTTCTCCTTGCATCTAACTTTGATACGAATATTTTCGGTACCTGAAGTACATTCTATTAAGCTAGTAGTGGCTGGGGCCTGAAAAGCACTTGAAGACCCATCTAAGTTGCAATTATTTGCCTCTCCTTGTCCAGAGGAGAGAAGAGTGATAAACATAGAAAGATGTATGGAAACAATTAGTCCAAAAGACGAATAATGGGACATGCAAATAGCAGCACCACACCTCCCTAACTCTGAGACCAGAAGAAGTAGATGGTGCCCAGCTATTACTCCCAACTGCTCTGAGAAGGACCATAACTCTGAGACCAGAAGAAGTAGATGGTGCCCAGCTATTACTCCCAACTGCTCTGAGAAGGACCACATGAGAAGGTCCTGGACCTCTAATATGGAAAAAAACCCAAAGTCATTAAAAAAAAAAAAAAACCTCAGGTTTACTGGTCCGATAGAAACTGGTGGGAACCCCTAGACGATGGCCCTTACTCACCCTTCAAATCTGGTATTAAATCCACCCCTGTGTGTTAATCGTCAACAATTTAAGATCAGAAGGACAGCTGAAGGACAAAGTTCAAAGGGTGAAGTAAAAGGGAGGAACAAGAAGGAGAGGGAGAAATCAGAATCAGTGATGATGCCCTGAAGCAACTGCAATGGATGAGTTGAAACAAAATGTGCATGGATTGTTGAACGTGCAACTGATCCTCTCCTCTATGAACCTTCCTATAATTCACAACTCAAAGCTTTTCAAGGGTACAGCTGATCCTCATTATATGGAGATTTCATATTTGCAAGTTTACTTATCTGCTAAAATTATCTGTAACTCAAAAATAATACTTGCAGCCCTCATTCACACAGCGCGAAGGGCAACGTTTGAAGGCCCTGAAACTCATGCTTTCTAGCTGGACAGTGACAAGACCATGCATTTGGGCTCTCTCACTGCAAATAAGTGTCCTTTCCCAGGTTGCTTAGTGTCACGCTTGCATGTCCCCACTCTCCACATTTCTGTGCTTTTTCTTGGTGATTTCATGATTTAAAATTTTAACAGGCAAACATGTTAAGTGTGCCTGGTGGGGAAAAAGCTTAGGAGGTAAGCTTCCCCTGGGATACATATTTAGCACAGACAAAGTGAGCGGAAAGCGCGGTGGAGGCCCAGAAGAGTCCCAAAGCCCAGCCAACGATGACCAGGACTTCCATACAGGACACGTCCGGAGCCAAGAGGCTAGAAGAAGGGGTGCACAGCGAAGAGATTCCACCCATCGAGCCACGTGAGCTCCTCTCACCTGCCGACAGCAAGGGACTGACTTTAGAGAGGGCAAAAGGCTGGCTGTGGGGTGGCCCAGGTTTGAACCTGCCCTTGCCCTTGTTCCTCCACTAGGCCTGATGCAGGGACAGCAGACCCCAATAGGTGGTCGCCTTGCTTCTGAGGACACCCACCAATGCAGAAAATACCAACCCAGGCCATACTCAAGGACTCAAATGCAAGTCATCCAAGCAACAGGAGCCCACCAAATACACAGATTTCACCCCTTGAGCTACCCTGCTTTTCCACAAGATCTCATTCATACATTGGACGCATTTGAAGTTTATAGGCTCAGTGTCAGATACCTCAAAACTCACTCAAATTCACTGCCAATGCAAAGACGATAGACAAAAATATCATAACATCTAAGTGTCAGCTTTTCCATAAACTAAGTCCTGTCTAAATTGGGTGACATCTAGTTGGTTCCAACTCATAATGATCCTATAGGTACAACAGAATGAAACCCCTCCCAGTCCTGTGCCATCCCCACAACTGTTCCCACGTTGGAGCCCATTGTCACAACCATTGTGTCAATCCATCTGATTGAGGCTGAGGGTCTTCCTCTTTTTCGCTGCCCCTCAACTTCACCAAATACATACGCCGTCCTTCTCCAAGGACTGGTGTCTCCTGACAACATGTTTAAAATACATGAGACAAAGTCTAGTTATCCTTGCCTCCTAGGAGCATTCTGGCTGTACACACAAATATTGTAAGGTACATACAAATAACGGCCTATGACTCAGCTACAAAGAGAAGTGAAGTCGTGACTCATGCTACAGCATGGATGAACCTTGAATTCCTTATGCTGAGTGAAATAAGCCAAACACAATAGGAAAAATGTCGATGACCCAATTTACATGAAACAACAAGAATAAGCAAACGTAACCAAAATGACCAGGCCTGGGAGGGAGAGGCAAAGGGAGTGAATATGTAGCAAGCAGTGAATTTGGTCAATTTGGCAATGATTATGGGTGATGGTGACCCAACAGGACTGAAGGACTAACTTGTACACCTGAAACAAGTTGCATAGGCAATCCACGTATGTTATAGATAGATAGATGGTAGATAGATAGATAGATAGATAGATAGATAGATAGATAGATAGATAGATAGATAGATAGATAGAT
>NW_022109767.1:1989185-1994993 GCF_000313985.2 Echinops telfairi | reverse complement strand
GATAGATAGATAGATAGATAGATAGATAGATAGATAGATAGATAGATAGATAGATAGATAGATAGATGGGTGGGTGATGATGATGATGATGATGATAGATAGATAGATAGATAGATAGATAGATAGATAGATAGATAGATAAGATAGATTAGATAGATGATATATAGATATGGATATGGATATAGATATAGATAGATAAATTACAACAGCAGCAGCAAAAGAATCAAGTCCTTCACTCTTAGCTTTGGCTAGACTTTTCATGTAAGAGGTGAACAGATTTAGTGTGGCTCTTTTACCACTTGCATTTTGAAGTTGAGTAGTAATATTATTGATCATTAGTGATTAAGTTATATGACCACATGTACCTAGGCAGCTTATTTCCTTCCCAGAGAGAAGGCATTCATTTTCTCAAGCTGTCATTCAGTCGATGTTTGTGTGGCAGTGACACCATGTGACAGAATAAAACCAAGTCCCAGGTGTTCATCCACTGAGCTGCTCCGCAGGGTCAATCTGTCAAGGTTTCAGTTAGCAGCCAAGCACTTGCCTCTTGTGCCACTCAAGCTTTCTTTCATTTGCATCATAGTTTTTCCGACTTAATCCTACAGAACTCTACCCAGTCAGTCCAAGGCAAGTTTTGCTGCAATAGGTTCACAAATAACAATCGTCCATGAATATGATGCAGAGCCCACTATGTCCTCTGGGCTCCTTGAGTACTGAGCACTTGAGTGTGAAGAGTAGTTCTCAGTGTCTAGTGGTATACAGTGGTCACTTGGTGACCCAACCACCCACCACCCAACCACCCTGAGGTATGAGGTTCAAGTGAAGACATTAAAAGGACAGAGAGGATAATGAACTTTCACAAGGTCATGAAAGTATGACTTGCAGGATGCAGAGATTGAAATCAGGTCTGTCTCCAGCAGTGATTCTCTAAATCCTTATGCTACCAGCAGACATCCGGACACAGAGAGCCCTGGCTGAGCCAGTAGTTTCTCAGGAGTATTTACCTGGTGTGCTGACTCTTGGCACAAGGAACAGACACCACTGTAAGTCTGAACATCTGCCCAACCTTTCCATGCCAGCGATGGCTGTAAAGAGAAGTAAGAATCAAGAAAGGGTCTCATTCCCTTTCCTGCCCCCTTGTCACTTTCCACTATCTATCTACACCAGCACCTGGAGGAAGTCTTACCAGAGCCACATGCATAGCTGTTACCATTGTGCTGCTAACCGCAAGGTCAGAAGTTCGAAACCACCAGCTACCCCAAGGAAAAAAGTGGAGGCTCTCTACTCTCATAAAGAATTATAGTCTCTATGTGAACCATATTGTCAATAAAACTATATTTTAAAAAATAGAATGACAGTCTCAGAATCTCACAGAGGCAGTTCTACCCTGCCCTACAGGGTTCAATGAGTTGGAATTGGCTCAATGGCAGTGAATTCAGTTGAGTTGGTCTGGAGGAAGCCTTTTAGGCTTTTAATGACAAGATGATGGCTGAGCCCACACATGGGATGAGAACTGCATGAAGCAGCCATAGATTCACTAGTGTTAGTGTTCACTCATGTTCATTTGCCCTGTCTTGCTGGTTCTATACAACTTCCTTTCACACATATCTCCTTCTGGGCAGTCATTGTTTATGCTGGTTAGCTCATTTATGTGAGTGTGATAAAAATATGATAACGTTTACCCATGAGATGATGCTCATATGTACAACTCCATGACATTGGTTACTTTCATCCTGTGGTGCAATCATCCCTATGATTTGTGTCCAATGATTCCCATCCACCTTAACAGGATCTCGGTGTGGGATTGTGCAAGATGTGTCCTTTTGTGACCGACTGACTGGCTTTGCTCCGCATAATGCTATCAGGGTGTGTCCCTGTTGACCTCTTGATTTTCTATCAAGTTCTACCTTTCACGCTGTGCCGCACCAACTCAAAGTTCAACTGCGATTCAAAGTGAGTTTTTCACATCCCTGAGACTCAGCGACAGCCTCTGTCTTGCTCTGAGCTGGGCGTTTCGGTGAGAAGGCGCTGGCCAGTTACTTCTGTGTGCAGCTGTTCTGTTTCCTGTTGGACCTTCTTTGAGGCAACAGGAGGAGGAGTTAATATTCCATGGCTTTGGGCAAAAGAAGTAAATTACAAAAAGGGATGCAAGCTGAAAACAGATTCCTATGTCAGGCAAAATCCTGGGTGCCTATGACAGTCGCTGAATAACCCCATTCAAAGTCCACTCTGAGTGCCGAAACTTATATGCAAAGAATGCAAGCATGTATGAGATGGGACAGAGGTGTCCGGAGAGCATGTGGTCTGACTAGAGAAGAGTCTCCAGAAAGGGCAGAGAAATCACTCAGGGGGCACACAAAGTCACAGTCAACTTTCACGGACTCACATGCTATCTCAGACTGCCCTGTAAGGCAAGTGAGACATACCGGCAATACTCAGAAAGCCAGGTAGTTCCACTGAGTACCTGCTAGCTTGTTGTAGGGCACAAATTGCTTGGCTCTGCTTCTTGGGGTAGGACAGTACTGCTAGGAAGATATAAACCCCCAGGAAGATGAAGAGGCTAATAACTGACTTAAGCACCCCAGAGACCACATTGAACCAGTCTTCAGAACCAACTCACAGGGTCCTATAGTTTAAAAGCAAGGGTGAGTTGATAGCAGCCTAGACTCTTGATCTACAAGGTTATATGATCCTCTGCAAGGTCAAGGCCAAGATTGGCCTTAGACTGAAGATCCAGGTCACACACATGGTAAAACCAAAACCAAAATGTCAAGCCCGTTGCCATCAAGTCCATGTTGACTCGTGGTAATACCACGTTATGGCTCAGAACCGCTCTAATGGGGTTTACTTGGTTGTACTTTTTACAGAAATAGATCACCAATCTTTTCATTGACAGCACCACTGGACAGGTTTGAAATGCCAACCTGTAGGTTGGTAGTTGAATGCAAACCATGTGTACCACCCAGGCACCTTTGACTTAACCACACATGTCAAAGTACCCTAGCCCCAGGTAGGTACTTCAATCTAGTTTTTAATGTCAGGAGGGATCCTCCATTCACATAAGAAACATTTTCTGGGCATTCTATATGCACTGGGCACTGTTGTGCTGTGGTAGCAGTGCCAGGCACTGGATCCTAAGAAAGAATAGTCCCTGCCCTCAAAGACACCTGAGAAACAAGCCTCACTCAGTCATCAGTGAGGAACCCCTAAAGCAGATTCTTTAGAACATTTCTGGTACAATGATCACAGACTGGAGTGTAGCCTCAATACTGGACATGTTCACTATACCCTGAGTAGCAAAATACAGCACATGCACAAATCTTAGGGAGCAACGTGATGGTCCGCCAGCACAGTGCTTTGACAGGCAGGGCATCATAATATCAACTCAGAAGAGAGAAGAATGGGAAGTCCGGTGGGAAGGGTAATGGTTTGAGATCTGTGCGGGCATTCCTTTCCAGGGCAAAAGGGATTGTGCAGATGTGATTGCTCTTAGAACCAGAGAACGTTTCCTCGCTGAATTCCAAGTTGGGGAAAGATGTGACTGCAAAGGACTGGCGGGAAAGAAAGGACGGTGATGGCTTTGACAACGGAGGAAAGGGTTGAGAGCCAAGGATTGTAGGTAGCCTCAAGAAGCTTGAGGTGCAATGAACTCAATGCCACCTAACAACAACAACAGCAACAAGCTGGAAAAAAGCAAGGTCAGAGTGTCTTCTTCCCTTTAGAGCCTGCAAAAGGGAATACCTTGATTTTTAGCCCCAGGAGACACATATTGAGTTCCTGACACCTCGGACCATAGGACACGAAATGTATGTCACGTTAAGTCCTTCAATTTGTGTGGGCAGCAATAGGAAATTAATACAGCAAGCGAGCTAGATCTTCATCTAGTATAAAGAAAATCAATAGACAATGTCCAAACTGAATAAGTATCAATAAACATGGAAGCATGTTAAGTCTACATGGAGGTAAATTCAGGAGAAATGCCTACAACAGACATGCTTCTGGAGAGGGAGACTGAAGGGTAAGGTTAGGCAAAGGTGGGCTGTTTTCAGGACCACTAGTGCTGTTTCAAAACATCTAAAGAGGGTGAAAGCTAAATTAGCTTTACAACTGTTAGGGCAGTGGAATTCGGCAGGTTGTACCCTTGAGGCAAGACCTGCTGGGGCCATGGTTAAGCACTCAGCTGCTAATCCAAAAGTTTGAACCTTTGGCAGAAAAGACCTGGTGATTAACTTCTGTGAAGATTTCAGCCTAGGAAACCTTATGAGACAATCAGTTGTACTCTGTCCTCTAGGTTTGCTCTAAGTTGAAATCAACTCAACAGTACACAGCCACAACGTCCTTGCAACAAGCAGTTTACTACCCATTGCCTAGAGCTATGCTGTTCTACATGGGTGTAGGAATCACTGAGTGGTGTGGATGTTGAGTACTCAAACTACTACGCAAAGTAGGACAGTTGAGCTGACCCAGCAGAGCCTTACGAGATAGGTCTAGAGCTCTGTCCAAAAGATCAGAGCCTTGATAACCTGAGGAAGCAATGAGTTGGAATTGACTTGAAGGGCCACTTATCATCACAGCCACGTGCAGCTTTTACATGTTCAGCTCCAATGACATACATTTAGAGTACAGTTTCTACATTCTGATCAAATATTCTACAGCAGAATCCTGATCCAAGAGAGGAAAACGCAGAGCCGAATTTCACATTCTCATGGACCCCACCCCTGGCTTGTCTGTCAGTTTGTTGAACTCTGGTAGTTTGTGTACCGCTGTGACGCTGGAGGCTACATCGCTGGTATTTCAGAGACCAGCAGAGTCACCCAAAGTGAACTGGTTTTAGAAGAGCTTCTAGACTAAGAAAAGATGACAACGTAGGAATGGACTGTCTACTATGAATGGCTGTGCAACATTGTCAGATATCCAAAACCCAAGGAGTAGCATCAGAACAATGTCAGCTATAGCGCCAGAAGATGTGCCCCTCAGTTCGAAAGCTACTGCAAATCTAACTGAAGGAGATCTTCCTCCTCAAAGTAGAGTGAACCATCGTGACGTGGAGGGAGTAAAACCTTTGAGGCCATCAATTGCCGATGAGCCACAATGCAACATGAAACAAAACAGAGCAGAACAAAACAAAACAGCTGCAAGCACCTATCAGTAACCAGGAGTTGGAACGTATCAAGTATGAATCTAAAAAATTGGATGTTGCCAAAAATAAAATAGGCCACATAAAGGTCAATATTCTAGGCATTTGTGAGCTGAAATGGACTGGTATTTAGTGACCACTAAAGTTAATGATGAAGAAATTGGAGAAATTTACCAATATCTTCAGCCTGAAACTGATCAAGCATGTAATAAAGATGCCTTGATAATTATTGGTGAATGGAATGCAAAGGTTGGAACCAAAGAGGAAGGAACAATAGTTGGAAAATATGGCCTTGGTAATAGACCGCATGATAGCATTTTGGAAGACCAATGACTTATTTATCACAAATAACCTTTTTCATTTTTGGGGTTTTTTAAAATCATTTTATTAGGGGCTCATACAACTCTTATCACAATCCATACATACATCAATTGTGTCAAGCACATTTGTACATAAATGAAATTCAGCGAAGTAGGATTCCTTATTTGTAAATCAAATATTTTCATAGTTAGAGCATAGAGGACATGAAAAAACACCCTTTCGTCACCATGACACTCATATTACCCAATTTATGAAACGAAAAAGGGAAAATACAGTAAAACATTTTGGACGTTACAATGATCATTTATTATTTATTATATTATTTATGGCATCAAGCGTGTACAGTATGA
>NW_022109767.1:1978666-1988659 GCF_000313985.2 Echinops telfairi | reverse complement strand
GTATTAAAGGGTTGTGGCATTAGGAAGGTTGAGAACCACTGTTCTACAGTATTCTCAAGAGGGTAAATCTTTATGGGACCAGGCAGCCTCATCTTTCTCCCACAGGCTGGTGGAATTGAACCACCAACCTTGTGCTTAGTAGCCCAACGCCTAATGCACAGCACCCCCAGGGCTCTTTCATGGTCCTTCCAAAACAGCCAGAGGTATCGTGACAGAGTTCAGCATTACTCGCTGCTGTAATCATCTTCCTGGCACAGGTCAGCTAGTCCAGGAAACCAGTCAGTAGTAAGTCAATGCTGAGCCATGGAGGTCCCGGGTGCAGCAGAGTAGAACTGTCCTCCACACAGTTGTCACCAGCAGACTGCCAGGATTTCTTTCAAGGGACCTCCGGGTGGGCTCGAACCCCCAGTCTTTCCATAGCAGTCAGCAGATGAATGGATTGCACCACCACTTTCAGATAAGTCATGAAAATCGAGAAAAAATTGTCCAAAGAAAAAAATTAACAGTTCACAAATTTAGAATAGTTTAAAAAAATTCAATGGCCTTCTACTGCAGGGAATTTACCAGGAAATCTACAAAGCAAGTTGTGTGGGGACTTCTGCTTCCTTTCACATTGGTGCTTTTCCATTATGCCAGTATACGTTTGTTTCAAGACTTTAGATCTCCACACTCCATTTGTTCAAACAAGCCTTCCTTATTAGGCCTCAAATTAAAAGAAATTATCTCCATACACATGCATATGTAGACACACACTCACATACATACACACTACAGATTTACTACATTAAAGAAACATTTAGCTTCTTAAGAGTAGCATGACATTTTTATCTCAACGGAATATCCTTCTTTTGCTTTTATATTATAGAAGTATAGCACCTTCATACAGAGTTTTATATAATTTGTTTTTGCCATTTTGATTCCTATACCCAGTAATAATAACTTTTGCACAATACACCAATCCTAAAGGCAGCTATTAAATGTTTACCATTTCTATATTAAAAGAACAATCTGGATTAGTTTACTCTCCTCCCAGGCCAAACTTTCATAAAACAAACTGAAGTATATATTCATACTACAGTTTTTGTTTTGTCTTGTTTTGTTTCGTTTTTCGGAGGTGGTTGTGTCTTGATGTGCTTTTCATTGGTTTCCATAATTCATGTAAAAGCTGAGAAAGGGTTGGTGCCTTGGAAATATGTAGCGAATCTTTGTGGCATGTCCTAATGTGCGCATTAACTTTATGAAAAGAAGAATCCTTGAGGTATCAATCTAGACAAGGTGCCAAATTAAAAAAAAATCTCGGCAAGGTGCTGAAAGAGAAAGACAAGGCTTTCTCTTCTCAGAAAGACTGGCCCACAGGACAGTCATCCTCTGACACAGAGGGTCTCTGTGAGTCACTACCAACTCGATGGCAGTGAGTTTGGTCCAGAACTCTGGTCCTATCGTTCAGTCAACCGTTGACGATCCTTAGGAATGGGTTTGAGTAATTAAAATAGCAGCATTAATTTTGTTGTTGTTGTATAAACTATCTTTACTTTTTAATCATTTTATTAGGGGCTCATACAGCTCTTCTCACAATCCAGCCATACATCAATTGTGTAAAGCGCATCTGGACATTCATTGCCCTCATCATTCTCAAAACATTTGCTCTCCACCTAAGCCCCTGGCATCAGCTCCTCATTTTTCTCCTCCCTCCCTGAGCCCCCCTCCCTCATGAACCTTTGATAATTTATAAATTATTATTTTAGCATATCTTCCCCTGTCCGACGTCTCCCTTCACCCACTTTTCTGTTGTCCATCCCCCAGGAAGGAGGTCACATGTAGATCCTTGTAGTTGGTCCCCCCTCCCCCCTCCGAAAACCCACTCTCCCTCTATGCTCCCAGTATCGCCACTCACACCACTGGTCCTGAAGGGATCATCCGCCCTGGATTCCCTGCGTTTCCAGTTCCTGTCTGTACCAGTGGACATCCTCTGGTCTAGCCAGACTTGCAAGGTAGAATTCGTATCATGATAGTGGGGGCGGGGAGGAAGCATTTAGGAACTAGAGGAAAGTTGTATGCTTCATCGTTGCTACAACTCACTGGCTCGTCTCCTCCCCGAGACCAGCAGCATTAATTTTAGGTCTCTTGGGCAATGTTTATTTATTTATGTGCTTATTAATTTTATTGTCGTAGAATATAGAAAACAAAATATTTTCCAATTGCAAAACCCTAGAACAGCAGTTCTCAGCCCGTGGGTCGCAACCCCTTTGGGGGCGTCAAATGACCCTTTCACAGGGGTCGCCCGAATAATAACAGTAGCAAAATTAGTTATGGAGTTGCAAAGAAACTAATTTTATGTTTGGGGGGGCGGGCATCACAACATGAGGAACTGTATGAAAAGGTCACAGCATGGGGAAGGTTGAGAACCACTGTCCTGGAACTATTGGGATATTGCAGGAATTCAATCAATGCCACTCCCTTCCCTTCGCAAAAGTTGTGTAATAAATATTAGATGAATGTTGCTTAGATAGACTTTTAAATGAAGTTTTCAAAATTTTATGTATAACAAGCAGTTTATGGAAAACTCTATCAACCCAAAATGATAGGATTCAGCCCTTCAGAAATGAAGGTTGAACGTGTGCCACCAGACACAGAACCCCCAGTCAGCTGAAAGCGAAGAAAGCCGAGTAAATAGTAACAGAAGGACGTTACAGAGATCAACTCCAGATCTCTCTAGACTTTCTACTTCTCCTTAAATTCCCCTAGAGACATTTAGATGCTCTTAGAAACCATTTGATTGTGTTCAAGCTTGCATATTTCTCAACATAAAAAAGGTGCTTGTAATGGTCTCATGATTTTAAAAATCTGTACTTTGAGTGTGTAGATGGGGGGCACAAAGGGTTGAATGTCGGACTATGAATCAAAAGGTGGGCAGTTTAAGTCCACTAAAAAGCACCATGGAAGAGAGGGCTGGCGATTTGCACCCAAAAGTCCCAGCCTTGGAAACTCTACGGTGCAGCTCTGCTCTGCAATCATGAGAGCTGCCATGAGAGCAATCAACTGAACCCCAACCGGGTAGGGAGGCGCAGGGGGTGTGGGTAGGGTTGGGAAGGGAGAGGCACGTGTGCACTTGTTCTCATTCCTAGTAAAGTTTATTAGCACTTCTATCTTTGGAGAGCCTGGATGACAGTAGTTATGCTGTGGGCTGCTAACTGCAAGGTCATCAGTTTGAAACCACCAGCCAGCTCAAATGGAGATTGACACGTTACAGTCTTGGAAATTCACAGGCAAGTTCTCGGCTGTCCTGTAGGGCTGTGATGAGTCAGAATTGATTCCGTGGTAGTGGGTTTGGGTTTCAGTTTGATCTTTTATTCTTGGTATTACTAAAGGACCGTTTACTTCAAAGAATATTTTTTTCCTAAGTTTTGTTCATCCTCTTATCGTTTGGGTTTATTTTCTTAATTTTAAACAATTTCCATCTTTATTATTTCCTCTTTTTCAATTTTAATTAGGTTTACACTGTCACTCTGGATGATGTCCAGATTTAGAAGTTTAATCCATTTCTTTTCATACTTCATTTCTTAATAAATGCATATAAAGTTATACATTTTCCTTTGGCTTAATCTCACAAATTCAGATCTGAAGAAGCTACTCTTATTATTCAGATACAGATATTTTTGTCATTTCTAGTTCAGTTTCTCTTTAGCTCATGTGTAATTGGTAGTTTATTTTTAAGTTTTCAAAAATTCTGATTCATTTAGTCTTTCCATTACTTCTTTCCCGTGAGATTATTGAAGGTAATGTGGTCCATGTAATGTTGTTTCTTTAACACAATGACTTCTTTTAAGACAAAGGCTTTCTTTGTGTCTTTGTACATGAAACAAGATTGGGGATGGTGATACTGCGATATGAATTAAGAGACAAGATTGAAGTTTTAAACTAAATTGATTTTTTAAAACCAATTCAACCCAACTCAACGCCATTGAGTCAATGCCAACTCATAGCAACCAAACAGAATCACCCCTGCGGGTTTCTGAGACTATAAATATTTATTTGAGTAGACAGCCTCACCTGTCTTCCACTAAAAACCAAAATGACTCACAAGCCATTAAACCTGCCCAGGATCTCATTACGGGTTAGTAAAGAGCTATTTAGCTGAGAATGATTGAAAAGAACAATTGGGAAAACCAAAATGCCTTCACAATTATTTTCACAGCCATTTAAAAATTATTCCAGACACGTAAATACATATTCACAAACAAATGAACTTACCATGACCTGAATAATATCCTTAAATATTTCCCCTTTTTGCTTCAGAGCCACATGTGTTACTGAAAGAGCCACATAGGGTCTGAGACTTGCAGTTTGCCAAGCCTCGGTCTAGACCGCCCAGCCTCCCACAGCCACCCAGAGGTGGACAGGCCTCGGGGTCTGCTGCCCAAATGTCATAGCTCTGAAAAACCCAACAGTGCAATTATACTTGGCACCCATGGGTCACTAGGGGTCAGGCTCGATTGAGCTGCGACTTCCAATAACAGCCAACTCTGATATTTGGGTTGAACTAGTCAGAGAAAACGGTATCTATTTCCATCGAAACCTACAGGCTCTGAACTTCGATGCGGTCACTTTGAGTGAGAATCAGCTCAATGGCAGTGAGCTCGTTTATTGTTTGTTTGTTTTCTCAATTTTCTATAAGTGCTGGACTTCGATAAAAAGTTCTTGGTCCCCAATGCTTCACAAGCAGAGAGCCAAGTTTTCTACTTGAAAATGAAAGGAGATTACTACCGTTACTTGGCTGAGGTTGCTGCTGGTGATGACAAGAAAGGGATTGTGGATCCGTCACAACTAGCCTACCAAGAAGCTTTTGAAATCAGCAAAAAGGAAATGCAACCGACGTATCCTATCAGATTGGGTCTGGCCCTGAAGTTCTCTGTGTTCTACTACGAGATTCTGAACTCCCAGGAGAAAGCCTGCTCTCTTGCAAAGACCGCTTTAGATGAAGCTATTGCTGAGCTTGATACATGAAGTGAAGAGTCATACAAAGACAGCACACTAATAGTGCAATTACTGAGAGACAACTTGACATTGTGGACATCGGATACCCAAGGAGATGAAGCCGAAGCAGGAGAAGGAGGGGAAAATTAACCAACCTTCCAACTTTTGTCTGCCTCATTCTAAAATTTACACAGTAGACCATTTGTCATCCATGCTGTCCCACAAATAGCTTTTTGTTCACGATTTATGACAGGTTTATGTTACTTCTATTTGAATTTCTATATTTCCCATGTGGTTTTTATGTTTAATATTAGGGGATTAGAGCCAGTTAACAGTTAGCCAGTTACCTGTTTTCACCTTGAGATGGCCAATATGGGGATGTGGAATTTTTATACAAGTTAGAAGTTTTTGGCATAGTACTTTTGGTACATTGTGGCTTCACGGGGGCCGGTGTTAAAACTGCTTCCATTTATCAGGAAAGAAAACTGCCTACATCTTGGTTTGGCCTGGTGGGGGCTAAAGGTAGAATTGGTTCCAGTCACAAGTGTAGATATTGTGGGTACTTTAAGGATCGGAGCACATAGCAAGGCTGGGGTTGAAATAGATATCCCACGGATAGTACATGTTGAGCCATGTGTATCTATGGAATACACACACAATCTGCACACCTTCACCTGCAGCTGCAGAAGTGCTCCTTTACACAGAGTTGTGACCCAATTTACTCTGGAGAAGGGCAGAAACAGTTCACATTCCATTATTTGTAAAGTTACCTGCTGTTTGCTTTCATTATTTTTGCTACACTCATTTGTATTTAAATGTTCTAGGCAACCTAAGAACAAATGTACAAGTAAAGATGCAGTAAAAAATGAATTGCTTGGTATCCATTACTTTATGTATATCAAGTGCAGCAGTAAAAAAAAACCCATGTATTTAACTTTTTTTAGGTTTTTGCTTTTGTGATTTTTTTTTGATACTTGCCCAACATGTATGTGCTGTAAAAATAGTTAACAGGGAAATAATTTGAGATGACGGCTAGCTTTGTTTAATGTCTTACAAAATTTTCATGAACAACCCAAGCATAATTGTTAAGAACATGTATTAAGTTGATGTAAGTGGAATAAAAGTTTTATGGGGAAAAAAGGTGTGCTTTTCATTGTCTTCTTATATCTCTTTCCAATTTCTGACATTACCCCTCTCAAGAAACAAAAGAAAAAAACGAATTCACTGCCACACAGCTGATGCCAACCTCACAATGACCCCATAGGGCAGGTGAGACAATTAAAGTTTATTGTGCCAACCTGGCCGATAAACACATGTGGGGTTATTTGAAGGGTGGAGAAATAAATGGCTTGCTAAGCCTTGCCTTTCTAGTTCTCAGGTCTCTTGCTTCCTGATGGTCGGACCAGGGTGCAGCTGTCTTTCCCAGTTCCCTGATTTAGCTGGCAAGACACTTCCTGCAAGACATCCCTGAGGAGAAGCCACATGGACCTACCCCGATGCAGCCCTGGGTGCTAGAGCAGCCGTGTGGAGACCCCTGCCGGCGCTGAGATGCTTACACTAGGCTTTCCTCCTGCAGTCGGCATCATTGCGTCTGTTTTGTGAGATGGAGGAGGACTTCGTGGATTGGTGTCTGACATATGGGTTAATATTGGACTCGTGGGCTTGGGCAGCACTGGGTTGGGATGTTTTCTTGATGTGCACTTAACCTTTATGTAAAACTCTCTCTTATACATGAGTTTCTGTGGATTTGTTTCTCTAAAGTACCCAGACTCACACAGCAGGGTAGAACTGTCCTTGTGGATTTCCAAGACTGTAACTCTTTAAGGGAGTAGAAAGCCTCATCTTTGTCCCAAAGAATGCCTGATAGTTTCGAACTGCTGACTTTGCAGTTAATAACCCGAAGCATAATCTCTGTGCTACCAGGACTCTCCTCCTCTCTAGTCTCCCTTTAAACTTTTGCTCATCTGTTACCACCTGACATGTTTCTAGCTGACTTGAGAATCCTCAGGGAACTCCATCCAGGCCTCCCTCGGGGACCAGATGCAAGTATTCACCTACTTTTCCTTCCTTCACATCCACAAGCCCTCCTTTCCCAAATCTCCAATGGGTGTTCAGGAAAGGATATTTACTGAAGTCTTCAACTCACTGCCATCAGGTCAGTTCTGACAGATTGGCCCCGCACAACTGAGTAGAGCTGCCCCTTTTGGTTTCTAATGTGATACCTCTTCTTGGGAGCAGACAGCCCAATTTTTCGCCCTCAGAGATGTGTTACCTCTTCGTGGGAGCAGACAGCCCAATTTTTTGCCCTCGGAGCATCTCATGGGTTCAAGCCTGGGATCTTTTGGGTAAACAGCTCAATGCTGACGGCTCAGGCTACAACTAACGCCAGCAGGAATGTATGTGACTTTCAAGAACTGCTACAAGACTTAAGGATAAGGTGACCAGATTTTAACATTGGTAAAGCGGGACAAAAGTGGGACACCATTGATAAAACTCATATCCTGGCCAAATAGCCACATGGCAGCCCAAAACCGTATACCCTAGCTTGTCGTGCATTCTTTCCAAAAATCGGGACTTTTTTTAAACGCCGCGGGACACGGGACAAATTGTTCAAAATCGGCACTGTGCCACCAAAAACGGGACGTCTGGTCACCTCGCTTAAAGATATAAACATTCCACGCTGTGCCCAGGATGTCTTCCTGGCATTACACATTCCGCAAGACTAACCACCTCTTTCTTCTTCCTGCTGAGAAGCAGATCCAGGACCTCGGGTCATTCTGCCAGCAAGGTGACTGGGTCCCCTCCTTGGGCCCCCAAGTCAAGGTTCACCTTGTTGTTTAGCACAGTAAATAGTGCACTGATAATGCCCTCTTGTGTTTATTTTTTTTCTCCTTCTCCTACTTTTTCCCTTTCAGTTATATTAACTATCTCTCACAATGTCTAGTATCGAGTACAGGGTGTTCACCTACAATTTTAAACACTGAAAATTGTACCAATGGGGGTGAGTTATCTTCTGGTAACCTGAGTTCTCTTTTCATCATAAGATCAAAATGCAGTGAGAAATGTATCCCTCGGTTTTACAGAGGAAAATTCTCAATCCTGTAAGAGACCTAACCCTGTCCCTTTCCCACACTGTGACTTTTTAGGGGAGGAGAAAGCCTCCTCTTTCTCCAGGGGAGCACCTGGTGAGTTTGAACTGCTGACCTTGCAGTTAACAGCCAAGCATATAGCCACTAAGACTCCTTTAGCCTTCTGAGGTAGTCTTCTAAAAAAAAAGGAATTTTCTTGTACCATTAAGAAGAGAAAAATTATGTTCATGTCAGAGCTAATATAAAAAGTCTAACAAAACATTCTTCCCAAATCGCTGAGCTTTGCAACATGTGTCTGGAAATGCTGCCTCACATAAAACAACGGTTTTAGGGTGATCAAGTATTTTTTCAATCATTTTATTGGGGACTCGTACAGCTCTTATCACAATCCATATAGACATCCACTGTGTCAAGCCCATTTGTACAATTGTTACCATCATCACTTTCAAAACATTTGCTTGGTATCAGCTCCTCATTTCCCACCTCCCTCCCCCACCCTTCCTCATGAGCACTTGATAACTTTTTTTATTTTTCTTGTCTTACACTGACCCATGTCTCCCTTCACCCACTTTTCTGTTGTCCGTCCCCCTGGGAGGGGGTCATATGTAGATCCTTCTGTAGATTAAGTATTTTAAGGATGGTTGGGAAGACTTCAAGGATGAACTCAAGGGAGAGAGGTCAGTTCCAAAGTCTATGGTGACTGTTTCCAGCCCCCTAAAGGGTTAGCTTTGCACCTGTCTCAGAGAATACAGAAGAGGTAAGGCAATAGAAAGCTGCATGGATGAGGAAAAGACCAGGAAGGTTGTGCCAAGGAAAAATTTCGCCCCCTGCCCCCAACATGCCAACATGCCTGCTCATTCCCCAAGGATAGCAAGGACTGGTCTATAGGAATTTTATTGGGAAACCTTATCCCATCCCCCCTTTCATCCTGATCTTGCTATTCAGATTTCTGTTTGTTCCCCAAACTCCAGGGAATGTGATTTGAGTCCCTCGAGGCTGCCAACTCTGCCGTGTGCCCAATGCACAAGGACAGACTTCATGGAAAGCTGAGCCAGATTGAAATGCCGCATTCAGAAGCACGCACAAGAGAGGGCTGGAAGTGGGGCGCAGGGAGGAAAGATGGTGTGAGTCTGTTTTCAAAGCCCATCGTGGCTTGTTCTCTCTACAGAAGAACAATGAAGCCCTAATATACTATATGGTTGCCATGAGTTGGAATTGACTCGATAGTAGTTTTACAATATAAATATAATACAGTTATATTATTATAGATCTGTATTTAATGCATATACATGCAATATATACATTCTCTATGTAATGGCCCAGATCTTCCCCCAAATGCCTTTGCATTTCAAAGTTGTTTTGTCTAACTCTCCAAAACTCGAATGCACGTTTCTTTCAATCGAGGCTGAATTTCTTGCCTCCCTCAGTCTGAGAAGAGAGAGAAATTAAATATAATTTCTGCCTAACCTCACTTAGAATTAATTCGTAGATAGAGCAAGCGATTAAGGGGTTAAGAAACAAAAAGCACACTCAAGGTCACCGAGTTGATGCTGACTCATAGCGCCCCTATGGGACAGAGTAGAGTAG
Source organism: Echinops telfairi (assembly GCF_000313985.2). Taxonomy (NCBI): domain Eukaryota; kingdom Metazoa; phylum Chordata; class Mammalia; order Afrosoricida; family Tenrecidae; genus Echinops; species Echinops telfairi. Next base: position 1,979,009 of record NW_022109767.1, on the reverse strand, counting down.
AGCAGCCCTGCGCGTTTCCTAGACTGTAATTCTTTATGAGAGTAGACTTCGACTCTCCTGCAGCGGAGCGGCTGGTGGTTTCAAACTGTTGTCCAATGAAGTTGTTTATTATTGTTGTTAATTTTTTTTAAACCCTCTGGAGAATAGTTCCGCTCTGACGCACAAGGAACCACAGGAGTCTGGACTGACTACAGGCCCACTGATGTAAAATGTTTAACTCCCTTAGCAACCTGAGAAGCATGTCTATCTCTGAAGTCAAATCCTTTCTGGTTCTCTGAAGGATCCTTGAAGTTCCTGGGGAGATGTGTTTCTTTGTTCAGTGTATAGGGACATCTGCATTTTA
>NW_022109767.1:1972505-1976940 GCF_000313985.2 Echinops telfairi | reverse complement strand
ACGAGGTATTTGTCTGGGTTCGCTGAAGAAATAAAACCAGTGGCACTGGCAAATGTATCTAATAGAAAGAGATTTGGTTTTGTTTCAAGAAATGGCTCACACCATTGTGTGGTTTTGTCTTTTGCTCACACAGTTGTTGAAATGGCTGATTCTCCTGACTCCTGTAAAGGCAGGGGCTGATGAACAGGAAGCAGGAAGATGAAGCAGGAAAACCATTGGAAGCCTGGTTGTGTAGTGGTTACAAGTTGGGCTATGATCCTCATGGTCAGCAGTTCGAAAGTGCCAGCAGTTCCATGGGGGACAGACTCGGCTTCTATTCCCATAAATAGTTAGAGGGTCAGAAAGCCACAGGGTGTCGCTATTGCCATGAGTCAGCATTGGTCCCAGGGAGTTTGGTCCCAGGGAGTTTGGTCTCGGTTGGCTTAGTGGATGTTGAGCTGAAAGGAACCAAGGTCATACCAGGAGGTCATCAACCAGATGCAGGATCTAAATGCCGCAGTAGAAATCAGCTAGCTTTCACACACTGTCAATGTGTGCTAAGAGTAAGCCACACCCTGAATGAAATGAACGTATCAAGGTGACTAGATCGTCACCAGATTGCCATTGTTGTTAGATCGGTGTCGAACCATGGTGACCCATCTATGCACAAAAGGACAAAACCCTACCTGGTCCTTGCCATCCTCCCAATTGCTCTTATTCTTCATCAAATTAAGGACTTGTTCACTTGACAACTGCTTGACTGTTTCACAGAAGATGCCATCAGAGTTGACCAAACCACGTTAGATCCGACCATGGGAGAATCCTGGCCCACCCAAGTTGACATACAACGCAACGATCATACAAGCCCTATCAGGAAGCCCCTCACCTGAAGTCACCCTCCCCTTGACTACACCTCCTGGTTGAAATCAGGTGGAGCTGGTCTACCGACCTGGTCTTCCTCTCTCTTTACCTCTGATGCATCAGGACGTACCATGCAGGTCACAGAGGAAGATGGAGGACAACAAAAAAAACCTCCGGGCTCATCAACTTTATTTTAACCACTTCATATAAACACTTTAATTTACTTGCAGAGTGGGCTCTTTTAAACTTGTTCTATACCATGCTTATTTTAAAAGGTCGTTATTAAATAATAAAGTTTTATTATTAATTTTTAACAGAATCGTGTTGGGCCCTTTTAACACCGCTAGTCAAAAGACCATCAAAGAAACAGGGGAGAGTGCTCTTTTTGTGGAGAAACTCTGAATGGAGTGCATTGTGTGACGCTAGAGGAAAGCTCCACTTGGGAAGGATTCTAATTGTGTTCTCCTTTATCATGCAGGAGACGCTGACAACCTATAGTTTACTGCTCAAAAAGGAAAATACAAGGCTCAACCTGTTTCTGATGCAGACCTGAGTGGGTGGAGGGGGTGGGGGCAGGTCCTAAAAGAATCAGTAGACTGAAATGTTTCATGTTTTATTCTCTTCCTTTGCCAAATGGTTAACCCACTGTTTGTTTGGAAACAGGCTGTGTGGTCTGTGGAATTCAGGGACTAAGAATGGACCATTCTCTTAGCCACTTCCGGAAGCTCTCCATGCTCGGAAACTATGCTGTCTCAAGCTGCCCAAGGCCGATGCCTGCTGCCTAAATAGGGTTCAATTTAGAAGGGCATGTGGTCACGGCTGTATAAGACTCCTTCAGCAGGGGTGGCTTTACTCCTCGGGGGACCTTTGGCAACATCGGCAAACATTTTTGTTTATCCTCAAAACTGTAGGGCTCTCGTGATGAAACCAGGTTAAATGGTCTGTGCCCAGTTACTATGACTGAACCCAACAGATGAATCAAAGGGAGAAGAATTGGGAGACAGAAATTCACGTTCTTCTGGACCCAGATACACTGGATACATTGAGTCCGGAGGAATCTCAAAACCCATAGCCTCAAAACAACTCTTTACTCGAGTTGACATTAGTCCCTGAGGTTGTCTTGAAACAACAGTTTAGCTCAATAAATACCGTTTGCCTTGAACATCGCTCTGTTTTAAAGACTTACAAAGATGAGTTCAAAATGACAACAGGAACGCTAATGAACAGCTGAGAATTTTCAGGGAGTCAGAGAGTCTACATCAATGGTGGTAATGTAGGTAGAGGTTCAGGGACACACTGTGAGTTATTTAACTACTCCCGGGGAACTGCACAGTGAACTGGCCTGCTAACTGGTTGTGTTCTTGCTGTGATCTCACCATTTTCTTAAATTTCAATAACATTCATTCACTAAAGGAAAACTAATAGTCGACAGAACCTAAAGACATGTAAAACAAAATACAATGACAGTAAAGCTTCGATGAAACACACTGCAATGCTCTGGTTCCTTGAGGCTTCCTCACTCTGCCCCCAACCCCTACCATGACCCTAGTGCTGCTTCTCAATTCAGACTAGACCAGAACATGTACACAGGTAAAGAAAGGGATGGGAGCTCATGACACACAGAATCCAGCAACAGGAGTGGGAATAGTGATACCAGAAGGGTAGGAGAAAGAGAGGGAGAGGAATGGAGAAAGGGCACTGTCACAATGATAGACACATAACCATACACCCCTCTACAGGAGGAAGAACAACAGAAAGCATGGGGGAAGGGAGACAGTGGTCAGTGTAAGAGATTAAAATAATAATCAAATGTACAATCTATCAGGGGGTTATGAGGGTTGGGGGAGGCTGGGGAGAGGGGAAAGAGCTGATACAAAGGATGCAATAGAAAGTAAATACTAGAAAAGAATGATGGCAACATATGTACAAACATGCCTGATTCAATTGACATATGGATTGTGATAAGAGTTGTACGAGTCCCCAACAAAATGATTAAAAAAAAAAAAAAAGGGAATGAAGAGGATTTGCGGGAATATTGCAACTGAGTAACACACACCAGAGGGACTCTGCAGATATCAGCCCAGGAGAGTTACTAAGAGGAAAATTCAACACTTCTGGATTGCAGGAGGAGCATCATAAAGATAAGTAGGCACAGATCCACAAGGTTTTGAGGGGCTGGGAGCTTCTGGCTTACTACAGTGGAGGTCGGCTAGGGCTTGACCTAAGTCCTGCCACTGTCTCGGCCTGAGCCGGAATAATTTGGAGACAGCCAGGGGCTTTATCTCAACATAGCCACAGCTTGCCGCCATGGGGCAGGGATTAAACCCTTCCAGCTCCACGGGCAGGGATTGGGGTTCAGCTATATTGTTTGTTTTGTTTCCCTCTCTTCTATCTATCCCCGCACAGTCTCAGATGGCTTACTTTAAAATTTTTGTTTCTCTTCTTTGTCTCTTCCCTGTTCTCTCAAACACCACTGCCAACCTCCAGACCACTCCCCTTAGCCTAGGGCATTTACACCTGCCCCACACCCAGTTAGGTGAGCTCCACCCTGCGCAGCATAGCCTGAGGCTGGGAAAGCCCAGTCGTGGACCTCCCCCAGGGGATACTCTGCCCAACTTCTTACAGGGGGATTCCTGCCTGTGTGTCTGGGGGAGCTCCTATTTTTCCTCTGTGTCCCACGTGACTGATGGAACTTCAACCCACCTGCCATAGTGCCTCATAAAGCCTAAGGCAGCTGGGACAATACTCGCCAACATTCCAAGCAGCTGCAGGAACATCTGCCCAACCTCCACAGTGATCTACCTGGCCAGGGCAATTCCACCCACCGTTTGCTGTGTTCTACATCAAAGCAGGCAACCCACCAGCCTCCTGGGGTGCTACCTGGAGAGGGAAGCCACAGGACGATAAAGTGGTAAGCTAATTCCATAGTGAAATTAGCTGTAGGCAGTTCTAAACAGAATTCCTACAAGGTTCCCAGAGAGAGCCAGTGCTCTTCAACTCCCTCAAAAATGGCACCTGGCTTTCAACAATACAATGCAAACAGCCATCAGCCCCAACGACCTCAACGAAAAAAACAGGAGAAACAAAAGGCAATGGCAGAAGATGTACTGAATATAAGACATGTATAGAAGAAGCATACATTGAGCTGCCACGGAAAGAAATTTTCAGGATTGTGCTTGAAGTCATACAGGATATGAGGGAAACAATACAGAAAAAGGATGAAATGATAGAGGAGATAAAATCCATACACTAAAGGGAAGTACAAGAGCTTAGGGAGGAGATAACAAAAACCAGTAGCAGACACAAGAACCTCGAGAATTGACTGGAGGAAGCAGAAAACCGCACCAGTGACTTGGAGGACAAACCAAGCAGATATGTCTGATGCTATGAAGAGGAACAACATTAGAATTATTGGATTTCTGGAGGAAGACACAGCAAAGAAGTCATCTGCAACAATAGTAAGAGTATTCTTGGGAGGAAACTTCCCCAGCTTAATGAATGAAAACCAGGCAACCATTCGGGAGTCTGAAAGAACACCAGCTAGACTGAATCCCAAGAAGAAGTCACCAAGGCACATAATAGTTAAGCTATCCAA
>NW_022109767.1:1970794-1971905 GCF_000313985.2 Echinops telfairi | reverse complement strand
GAGACACATCTCAATGCTACAGACAAAAATAGGCTGAGAAACAAAGGCTGGAGAAAGGCATACCAAGCAAACAGCAATTCAAAAAGGGCAGGGGTTGCAATCCTAATCTCAGATAAAATTGACCTCAAAGTACAAACCATAAAAAGAGATAAGGAGGGACACTATATAATGCTCAAGGGAACGATAGGCAAAGAACCACTAAAGCATTGTAAACATATATTCCCCGAATGAGAGACCCACTGAATATGTCAACCAAACACTCCAAAAGATGAAAAAAATAAATCACAGCCTCAACAGTTATACTGGGTGACTTCAATACACCACTTTCTGAGAAATATAGATCACAGGGAAAGAAACTCAACAAGGATGCTAAAGATCTAAGTACTACAATTAGACAATTTGACCTGATAGATATTTACAGAGCGTTCCATTCAAATGCAAACTAATTCACATTCTTGTCTAGCCCGCATGGCACATATTAGAAGATAGACCACATGCTGGGGTATAAGAAGAATCTACATAAATTTAAGCACATTGATATCATACAGACCTCTCTCTGACCACTGTGCCATAAGGCTGGAAATCAACAAAAGTAAGATGAAGAAAACAAGAGCAAACTATTGGAGGATGAATAACTCTCAATTGCAAAAGGAGTGCATACTGGCAGATATCAGAGATGAAATTAGGAAATTTCTAGAAACCAACGAAAATGAGAACACGGTGCACCAAAACTACGGGACACAGCAAAGACAGTTATCAGAGGAAGTTTTATAGCAATACATGCACACCTGAGAAAGGAAGAGAGACTCATGACTGATATGCTGGCACAAAATTTACAACAACTAGAGCAGAGTCAGCAGGACAATCCCACTAATAGCAAGAATGAGGGATGAAATAGGGGACATTCCAAGAGACCCTAATGAAATCAAAACGATAGTCACATATTACTACAAAGGACTGTACTCCAATGAATTCAACAACTTGGAAGACATGGACAAATTCTTGGAAAAACAACCCCTCCATAGACTATCCCCAATGGACGTCAAGAATCTCAATAGACCCATAGCAATAGAAAAAAATAGACAAGGTTATCAAGGGATTACCAATAAAA
>NW_022109767.1:1959454-1967459 GCF_000313985.2 Echinops telfairi | reverse complement strand
TCAAACTGCACTATTTTTGGAACGCTGTCCCACTAAACATTTCAGCATTAAGTCCAGTGAGTGCCTCGGTTCCTTTAATCTGTGATTCCTCTATCTCTAAGGTTTAACACCTTCTAGTCTGGCTGTATATGGATTGGTGAGGAGAGCAAAGTTCTAATTGTGTCCTTTTGTTGATGTCTCCCTCAATACATAATATTTAGGTGTGAATTCAGACAGGCCTGGAGATGAAGTCTCTCTCACCTGTGGAAAATGTATGCTGTTTTGAAAAGGCACTCTAAAATGCAGGTAACCTACATAATGAGACTTCCAAGATCACCAAAAACAAAGAGGGGGAAAAAAACCATTCAGCCATGATTAGCACACACACATACACACCCATACACTACACCACACCAATCCCCAGGAGTAAACCAATGGGGCCAATGACCCTGGGGGACAGGTGAGAGGAGGAGGGGGGAGAAAGGGAAGAGGGGAGTCAACAAACCCAGGGACAAGGGAACAATAAGAGAGCTAAAATCCATGGTGAGGAGGGTGTAGAATGCCTGGTGGGGTTTGATCAAGTATAATGTAGCCGAGAGAAAGTACTGAGAATTGTATGAAGGATGAACATGATAGTAGGATGGTAGGAAAGTAAAAAGAAACAGAGCAAAGAAGTAGGAGGCAAAGACATTTATAGAGGTACAAATATAGGCATGCACATATGTAAATATATTAATACATAATGATAAAGATATAGGTCTATGTACATATATTTAAATGTTAAGTACTAAGGTAGCAGATGAGCATTGTGTCTCTATTCAAGTACTCCCTCAATGCAAGAACACTTTGTTCTAATAACCTGGCATTGTATGATACTCACCTTCCTGACACAATTGCTGAAGTCAAAATGGGTGCATAAGCAAATGTGGTGAAGAACACTGATGGTGCCTGGCTACCAAAATGGGATCTTAAAGGTTTGAAGATAAATAAGTGTCCATTGAGCAGAGAAACAACAAGCCCACATGGAAGAAGCACACCAGCCTGGTGATCATGAGGTGTCTATGGGATCAGGTATTAGGCATCAGAAGACCCAAAACAAACAAATATATTGATTCAAATGATAGGGGTTGGAGGGGAGACCCAAAGCTCATCTGTAGACAATTGAACATTCCCTCACAGAAGGGTCACAAGGAAGGAATGAGTTAGCCAGGATGCAGCATAACACCAACGGAAGACACAACATTCTTCTAGTTCTTTAATGCTTCCTCCCCACCCTTCCCCCCTCCCCTCACTGTCATGACCCCAGTTCTACCTTACAAATCTGGCTAGACTGGAACATGTACACTGGTACAGATGAAAGCTTTTGACGCATGGAATCCAGGACAGATAAACCCCTCAGGAACAGTAATGGGAGTAGCGATACCATGAGTGTAGGGGGAAGTGGGGAGAGAAGCAGGAGAAATGGGTAACCAACTACAATGATCAAAGTATAGTAACCCCCACACATCAGGGGGGTGAACAAAAGAAACATGAGCAAAAGGAGACAGTGGTTGGTGTACAATATGAAAATAATAATAATTTATCAGGGGTCCATTAGGGTGGGGGAGGGAGGGAAAAAGGAGGAGCTAATTCCAAGGGCTCAAGTTGAAAGAAAGTGTTTTGAAAATGATGATGGCAACATATGTACAAATGTGATTGACACAACTGCTGTATGGATTGTTATAAGAGCTGTAAGAGCTCCCAATAAAATTCTTTAATAAATAAATAAAATGATTTACAGCCTTGCAAACCCAAAGGGGAAGTTTTCTTCTGTCCTGTCGAGTTGCTGTGAACTGGAATTAATGGACTCAATGGGAATGAGTGGGTTCCTCCGCTCTTTCTTTCATTTTTAAGTGGTTACAGAGGAAATGCTATTGGTATCTAGTGGGGTAGAAGCAGGTAGAGGCCAGGGATGCTCTAAGGATGAACACACACACACACACACACAACCTATCATATACAGTATAATACACAGGACAGCTGTGTTTAACAAAGAATCACCCACCCCAAAACGTCAGTAGGAGGTAATTGAGAAGCCTTGAGTATAACGGCATTATCACTCTCTATGTGATACAAGCAAGTGATCAATGGGGGCTTTAATAAAAGGGATTACTTCCAGTTGGGATGATAAGCTTTAGGAACCGATTGCCAGTAGGTTTTTCTATGGCCCAACATGCCTTACCTTTCCCCTGGATCTTAGAGATCCACCTAAAGTTGCTAAGTGTTGTGCTTCTCTCAGGCAATAAGTAGCTGGTAGAAATCCTTGCTTGGCCAAGTTACTCCGTGTCTCGGTCTCCACTCACTCACCTGGAAAATTAGTGGTTGATTCAGAATCTTCAAGGTTCTTCCTGACTTTGAACAGGTGACAATTCTCACACTCTTTGCCTGGTAACCCTGCGACACAGAAAACATAATTCTTAGTCTTCTTTGGTCAATGTGCTCTTTGGAGGATCCATGGACTCTGTCCTCAACATGCGTGGCAAGACAGCATTTGGCTTATAGTTGTACTGTACCCAGAGGCCCAGTGAAGCCCACCCACCTCTGGAGCCCATGGGCCTGAACCTCAGAGTTTTAATTTCTGCTCCACAGATACCTGAGCAACAAAATCTGTGGTTAGTCTACGCGAACTTTTGAAACCTGACCCAACTGTTGTTTCTAAAACTACCAATCCCTTTTTCTTCTCTCCCTGGTCAGATTGATCTGTTTCTTGGTGTTCTGATTAAAACGGGACTATATTTCTTTTACAGTGCTAGTTCACCCTGGTTATATTGGTTGGCCCCATGGCCTTGCCAAAAGCCAATTCACATAACAGATAGATACTGTAACCCACCACGATGGGCTATAACTACATTTTCTCAATGAGTGTACCTGGTAAGCTCTCTGAAGCTGAGAAAACTTCCAATGAATGTGTCCCTAGAGATCCAAGAGAGAGACGCTTTCCTTTAACGAAGCTAAAGAAAGGCCCCTTGGGACCACCCATTGCCCTTGGTCACTTTGGGGTGTGCAAACACATGTATCAGCTGTAGTGTTGGGTAGTATTGTCTTAAAACCTCACTAAGAACCCCGTGGGAGGCCAACTTTAATTTTTACGGGCATCACTTTGTCTGTTGATTCACCCCCGACCTGCTGAAAAGGCCACCCTGTCCTGAAGAACCAGTCCAAATGCTTAAACTCTGTTGTTTTAAGCAAAGTCTCTACGGTGTGAATACAGTGCTTACATTGTTGCCCAACAGGTTCTCTTCACAGGAATCGCCAGTGCCCCTGAGGGGACCACAAAGTCTGAGTTTAAAGCCACTGGGATAGTAGAGGCCCGCTAGCAACCATCGCAGGATCATTCAATTATGCTTTTGTTGTTAGCATTGTGGGCCCCAGCAATTCACTCCTCAATGGTGGGATAGAAAGTTGAGACTTAGATGTGCAACAAAAGCATAAGGCTGTTCCTAAATGAGGCCTGGCTTCTCTCTATGGACCAGCACGTAAGACCAGAAACCTAATTTGTGTATTTTGTGGGGAGAAATGTTGAGGCTCTATAAATATCAAAATGGTTACCTACTAGTTTTAGTAATCACTGTTGTTTCTTAGCTGAAGTAATTACTACTTTGATGATTGCCAAATAATCAACAATAATCCCACTAATCCTTCTATTAATCTATTAGAATTCTACTCTAAGGAAGAATTTATTCTACACATATTTGTATCACTATGGACACAAAGAATTTTGTTGTTTCCTTAGTAAGTTTTGACTTGTTCCTATCCCTGTTTATTTATTTTTTAATCATTTTATTAGGGGCTCATACAACTCTTATCACAATCCATACACACATCAATTGTGTAAAGTGCATTTGTACATTCATTGCCCTCATCATTTTCAAAACATTTCCTCTCCACTTAAGCCCCCGGCATTAGGTCCTCATTTTTACCCTCGTGAACCCTTGATAATTTATAAATTATTATTTTGTCATATCTTGCCCTGTCCGACGTCACCCTTCACCCACTTTTTGGTTGTCTGTCCCCCAGGGAGGAGGTCACATATAGTTCCTTGTAATTGATTCCTTCTTTCCAACCCATTCTCCCTCTGCCCTCCCAGTATCACACCACTGGTCCTGTAGGGCTCATCCGCCCTGGATTCCCTGTATTTCCAGTTCCTATCTGTACCAGTGTACATCCTCTGGTCCAGCCAGACTTGCAAGGTCAAATTCAAGTCATGGTAGTGGGAGCGGGGAGGAAACATTTAGGAACTAGAGGAAAGTTGTATTTTTCATCGTTGCTACATTGCACCCTGACTGGCTCATCTCCTCTCCGAGACCCCTCTGCAAGGGGATCTCCAGTGGCCTACAAATGGGCTTTGGGTCTCCACTCCGCACTCCCCCCATCATTCACTATGGTAAGATTTTTTGTTCTGATGATGCCTTATACCTGATCCCTTCGACACCTCGTGGTTGCATAGGCTGGTGTGCTTCTTCCATGTGGGCTTTGTTGCTTCTGAGCTTGATGGCCGCTTGATTACATTCAAGCCTTTAAGCCCCAGACGCTATACTTTTTGATAGCCGGGCAACATCAGCTTTCTTCGTCACATTTGCTTATGCACCCATTTGTCTTCAGTGATCCGTTCGACACCCCGTGATCACACAGGTTGATATGTTGTTCCATTTGGGCTTTGTTGCTTCTGAGCTAGATGGCCGCTTGTTTACCTTCAAGCTTTTAAGACCCCAGATGCTATATCTTTTGATAGCCGGGCACCATCAGCTTTCTTCACCACATTTGCTTATTCACCCGCTTTGTCTTCAGCGGTTGTGTCGGGAAGGTGAGCATCATAGAATGCCAATTTAATAGAAGAAAGTATTCTTGCTTTGAGGGAGTACTTGAGTAGAGGCCCAATGTGCATATATTTATAGGTTTAGTATTAAGGTAGCAGAAGGACATTGGGCCTCCCTGTTTATTCTTAAGGACAAGCTACCCCATATTTTGTCAGTAAGAGCCCCATCCAAGTCCCTTCCTTACTTGCTGGCATAAGATGTTCTGGGATTATTTTATACTTGCTTCATCCTTGGAGTCAACAATTTCTCTGAGGTCACGATTGATTTGGGAAGACCAAAAAGCAGGCAGGAATAAATCACGTGCAATATCTGTGAGACCACTTGGGGCATCAGTAAAACATCTTTGACAGTGTTTTAGCACAGCCTAAATTTCATCACCATCTCAGCCAGTCTTCTTACAGTGCAGCCAGGTTGTGATGGACAAGCTGATACTCCCAATTTACAAGAGAAAGTCTTCATTGAACCTGCCACTGTGCAGCAGAATGTTCGTGCACTTGCACCCATTCATGACCTCCTCAAAAGAAATCTCTCTTGAGTGTAGTCAACGCTATTTTGGTATCTGAGGTATACAGTTGTGTTGGTTTTGTTGGCCGGTTGGCTGGTTTTGTTGCTGTTTTTTCATGACATCCTCTAAGTGTTCAAATCAGAACATAAAATTGGTGGATCTCACCAAAGATGCTTTCAGTTGGCTGGAAAGTATCCCGCCTTCCAAATGAAAGTGACTCCGATTCGAGAAGCAAGATGAGTCTTAAAAGAATTGGTGGGAAATGGTCAACACAACTAAGGTGCAAGGATCATGGAAAAAATGCATTAGCAAAGCGAATAACCCACATTTGGCGCCATTTCAAGGTAATACAGAAAATAATCAATGCAGGGCTAGCCCAGAACATATGTAGATGGAGGGAGAAATGGAAATACAAGGAGTCATCAGAGAGCTCATGAATGAATGAAATTAAGAAGTAATAGAATTTCCCCACAACTTTTGAAATTCCTTCATACACATATGTATATGTAGAGCCTCCAAAATATGTAGATAAGTGTGAGTAGTTGAATATTTGTTCCTTAATCTAATAAATATAGCATTGAAAATAAGGATTTTTTTTATGATCAAAGTGACTGCCACATATTGACTATCAACAAACTCACTGTCATTGAGTCAATGCTGACTCATAGTGACTCTATACAACAGTGTAGCCTTGCCTCTTGTGGGTTTCTAAGACTGTAACTTCACGGGAATAGAAAACCCCATCTTGTTCCCAAGGAGCAGCTGGTGGTTTTAAACTGCTGACCTTGTGGTTAGCAGTCCATCGAGTAACCACTAGCCACCAGGTAAGACAACTGTGCACAAACTCAAAAATATCGGTCACGTGTTTACATTTTATTCAAATTTAACTCATTAATATTCTGTTATATTTCCATTATACATTTAGGTTATATTTGTTTGTTTTTTAATGGGACCATACTATATATAACTTTTATATCTTGATGTAAAAATATCATGGACATTTTCCCATTGACATTGGACATTCTGAGATGTAAATTGTAATGACTACATAGTATTCCATGGTACTGTTGTTGCTACTAGATGTCCATGGTATAGCCCAGGCTATCATTTGACTCATGGTGACCACAGCTATATGAGGGACTAGGACTGCACCATGCCTTTTCCTTGGCTGCACTCTTTACAGAAGTAGACCAGTAGTAGAAGTAGGACTTCTTCCCATGGAGCTGCTATGTGGATTTGAACCACCTTATCTTCTCACTACCATTGAGTCTGGTGGTGTAGTTTGTTATGCATTGGGCTGCTAACTGCAAGGTCAGCAGTTTGAAACCACTAGTAACTCTGTGGGAGAAAGATGAAGATTTCTATTCCTGCAAACAATTCCAGTCTCAGAAACTCAGAGGGGCAGATCTACTCTTTCCAGAATTTACTTGATGACCATCAGTGACCATTCAATGAGCAGCCAGTGCGCCTCCAAGGCTCCTTGTTTTCTTGTGGAGAGACACACCCTAATTTTTAAACCGAATCCCTATTGTTGGCCATGTGAGAGATTTCCAACTTTGGCCAATAGAAATGATGTCGTGTAAAAACAAAAAACCAAACTGCATACACAGGAGTGTTTCAAAAGTTTGTAGGAAAACAAAATGAGAAGATAAGAGAGGTTTTCCATCAATTTTTTGAAGCCACACCATCAGTCTCTACTCACAGCTGTGATTATTTCCCCAGAAGAAATTCTTAGAAATGGAAATGGAGTTGCCAGAGCAGGGTTGCATAAGATTATGTTAATATAATAATTTTCATGATCTATAATTAGAACGTGAAGGGAGGGGTGTGCTTTCATGAAGTATGTGACACTTATAGATATAAGGAGTTTGTCTCATTAGCATTTGGGAATGCTAATGTGAACATCCTCAGGAAACCTAAAGAAAAAATGCCATCCGCCCCCCCACTCCCTTCTCAACCCCACCTCCCCAATGCTGCCCAACCAATAGTCTCAGTCAAAAGTAGAATTATTAGTTTGATCCTGGTTCAAAGGCCTTCTCTTGACTGCTATGGTAATTGAGAAGTTATTGTCTCTCCTAGCTTGCTGTCAGAGCAAAGGGTAAGATATTTATTTTGAAATATATGCTTTCTACCTGACTGGGATGTAAAATTTTAAAACCTTTTCAAAAACACTTCAGAACCACAAAATATAACATGCTTTGAATTAAGAGTTCACCGGACATTTCTTGAATCAATTTATAAGAGCAAAAATAAAATTAGTCTTCACTCATGCTAAAGTATGCCATTGCCTTAAAGGTGTGAATGCTTCTTAGATATAGGCAAACATCTTGGGGAAGTGTCGCTAGCCCTGAGGGATTGGGATTAGGACAATAGTCTTAGAGACATCATTCACAAAGGCAATGTTCTCATTGGGTGAGTAGCAAGAGTGGGTCTTAAAAGCTCATGACCAGCCAGCTAAGGTTTAACTACTGATCTCTCCCTGCCCAGGGGGAAAAGAGCAATGAAAACAGAAAGACATATGGAAATAACTAGTCCTGTGGGCTACTGAATGAACCATGCAAACATCAGTCTCCATAGCCCTGAAGCCATAAGAAGTAGATGGTCTCCCACACCCACTTCCCCCCAATTTGGATCGCTTGTTGTTCCCTTGTCCCTGGGTTTGTTA
>NW_022109767.1:1956938-1957802 GCF_000313985.2 Echinops telfairi | reverse complement strand
CCTTTGCCTAATTCACAACAAAAGCTCAAGCAAAACAGTGTTCTGTTGCTAAGAAGCCAGAGCTTGTACCAGATAATCTTTGAACACCCTAATTCTTGCTTTCATATTCAATTAGCTATCACTCAGAGGAGTTAGCAACCACTGGTCAACCAAGTCCTTTTCTCTTCACAACAGGGCATGGCTATTAGTCTTCCACTGAGACCATGGAATGAATCGTCCTCTAACATGCTTAACATGAACAGTAATCTAGCGATGAAAGAGACCTGGGAGCAGAAGGCCAAGTTCACTCATGCTTATAAACCTTGGGCACGGAACATTCTAAAACTGTTCAGAAGATATCTAAATCTTGCTTGCAAATCTGATGTAACGATACATAAGGCACAAGAAACAGTTTCAAATGCACCATCCTCAAAGTGCAAGGGAAAGTCACAGCTCCTCACAATAAACCTCCAATTGGAAAGAGCGGAAGAAAACCACAAGGTCGTGTACCAGGAGACTTCAAAAAACTCACAGAAAAGTGGAATTAAAAGATAAGGGACATTTCCCACAAACTTTTTGGAAACCCCTTGATATTATTCACCCTCGCTAATTTACTGAAATGTAAGTTTGCAATTTAACAAAATTCTTGTCTTCAAAATGAGCCAGTTGCTCTAACATACTCAGCAAATGATTCATGTTCATTTTTTCAATTAAGCTTTAGTTGTTGCTGGTGTGTGTGTGTGTGTGTGTGTGTGTGTGTGTGTGTGTGTCTATGTCCAGCATTGTCATGGCTACTTGCTTGCAGTATTAAGTTATGGTGTGGGTGAGGCGGCCAGCCCCACCCACTGCTAGCACTACCCACGGGTTCAGTAAGCACAATTGTAC
>NW_022109767.1:1954578-1956617 GCF_000313985.2 Echinops telfairi | reverse complement strand
GGGGTGGTCCAGGGACATATACGCAACAGGAAGAGGAGGGGCTGGGGTACGCATGTGACAAGATGGGTTGATCCCAGATTCAGGAGCTCAACCTTGACCTGTTCCCTGGGTCTCCATAGGAACCATTATCAGTAGGGTGTAAACTCCGCCTACAGGAGCCTGTCCATTGTCCCCAGTGGCAAGGAGCAGGGCCCACGGGCCACTGCAGTTTGGCAACTGATCACCCTCAGGGGGGAAAATGCTGCGCATCTGACCTCCCCCCACACTTGCTCATTGTCTTCCCATGATTCACAGCCCATTGAACCTCTCTCAACTGTGCCCACCTGCCACAGGAAATCCATCACTACTGAACCTACAACTTTTAGGATGAAACAAATGAAAGGCCAATGATCGATCGCATTCCATTGTATTGACCTAAGTGGTTAGATTAGGGAAGGACCTGCGTCTAATCAGCAGCTCCAGAGACTTAGTGCTTACACGCTGAACTGCTAAATGGAAGGTCCGCAGTTGGAGACTTCTCAGAGGAAGAGAGATGGGCTTTCTGCACCCATAAAAAGCTACCCTCTGAAAGCCACACGGGTAGGACTAGCCTGTCCTATTAGGTCAGCATCCACTCAATGGCAGTGAGTTTGGATTTGGCATTTTGTGGTCTAATCTAATAGTGAATTGCAGAACGGTTGCTGGAAATTCTGGGAACTGCATTCCCTGCTCTTTCTGTGTGAGATATATATGTAAAACCTAGATTGATTCTTGTCTCTTTGTCTCCTATGGTCTCTTTGTCATCACTGTGGTGATCCTTTCTTTTAACTGCTGACCAGGTCAGCAGTTCAAAATCACCAGCCACTTCTTAGGATAAAGCTGGGTTTTTCTACCCCTGCAAAGAGTTACAGTTTCAGAAACACACAGGGGCAGTTCTACCCTGTCCTACAGGGTCTCTGTAAGTCACATCAACTCCATGTTAGTGAGTTTGGTTTGGATTTGAGTCCCAAGGAGTTAAAAATTAATGATGTCCCTCCCCTTACGGAAGGGTTGCAGGGAGGAGACAAGCCTGTTAGGGATGGTAGCAACAATGAAACATACAACTTTCCTCTAGTTCCGAAATGCTTCCTCACCCCTCCACCTCCATACCCACCCCACCCCCACTATCACGATCCCAATTCTACCTTACAAATATGGCTACACCAGAGGCTGTACACTGGTACAGATAGGAACTGGAAACATAGGGAATCCAGGACGGATGATCCCTTCAGGACCAGTGGTGTGAGTGGTGATTCTGGGAGGGTGGAGGGAGGCTGAGGGAGAAAAGGGGAACCAATTACAAGGATCTACATATAGCCTCCTCCCTGGGGGGATGGACAACAGAAAAGTGGGTGAAGGGAGACATCGGACAGTGTAAGGTATGACGAAATAATAATTTATAAATTATCAAGGGTTCATGAGGGAGGGGGGAGCAGGGAGGGAAGGGGAAAAATGAGGAGCTGATGCCAGGGGCTTAAGTGGAGAGCAAATGTTTTGTGAATGATGAGGCTAACGAATGTACAAACGTGCTTTATACAATGGATGGATGGATGGATTGTAATAAGAGTTGTGTGAGTCCCCAATAAAATGATTTTAAAAAGAAAAAAGAAAATTAATGATGCCCCAACTCTTCCAAGATGCTATTCAGCTCCATTCCACTCACCCCTACCCACCCACCCCCACTTCTCCTTGAGCGTGTCCCCTTATGTCCCAGTATTCTTAAAAAAACCTGCAAGATCTCCAAGAAATCCTGAGACGTGGAGGAAATGTCTCCCAGGGCAATGGGCTGTTCAGTCCAACATCTGGAGGTTAGGCGGAGGTGATCCCAATGCAGGGTGCAGAGCCAGGAGTCAGATCTATCCGAAAGCCACAGCAGGTCTTCTTGCTCCTACCAAAGCTCATTCTAGAACTAGAGGTCTGGCTTTCCAGGTGAGGCAATGTGAGCAGAATTGGATGGTGACACCATTATAGACCCAGGGAAAACAAAAGATGTAGCTTGGTTCACACCCAGTACTAAGCTG
>NW_022109767.1:1948474-1950883 GCF_000313985.2 Echinops telfairi | reverse complement strand
GCCCTCCAAAATAGGACTCTAGCCACAGACATATAAAATCCAGAATTATAATATAAGGACTTATGGCTAGAAGGGCCCTATTAATTGACTATAACTCAGTCACCATGGAGGATGCCAGCTTCAACACACAGAATGAAGCACAGAGAAAATCAAAGATCTTGAAAGCTGTTTAGTCTATACCTGATATGTAATCTACCTCTGGCTCTTTTCACAGAACTGAGGCAAACCATCATCTCTCTCTGTGTAATCCAGGTAGATTTAAGCTTTCTGATATTTGCAACAGTAAACATCCTACTTTATGCAGACTCTCATCCATTCAAGTATTAGACTCGTTTGGTCTACCTTGCCTGTTTCCTTTTTATCATGTTCACCGGGTCTATTTTCTTGCTCTAACTTATCTTTGGATTTCGCACACAGTGCTGCCTTTGCTGAATGTGAGGTGTCCGAGGACTGGAGCATCTATTAGTGAGCAGCAAGGTTCCTGCAAGTGCCCATATCCGCTTGGAGGCACCCCCAAAATAACTGTAGGACTGTGACATAGAGCTGGAGAAGACAAATGTTGAATCCAAGCAGATTCTCGTTAGGAAGCATGTGAAAACATTTCACCATAAAATCAAACCTTATGCAGATTATTTCAATCTAAGCAAATGAGAAAGTAGCTGAGTTGGAGTGGTCAAATCCAATCAGCCTTGTCATGTGTCCTTTGGTTTCAGTAGACTTGGACCTCTGAGTCTGCCTCACATGGAGGGCACATGCTTTGAGGCCTTCAACTACCTCTACAGCTGCGAAGGTTAATTGTGCTGGCTGTCTCTGCTGAATCAGAACTACCGGAATCTCTCGTATACTATGGAGAGAAATTGTTTTCTAGCTAGAAGTACACTAGTGAGAAAATCTACAGTGAAATTTTAAAGTGGTAAAAACAAAACAGATTTATTACAACGTTTCAATCTCTATTTGGAAATAAACTGATAAGAAATTTAAGTAATTCAGTCCTCCAGCTCTGTCTGTACTCATGACCATAGAGACCCTCTAAGGCAGAGGAGAGGCATCGCTGTGGATTTCTGTAACTGTAATTGTAACTTTTTATGTGTAAGAAAGCTTTATAGAAAGAAGTAGTTATAATATCAGGAAAACATTTCAGCCCAGGCCTAACGGTCACTCTTTATGGAGGTAGAAAGCCTCATGTTTCGCCCTCAGAGCAGCTGGTGCTTTGGAACTGTTGACCCTGTGGTTAGCAACTCAACAAGTAGCCCACTAGGCCACCAGAGCTCCTCAATTTAGAAAAAAAAAAAAAAAAAGAAATGTACAAGGGCCAAAACATAACTCTGAGAACATCCCACCCAAATTTAGAGACCATCTTAAGACTAGATCTGATGAACTGAACACTAATAACCAAAGAGAGACTAGTTGTGGGACGACAACCAGGACATCATGCAGGAAGAAACCAAAAGATCATTTAACAGACAGGAAAGAATGGTGTGTTAAATCAGGGGTCCTCAAACTTTTTAAACAGAGGGCCAGTTCACTGTCTCTCAGACCCGTTGGAGGGCCGGACTATAGTTTATTTAAAAAAAAAACTATGAACAAATTCCTATGCACACTGCACATATCTTATTTTGAAGTAAAAAAACAAACTAGGCAAAAACACCCGGCGGGCCAGATAAATGTCCTTGGCAGGCCGCATGTGGCCCGCGGGCCATAGTTAGAGGACCCTTGGTAGGTAGACTAGAGAAACAAATCCAGGGAGACTCATATATGTATGGGAAAGAGCTTTCTATACATGAGTAATTGAAGATTGAGAAAACATCCCAGCCCAGTCCAGATCAAGTCCATCAGTCCGATATTAGCCCATATGTCAGAAACCAACCTATAAAGTCCTCTTCAGACTCACAAAACACATGCAATGACACCAAATACAGGAAGATCACAGACCAGTGGGTGGGAAGTCTTGTGAATCCAGTGGTGTTGTATGCATCTCAGCACTGCCAGGGGGTCTCCACATGGCTTCTCCAGCTCCCAAGGCTACAACATGGTAGGCCCATGTGGCTTCTCCTCAGGGATGTCTCACAAGAAATGAGCAGAGAGAAAGTGTGTCTCCTGCCTCCAAGGAGGAATACAGGAATTCCCAGAATCCTCAGGAGAAGGCCCTGCCCACACAGAGGCCTCATTGGCTATATTCTGATTGACTCCCCTCCTGTACTCTTAGTCCTCAAATTGACACCAGATTATGTAACTACCACACATGGAAAGATCAAATTGAACAGTAGAAGAGACTCTGAAACTTGCTCTTGAACATACAGTAGCGGAAGCAAAGGAAAGGAATCATGAAGTAACCGTATTTAACAGATGTCAGAGGGCAGCTCACAAAGACAAAGTAAAGTATGAAAATAAAACGTACAAAGACCTCAC
>NW_022109767.1:1946711-1948374 GCF_000313985.2 Echinops telfairi | reverse complement strand
TAAAAGAACTTAAGAAAATAATCAAGCCTGAAGTTGCGAGAGTGAGAATTCTATTCTATGGGTAAAATATTGAATAACAAAGGAAATGTCAAAAGAAGACAGAAGGAATACAGAGTCACGTGTCACACACCAAAAAAATGAGTCAACATCCAGCCATTTCAGGACCTTTCATTCCATCAAGAATCCATCATACTGAAGGAAGAAGTCCAAGATGCAGTGAAGGTATTGACGAAAACCAAATCTCCAGGAATTGCTGGCCTAACAATCAAAATGTTTCAAGAAACGAATGCAGCACTGAGAATATTCAGGTGTCTAGGCCAAGACATTTTAAGATATCGACCTAGCCAAACAACTGAAAACGGTCTATATTTGTGCCCATTTCAAAGAAAGGTGATCCATTGTTTGCAAACGGCATGGGGTCAGGGTGGCGATATCTGACCTCCTCTGGCTTCCCTATTGTCTCCACTCTTCCTCTTCCTTTATCCTATCTTGACATCAACCATTTCCCCTATCTCACTCTACTCTATACTGGGTTCAGTTCATTGCAGTGCCCACACAGAACTCACAGACAATACTCATGATTATGAGGGCACATTAGGGGAATCGACCGGTCAAGATCAGTAAACGTTGGTTCCAAGCAACACCTCTCCTTAGGCCACAGCCAAGTCTCTCTCTGGTCCTTAATCTCTCAGCCACATGACCCCTTGGTTTCTGCCTCTGTGCATAAGGAAGGTTACATCTCCCTCTGCCTCACAGGCCCATGATATCAATACTGCTCCTCTGTTCAGTCTCCCAATTTCCTTGCTTTGATCCCTGGTCTTTAACAGGCTCTTTACTATCACAGTCTCCACAGTGTCTCTGGTCCCAGCATCCACCACTTCACACAAAGATCTCAAATGTGCTCTTCTTCCCATGGTCCTACCCTGTTTCCCCGAAAATAAGACAGTATCTTATATTAATTTTTGCTTCCAAAGATGTGCCAGGTCTTATTTTTCAGGGGATATCTTCTTTTTCCATGAAGAAGAATACGGTACACATTTATTGTGTATTGTTTTATTAAATGAAAACTCGCACTTCCTGCGGTGCCCTGCGCTGTGGCCAACAGTGAGCTGTGCAGTGGCGCCTGCTGCTACGGTCCAGAGCCCAGAGTTACGGTAGCTTCGGGGGGCCTTATTTTGGGGGAGGTCTTATTTTCGGGGGGATGCCTTATATTTCAGCAAGAGGCAAAACTGTAAGTAGGTCTTATTTTCAGGGGATATCTTACTTTCAGGGAAACAGGGTAGGAGTTCTCTACCTACCAAACCAGTGAGTGGCAACTCTAACTAACCAATCCCCACTCAATTAGTGTTACACATGCCCTGTTTGCAAAGTCTCACCCAATCGCATGTTGGGAGTTAGAGACATGGGCATAATAAGAAATTTCACTCCCCCCACAATGTGGAAATTGTCAAATAATATCACATACCAGTTGCAGCAGGGCATCAAGAAGGAACTGCCAAACATTCAAGTCAGCTTCAAAAGAGGGCATGGTATGAGGAATATCATTGCTGATGTCAGATGACTCTTGACTAAAACCAGAAAATACCAGCAAGATGCTTACATGTGTGTATGTCTATGCAAGGCATTTGACCGTATGGATCATAACAAAGTATAAACAATACAA
>NW_022109767.1:1941655-1944528 GCF_000313985.2 Echinops telfairi | reverse complement strand
CCCCGTGGTGGGATGAGACAGCAGTCTGGCAGCAAGTATCTGACTTCCCCCCACACCTGTGGAGCTGATCTGTTCTGTACATATGGCGTCACCACGATAGGTCAGACTTAACTGGACAGCA
This sequence comes from Echinops telfairi, assembly GCF_000313985.2. Classification (NCBI taxonomy): domain Eukaryota; kingdom Metazoa; phylum Chordata; class Mammalia; order Afrosoricida; family Tenrecidae; genus Echinops; species Echinops telfairi. The sequence goes on along the minus strand of NW_022109767.1, from coordinate 1,944,407 downwards.
GCTAACAGCAGCCACGGTAGATTAAACAGTGTTTCCAAAGCTACAATGTGATGTAGTTTTATTTCAGGTCAAATGGTTTGGACGTAATTTGCAATGAATCACTATATTTTCAATTTCATTTAATAAATGTCTTGTGCTTATTTTAAGGTTTGTCGTTAGGAACTTAAAATGAATATATGAAATGTACACGTGTAGTCTAAAATATTTAAAGTGCCTTCATTAAGTTTGCAGTTAATTGACCCACTTCTGGTCTACCTCCCAGTCTGATGTACTTATTACAGTATACAGGATCTTAAAAGTTGATCACCCAAGTTATCGCAAGAGGTCCTCATTCACTGACGTAGCTGAGGAATAAGGAGAGTCAGGCATCAGGAAAGAAAATATTGCAGCATGAACATCTGCCTCCTTGTCCATGAGAAAAGAAAAATTAGATGGTGCCCCACTACTTTTACTGACTCAATGAAAGAAGATTTTCCCCAGAAGTCTGTGTTGAGCATTGCCCTCTTTCAAAGCCTGAGCTACAGGGAGCAAATTGAGAACAACATTTGGAAAGGTAGGTGAAAAGCACAGGAAGTGAGTTACGTTAATGATTGTGGAATAAGTTGGAAAAGGGTAGAGAGAGCAATTACATAAGTTGAAGAATGAAAATAATATCACTGAAATATGCAGGTAGAATTTATTTTAAGTGATGTACCCATTCCTGCATATATTTTCACCAATAAGTAAATCATATAAATTTTAAGTGAATATAATGATTATTGTATTTATAGAAAGAATTAAGAGTCGTACAAACTTAAGATATGAATGAAAACTAGACTTTTGCATTTATTAATCAAAAGCAAATCTTAAGAACTAAAGTAACTCATGAATCCTTTGGAAGAATGCTTAAGGATACCAAAAAGTTATTGATGGAAAAATGTCAAATTCAAAGGTTTACCAAGGTGTCAATCATTTGTTAAAGGGAAGTTTGTGAGATTAATTTTCTTCAAAATAAACTGTTTCATAAAAAACAAACGAACTTATCATTGACTTAGTAAGAAATTACTGGGCCATACGAAATTCGTGTTCTCCTCACTAATGATGAATTTTTTAGACTCACACTTTCATTTATCTTTCAGGACTTTTAAATAGTTATTTTGAACTGAGTTAAACAGAATCCTGTTGTTGATATTTATTGCTATTCACTTCATAAGACCAAAAACCAAAAAACCAAACTCACTTCCATTGAATCAATAATGACCCATAGTGACCCTATAGGACACAGTAGAACTGCTTCTGTGAGTGTCCAAGGCTGTAAGAGTTTATGGAAAGCCTCATATTTCCCTGGCAGAACTACTGGTGATTCAAACTGCTGACCTTGCAGATCGCAGGCCAATGAGCAACCACTAAACCACCAGGTATTAGATTAGGTTATCTTGTTGTATTAGATTATATATCACCCTATCCTGTATTATATCACATTTAGCCTCATAAAAGGAATGCTATATTCACAGTACCAAATGCTTAAACTCATTTTGGATAAAATTTGGAATCTTTAAGCATGAAGAGCATTGCATTACCATGATTGATTTCAATTTCTGTTAGAACACTTAGAAGGGATATGCATAGTTTAATTCCATATCGGTGGTTTGCAAATGCGAAAATTACTCCCAGAAATATTACGTCATTTGACAAAAGCTATAATGATGAGAGGGGCAGCATGGAATCTTCAAGGGGGGTTACTTTTACTTAGTCATCCAAACAACCTAATGAAGTAGGTGGTCTCTCATTTTATGAGAGAGAAAATTCAGAGTAAAAGAGATTGAGAAACTGATCTAAAACCAGGATTCAAAACCTCCAGGCTTAGGAAACCTGGTTTAAACCTTGACTTTACCACTTGCTGCCTTGTGACTCGTGGGAAATCACCTACTACCTTTTGTGTGTGTGTGTATTTAATGTGGTGGAAAGTACCTAAAGGCAACATATTAATTAGCAACAGAGTTTTATTACAACACATTTATCTTCCTAACGCAATGAGAGTCTGCTGACAAATTCTCAAGTTTTGTTTTCAAGTGATTTACTTTTATGTCTTTGCCCTTTATTGCCCCGAGTGAAAAACATCTCTTGAGTCTGCACGGTGATCTTGGCATCATGTAGGCATCACGCAGGGCCTGGTATGTGAGAATTTAGCAGGCGCTATCCAGAAACCACGTGATGTCATGAGAATTGAAGAGGCAGAGTGAAATCCTGATCTTGAGTTATTTCCTTTCCCCCTCTGAGCCTCAGTTTTTCCATCTTACAAGAGGGGTGATGATAATATGCCCTAATGAAAATGCATATGAAGAATTGAGCATCGTGTATAGTATGCAAATGGCTCCTGATGGCATAAACATTTAAGGATGTAGCTGTAAACCAAAAGGTTGGCAGTTCAAACTCCCAGAGGGACAATGGCCTGGTGACCTTCCATAAAAATTCCATAGGTCGGCTTTACTCTGTCACATGGGATCTCTGTGGGTTGGATTCAATTGGATGGCACCCAGCAACAATAAGAACTTAGCGTTCAAATCAAGTGTTGTAATATGGACAAGATCCAGTAAGAACCATTACTAGGATTCTGAAGCTGAACAATTACCATATCTCCCACAAGACAGACTTGCTCAATTTCAGGTCAAGCAGAGTAGAGAGGCTTGTTGAACACTCGGTGTGTTCCATAGAGACTCCAGAAGAAGCCATACCTGGTGGGAAACAGAAAAGATTTCTCCCAAGTTGTCTC
>NW_022109767.1:1938366-1940829 GCF_000313985.2 Echinops telfairi | reverse complement strand
GGAACAAAACTCAAAAAACGATGTCTTTTTTAATACATGACAAGGAAGATGGCAAAGTTCAAGCACTCAATAGCATGATCCATCTGCCACTGTGTGTTATCTAAAGATCCCCAGCGGTACAGTGGGTTAAATGCTGGCCTGTTTAACCTCAAGGTGGGCAGTTCAAATCTACCAACTGCTCCATGAGAGAAAGATGAGCTATCTGCTCCTGTACAGATTTAGACTCAGAAACCCTGTGGAGTAGCCTTTCTATCACTATGAGTTGGAATCGACTCAGTGGCAGTGTTGGTTTGGGCCCAGTACCAAAGACATGCAAAGAGGCAAGGAAATATGTTCCAAGACCAGGAAAACAACACCAACAGAACCAGAAAAACAAGTAGTCATAATTATACGTAAGCAAACGCAGCGTAAAGCAAACAAATGATAACTCTGATGTTTAGGATTGAGAGACCCCTCAGGAAAGAGGCCAGGAAGATAAAATCAGAAAGGAACATATAGGTTTCCTGGTAATATATGATTGGTGATATTCTGATTCGTGGGTAAGATGTTTTTATTATATTATTACAATAAATCAAAGGATCTGTATTTAGACTAATGATGATGGCATACAATCAATTAAAGGTTATGATTAACCCAGTTCTATGCTCCTTATGTCCAAAGAGGGAAATCAAGTAAGAATAGGAAAGAAAACAGCAGGTGTGAAGAGTCAAGGGAGGGAGACAGTATAACTTTCCAGAACCCATAGAATGTCTAGCGGGGCTGAAACATAGAAAGGCATAGAATGTTCACGATATTGTCTCTCAGGGCAGACCTCGGTGACTTTTCCAACACCCGTTTACACAAGAATGTTCCTTGATTGAATTATGAGGTGAAGTCTAATAGCCTGGAATGTTTAGCTGTCTTAGATCTGTCAAGAAGTACCCAATACTTGTAGTACTCACTACATGTTAGTTCACATTACCTTTATAACTGGAAGGTTCCGCACAAGACAGTATTAGGATTCACTTTTTTATATGATGGAATATTAAAAAGAACAAACATGGTGCAGCAAGAGCCCTTAAAATGGCAGCCCGGTCTCTGCCAGTCACTCACTGTCAGGAAAAGGGTGCTCTTTGGCCTCCGTTTGTCATAACCGGAGTTTGGGATGTTGGAGTTTTCCCAATGGAGTTCCACAACACACTAGTGTTTCTTGAGGTGTAACAGGAGTTTAATTTAAAAAAATCCTATGATCAACTAAACATTGAGTAGGCTACACCTCCTGCTTCACAGCCAGTAGAGATTTCTAATGCACGGCAGCATGCCAACAACTGAGACAACTGAGTCATTCTGCAGGGAAGGAACTGATGGAACCCTAACATACGATTTCTGAAACGTATTAAATAGAAAAATATTAAAAAGAAATCTTTATCACCATTTGTGTTGAGCTGGGCTCTCTAGAGAAGCAACACTAGTGCACCTTTTCTATCTATACCTAGCGAGAGAACTTTTTATCAAGAGGATGGTTCACCCAGTTGTAGAAGCAAGCAAGACCAAATTCAACGCTAAGTCCCTGGGTCCATCCTGATGACCCCCAGGATCTTAAAGCTACTGGCTCAAATTGAAACACCTGGAGGTGGGTGAGCCAGGCACAGGAATCAGATTAAGCAACAGGGAAGCACGGTTTCCCACAGCGTTCACCTATATTGAAAGTAGGCCACACCCCAGGAAAACTTCCTTTCAGTTGGTTGCATTAGGGCTGTGATTGGATATCTTATATGTGTTGTGTCCCACCCTAGTCTTTTTATGACGTTGGGTGCTCCTGGCAGATCCCACGATGGAAATGATGACATTATGTTAGGGCACATCGTAAGGGAGTACTAGGTTAAGACCGCCAAACCACTGGGAATCCCAGCCCAGCCAGTGGAAACAAAACTCTACCCATCAGAGCGTTGTTGTAGAGAAAAATCAAATACCGGCATTCTACTTTGAGTTGAAGGTTTTTGTTGTGTTACTGCCGGCTTTCCCGTGGCCCCAGGAACAGAGAGGCAGAGTCACCGAGGCTGCAAACCACAAAGGAGTTCATTGACTAGCTCGAGCTAAGGCCCAAGTCCCAGAGTACCAATGCAGTGGCCTCCCCCGAGATGAGGACCCCGGCCTGGGGCACAAGCCAAGTTTTTATACTTTTTACAGGTTACATAAACTGGGTGAAACTATTCCCCCTCCCCCTCCCATAGTTCAATGACTTCATCTGGAGACAATTGGTTGTGTAAGTCATTTTGGTTGACTGGCTCCACTCTTGGTCGTTCCAATCGTGGTCACTCATGACTTTCCAGGTGTGGTCAGCATCATTGAGATCACTCGGGCCTTTCCAGGTGTGGTCAGCGTCCTTTCGGGGGAGAGGGTGGCTTTGTTAGAGAAACGAAACTCAGGCCTGCCTAAAGAGGCCTGGCCTGTCATGGAGTCACTGCTGCCTTACATTCCCCT
>NW_022109767.1:1935696-1937809 GCF_000313985.2 Echinops telfairi | reverse complement strand
TTATAGCTGCTCTTAGGGTGTTGAATCCTCAGTGCTGTACTGCTAAGGATGAGATGCCCATGCCCGCTCCTATGGCACCTAGACTAAAAAAGGGTTGCTAAGGGAATTGCTGTAAAAGGCTCTCGTTTTCCCCTGGCTAGCCTGGTACCTGCTGCGCCTCTTGTCCATGCATCATATGTTACTTTTTCTTGGTGGTAAATAACCTTTGGGAACAGTAACATCATGATGCAAAACTTTACTGATTCATTGAAGACAGACAGATTAAGACATGGAGTCAATCCGGTTTCAGAGCACATCCACCACCCATTGAGTGCTGAAACTATCCATTTTATTCCGCTACTCTGGTTTGCCGATGGGAAAACTTCATGTTCCGCTACGCCAAGCATTCGGAAGAACAATTTACATTTTGCTCCTGGACTCGCGTACTTCCTTGTACTTGTTTCCAATGGCCTGTCCACATGCCAAACCACGGAGGAGAACAACACATAGGTTATGAGAAATCTTAACCATTTCAAGACTAGGGCGGAGATGGCCTCCAACATTCCCCCCCCCTTTTTTTAATTTACAAAAGGCGTCCTTTCTGAAAACGCTGGCAGATGACTGTGCCTGTCTTAGGTTGTCGGGTCTCGAAATCACCCTTACCCGTCATCAGCCATAGTCTTCCAGGCGACCAGGACCTGTCTTAGGTTGGGAGACTCGGACTTGATTTTACCCGGCCCTGGCTATCCAGCCTCTGCCTTACACCCCTGTACGGGGAGGGAGTGAAGTGTGCAGGTGCACTTCGTGTAACTTAGGCCTTAAGGCCATAAATTTAAATATAACTTTGTGCAATATCATAAGGAGTAGGCATAGGATCAATAATACACACACTCCTGCTGTGGCTGAGGACTTAAGCATGTGAGGCAGACCTCCGAAACGTCCCAACGAAGGCAAAGCATCAAGAAAATGCTGAAGCCAATTTGCTGCAGCTTTAGCGGCATCACAATCAAGGGGCTTAGCATTCTTTTTGTTTTGTTTTGTTTTGTTTTGAGGGGGCTTAGCATTCTTCATGGCCTGTATTTCCTGATGGAGTTGCAATACATTTAAAGATTCATTAGCATTGTGTCAAACACCTAGGAGATGATTCTTTACTTTTTTCCAACTCTGTTGGCTGCTATTGTACTGTTTATGTGTGACACAGATCCATGACTAGTCAGCATGACATTCTAGATGAGATCTAACCTTAAGCCCCTGTGCCTCGTCTCCCAAGTACATAACTATGTCAGAGAGCATTGACCTTTTGGTCTAGTTTCTTGTTTAGATCATTTTGAGTTCCCAGCACAGGGGTTACATTTTTAGATAATTTATTAACATGACTGACAGTTTGTATGCTTTGTGAGAGTGCAATGGCCGCAGTAGTAGCAGTAGCAACCAAACTTAGCACAGCTAAGATACCTGCTATAAGCACACCTGCTCTAACGCGCTTTTGTCTAATTAAAGCATTCTCAATTTCCTTTAATACCTGTAACCCTCTTTCTGAATACCAAGACCCGGCGATAGTCACTGGCAACATAACAAATGATGGTTGACGCAGAATGGCAATAGCAGTGCCCTGAGGGGTCCAAGTAACACAATGAGTCAAATTACAATTTTTACAAGACATATTAAACTTAACGCCATTATGATTGATAATAACATTTCTCACTAAAAGTATATAAGGTGATGGTACATAAGCAGTAACATTTCCTAGCGGTCCATGAGAAGGATGCACGAGTTTCACGTCCCCCAAAGCAGCCCCTATTTTTCACCAGTGGGTCTGGGAAAATCCCGAGTCTGGCCATCAAAGTCCCACAGATCATTCCTTTTGCCATCATAATCTTACTGGGTCCTGCTGGAGGCAGGATCTTTCTCAACCAGGGCGGGGGATCTTGGACCAGGTTCTGCCAGACTATGATGTATGGGATCTGATCCAGTGGCCGTGTGGCCCTTTATTAAAAATAATATCTTTTACCTTATAGATGACGTTAAGGTCAAAAGTACCATCGCGGGGCCACCCCACCCCAAAAGTCAGCCACTTGGACTCACAAAAAAACCCTGAATTTTCCTTTTCTGATTTCTACTGAGAGGTTTTGAG
>NW_022109767.1:1932228-1934044 GCF_000313985.2 Echinops telfairi | reverse complement strand
TGTAACATGTTACATCGATACTGTAATGGAGGTCTGCTCTAAATTGCATACTGAAAACCATGTATAACTCCAAATAAAAAACATTTACATAGGTAGGGGGAAAACTCATCACGAGGTTGGATATAAAAGCCCCCCAAGAGGGATGAATAACAGAAATGTGGGTGAAGGGAGACAACTGAAAGTAAAAGATACAAAATAACAATAAAAAGATGTAATTGATCAAGGATTCACGAGAGTGGGAAGGTCGAGAGGGATTGGGAAAAAGAGGAGCTGATGCCAAGGGCTGAAGTAGAAAGAAAATGTTTTGGAAATGTTAATGGCAACATATGTACGAGTGTGCTTAATACAATGGAATGATGGATTGTTGTAAGATTCGTAAGAGCCCCCCAATAAAATGATTAATACTAATACATTTAAAAAAGGGAAATCCACCCCAAACACACTGCTATCAAGTCGATCCCAACTCTTAGTGATCTGATAGGGAGTTTCTCGAGCTGTTGATCTTTATGGGAGCAAATAACCTCACCTTTTTCCTAAGAAGCTGCTGGTGGGTTTGAACCGATGGCAGCGTGGTAAATCCAATGCTTATCTGCCAGTGCCGCCAGGACTCCTTAAAGAGAAAGAGGCACACAGACAATCAAGCACGTTAAGATCAGCCAATGTTTGGTCTTCGATTCTTCTACCTCCTCATCCCTCTGTAAACTTCATTTGCTTTTTCCTAAAATCAGGCTTTTCTCCCTGTGCGCATATAGAGTTACTGCTCGGAATAAACTGTGTTTCTACTTATTAGGATTATTTTTTTTAATTGATCATATGTTGAAATGAAATATTTCCCCCCTCCTCGTTTCCTCTCTTGTTCCCCCCTCCTTCCCTGGTCCCAGTAGCCTTCAAAGCCTGCTTCTCCTGGAGTGACAACCATGTTTGTGGCTTTTTCTTTCATAAAAGTGGTTTCATGAACTATTTGTTTTTATAAAATTGTCTAACTCTGTTGAGTCTAATGTCTTCCAAATCAGTTCTGTTTTAGAGAGGTGCAGACATGCCGTTGTATGCATGTATGTACCACAGTTTGTTCATCCGTCCTACCACAGATGGACATTTTGGTCGTCCCATGCTTGGGTATTGTGGACAGCACTGTGATAAATATGGGTATATGTATATATTCGTGTTTTAGTCTTTATTTCTGTGAGAAATGTATCCAGTAGAGAGGTGCTGGGCCATATAGTATTTCTATTCACATGTAAGGAAGGGCCATACTGTTTTCCACACAGGCTGTACAATTTTGTAATCCCACCCACTGCCCAAGGGAGAAAGATGTGGCGATGTACATCCATAATGATTTACAGCTCTGGAATCCCCGTGGGACCGTTTTCTTCTGCGACAGTAGGCTGAAGCATAACAACAGTGGGGAGGATGGTGCAGGACCCGGCAGTGTTCTGTTCTGCAGTACAGGGTGTTTCTACGCGTTGGAAACAATGCAATGACACTAACAACAACAACGACAATGACCATAAGGACGACCGATCTGTGGTTTTCTAGTTGAGCGATGGCTTTACCTAGCTTTGGTATCAGGGTTATACTTGCCTCATTAAATGAGTTTGGTTGTGTATTATCTTCTTCTATTTTCTGGAACAGTTTATATAGCATTGGTGTTCACTCTTCTCTAAGTGCTGGTAAAATTCTTCAGTAAAGCCATCTGCTCCTGGACTTTTTGTTGTTAGATTTTTTTTAATGATCGGATCTATTTCATTTGTCGTATAGGTCTGTAGAGGTTTTTGATACCCATCTGTATTAAATTAGGTAGGCAATGTGCTTCTAG
>NW_022109767.1:1928534-1929461 GCF_000313985.2 Echinops telfairi | reverse complement strand
GAGGGTGCTTTTCATCTGTCCGATGGGGTTGCTATCGATTGGCATTGACTCAGTGGCAATTGTTATCGAACAAGGTCTGTTTTGAATAATGGAATAATAATAGTACGGCCTGATAAGATTGTCATGAGGATGAAATGAGATAAAGTATGTGAAATTCTCAGCCTACGGGGCAAGCTCATGAATGTTCACAGTTAATCAGTAAGGAGTTCTGGTGTCTACGCGGTCACACACTTTCTCCTCTGTCTCATGGGGTTTTGACAAGTCAGAAGTGACTTGCCAGCACCCACGAACAGCCTCATGATGAATGACAGTCTCATGTCATTTGACGTATTTGTCAAAAGAAGAAATGGAATCATCTGGCTGAAAGCAGTGTTGCTTTGTGGCACAATAGCAATATGAAGAATGGCAGAAAAGGCGGGCAGAGTGAATAAACACATAACAAAGGGTGCCGTAAAGCCTTCAGGTAATCGTTGGACAGAGAGCAAGAAATCAAACAGGTTTTTAAAATTGCTTCTTTCCCAACAAGTCTCTTTTAGAGTCTTTTGGTTTTCTGGTCTCTCCCTGGCTCCCCTAACTCTTAAAGTAAACAGAGAGGATGTGACTATTTCCTGTTTATCAGAAAGTCCTTGGTTTTGCTGATAGAGTTCCCACTCAGAGGTTTGCAAGGGAAACCCTGGGCTGCTAGGAAGTTATCAACCTGGCCAAGTTTATTGGTGTGTTTTGTTTATTGGTGTGTTTTTGAGGCAGGAGATAGTTGTATGAGGACATAAACCATGAATCAGTCACTGAAAAGGAACCATAATTCAGAAATCAAACGCCTCCTAGCCAGTTTGAATAAACTGGGATAAGGAAACTAAGGAATGGCTTGGTCCGCAGTGAAAACCTACTACTACAGGAGAAAGAGGAGGCTTTCTAGATCCATAGAGT
>NW_022109767.1:1911282-1924514 GCF_000313985.2 Echinops telfairi | reverse complement strand
CCATGCACAATACACAGCACGTGTGGGCCTATGGTTCCTCTCTCCTCACTATGAACACCCTTTGCACTACCATCTCCCCCTCCACGAACAAACACAAATGTGGGCTGCTCAGAGAGGCAGTCTGGCAATTCCATTTCCAAAAGACAACAGTTCATAGGGATTTTAACGCAAAGGTATCTGCAAAATACGTTATTTACGACCTCCTTTGACCACCTTTGTAAACATCGAGAAAGACTAGATGTTTTAAATAAGGATGTGTTTGTCCACTAAATACACAACAGTGTTGAATAAACTAAACACGTGTCACAGAGGTTATACACCGCAGTGTCTTCTAAACAGAAACATTCTGGTCCAGAGCCATTCGTTTGGTTTGGTGTGTCCCCCCACACCCACCCTGGGGTGCATTCATATAGGCATAGTTAGGGTGGTTTGAAGGCATAGAACATTTTAGTGCAATCGCAAATGTTCAGCTAAAGAGAATTGTGTTTCCATTTACAGCCCCAAATATCCCATGTGTTACTCTAGGAACAACTAACAATGACCAGAAAGCTGGTGTTTTATCTGAAATCTCTACAGCCCAAGGTGAGGAACAACTGAGTAACAACATTCTCCTCTATATGAAAATGCGTGACATGGGGAAATAACATGTCAAGGGCTGACTGTGGGACTCATTAAGTAGCAGTTATTGTCATAATTACTTCTCATATGACTACATTTTTAAAATTAGGAAATTTGAAAAAAACAAAAACTCCTTCAGCTGTTTTTTTTTTCTTTTTAACTTGACTTATTTATTTTCCCTATATCAAAGATGCCTTCTAGACATTGTTCCTGAATTCAGGTTTGGGAGAAGGCTAGCAAATAGGAAGCTTAATCCTGAGTACATCTTGTGGCCGCCAAACTGATTCTGGCTCAGAGCCCTCCGATAAGAAAGCGTACGACTGTCCCATCGGGCTTCGATGACGGTTGCCTGCACAGCAGCAGGTGCTATATCTTTCTCCAAGGAGCAGCTGGTGGGCTCAAACTGCTGACCACTGTAGCGGGCTGCTGAGCATGTAGCCATTGCACTGTCAGGGCGTTTAGCTTAGACCTGAGTCCATAGATGGGAATCAAGAAAGAAAAGAGCATGAAAATGATTTACATTTATTAATAAAAGCAGTTTAGTATTGTTATTTGATTTTGTGCTTGACCAAGTGGCTAAAAACAACAACAACACATGCACAGCAGTTCATTCAAAATAAAAATAGCCCGTCTAAGAAGTGACAAATAATAATAATTTATAAATTATCAAGGGTTCATGAGGGAGGGGGGAGCAGGCAGGGAGCTGATACCAAGGGCTCAAGTCCAAAACAATTTTTTTAAGAATGATGAGGGCAACAAATGTACATATGTGCCTGACACAATGGATGGATGTATGGATTGTAATAAGAGTGGTATGGGCCCCCAATAAAATGATTTTTAAAAATAGTCCATCATTCAGCATCCATCACACAACAATTTGGTGAAATTTCCTCTGAATTAAGTTTTTTTCTACAATGTATGCCAACTGCTTTGTGTTAGCATACGCTGAAGATGATCTGCAGTGACCCGTGCTCTTGTATATTCTCTCCTCTGGATTATTGAATATGACGGAGGAATATGACGCTCACAAGTAGGTTATAGAATGGTGATTGCATTCGGCAGCCCTGACCCAGTCAGGGAAGCCTTTAACAGAAAAGAGCTCTTTCTGACAAAGATACCTTCCTGTCAAGAGACATTCAAAATATGAGCAGACTTGGACACAAAAACAATTCTGGTTTTGGATTGGAGGGGGCGGGTGCATGGCAAAGTATGTAAATGACCACTGGGAGCTGAGAATGGACCCTGAATGGTTGTACCCAATCCGCTCAGCATCCTTGTTCACTCTGCATGCTGGGGAAATGATCCCAGGAGCTGGACTACGTGAAGACCAAAGTGGTATCAGGATGGGAGGAAGGCTTATTAACAGCCTGAGCTATGCAGATGACACAACCTTGCTTGCCGGAAGTTGGGAGGACTTGAAGCACTTGCTGATGAAAATCAAAGGATGGATGGTGACTCAAAATCCCCCAACTGCGCCAGGAAAGATCCAGGACCCTGGCCTTGCAACCACATGGCACTGAATTCTATTAACATCCTCTATGAGCTTAGAAGCTTCTAGAAATGAACATTTGGGGGCATTAGACCTTTCTGAGAGCTCTTTCATCTTCTTGAACTTATGAAAATAAAATCCTCAGGGAGTCTTAGGTTCACATGGATGCAATACTTTAAAAAATTTTTCTCTGAGGAAAGTCAAAGGAAATAGAGCAAAGAACTAGGAGGCAAAGGGCATTTATAGAGGTCTAAATACAGGCATGTACATATGCAAATATATTTATATATGAGGATAGGGAAAGAGATCTATGTACTTATATTTATGGGTTTCGTATTAAGATAGCAGATGGACATTGGGCCTCCACTCAAGTGCTCCCTCAATGAAAGAACACTTTGTTCTATTAACCTGCCATTCCATGATGCTAACCTTCCCTACACTATTGCTGAAGACAAATGTGGTGCAGAAGCAAATGTGGTGAAGAAAGCTGATGGTGCTCGGCCATCAAAAGATATAGCATCTGGGGTCCTAAAGGCTTGAAGATAAACAAGAGGCCACCTAGCTGAGAAGCAACAAAGTCCACAGGGAAGAAGCACACCTGTCTGTGTGATCACAAGGTTTCAATAGGATCAGGTATAAGGCATCAAAGACCCAAAACAAAAAATCCTATCATTGTGAATGCAGGGGAGTGAGGCGTGGAGACCCAAGGCACATCTGTAGGCAACTGGACACCCCCTTACAGAAGGGTTTCGGGAAGGAGACAAGCCAATCAGGGTGTAATATAGCACTGATGAAACATACAACTTTCCTCTAGTTCTTTAATGCTTCTCCCTCACCTCCCCCACTATCATGATCCCAATTATACCTTACAAACCTGCCTAGAACAGAGCATGTACATGGGTAGATAAGAGCTGGAAACACAGGGAATCCAGGACAGAAAAACCCCTCAAGACCAATAAAGAGAGTAGCCATACCAGGAGGGTAAAGGGAAGGTAGAGGGAGATAGGGGGCACGGATCACAATGATCTACCTATAACCTCCTCCTAAGGGGACGGACAACAGAAAAGTGGGTAAAGGGAGACACTGGTCAGTGTAAGACATGAAAAATAATAATAATTTATAAATTATCAAGGATTCATGAAAGAGGGAGGGTGGGAGAGGTAGGGGGGAAAATAAGAAGCTGATACCAAGGGCTCAAGCAAAAAGAAAATGTTTTGAAAATGATGATGGCAACAAATGTACAAATGTGCTTGACACAATGGATGGCTATATGGATTGTGATAGTTGTATGAGCCCCCAATAAAATGATTTAAAAAACAGAATAAAACTGTGGTTTCGGTGAGATGAAAGTTTACAGAACAAATTCGTTTCCCATTCAGCAATTGACACACGTTTGCTTTAAGACATTGGTCCCTGCCCCTCACTGTAGCCACACCCTTCCCATTCCCAGCTTTCCTGCCACTTCCTGTCTTGAACATTGTTGTTTGGGCAAATGTTGCCCTTTGTAGCTCATAAGGTTGATTGTCCAGAGCAGCACATTCTTCAGAGATGTTACTGTTCCCTTGATGGGCCTATTGTTTGACTGAAAAGTGATTTCCAGGAACGGGTTGGGTTCCAGACATGAAGGGTGTCCAACGGCCATAATCTTGGTGTTTCCACTAGTCTGGCTTTTAAAAAATTGACTTTGAAATTTGTTTGGCATTTTTCTCACTCTGTCCAGGATTTTCTATCGTGATCCTAATAAGAGTAGCCTGCAGTGGTGGTATGGTACCATCTAGTTCTGGTCTCAGTAGGCTGTGTCAAACTTAGACTCCTAAATGCTGGGAGACCTTGGGCAAGTCACTCCACAAACTGGGACTTATTTCCTCATTGTGATAAAGTTGGAATACTTACACTTTCAAACTCAAGGGGTGTGTCAGTCTGGGTAGACTAGAGAAGCAATTTCATAGACACTCAAATATATAAGAAAGAGCTTTATATACAAGAACAATATTGAGAAAACGACCCAGCCCAATGCATATCAAGTCCGTAAGTCCGATACTAGCCCATATGCCCGATATCAATCTCTAAATTCCTCTTGAGACTCACGCAGCACATACAATGACGCTGAATGCAGGAAGATCACAGGCCAGTGGGTGGGAAATCTTATGGATCCAGAGGCACTGGAAGCATCTCAGCGCTCGCAGGGGTCTCCACATGGCTTCTCCAGCTCCCCAGGCTGCATCGGGGTAGGTCCATGTTGCTTCTCCTCAGGGATGTCTGGTAGGGAGTGTGTCCGTGTCCCACCTCCAGCAAGTATTTATCTCCTTAGCGCCTCCAAACGAGGTCATCAAGCTGCGACCTAGTCCACAGATTAAACTCCACCCCTTCAATCTTAAATCTCAATTAGCAGCAGGTTATGTAACTACCACAAGGGGTCACTGTGTGGCTTAAATATGCCAAACCCTTATTTCTTCACTTGTAAGAGGTCATCAGTTTCAAATGTACTATTGAATCCACAGCGCATTTTGTTTTGTATTGTGTTTGGGTGTGAGTACAGGATGCCAGCTGTGATAGTTAAGGTTCGGTGTCAATGTGACTGCTAGGATTCTCTGTGGTTTGGCAGTTAAACTTGTAATCACCAGGATGAGACCTCACTGAAGGGATAGCTTGCTCCCCATGAAAGCGGATGTCCCCCGAAAGCTTGCTTGATTTGTACTGAATCAGGATTCCGCATCTGCTTTGTCCACTTCCAGTTCTTTTGATGTGAGCGAGGAGCCTGCTGTATTGCCTGCCCATCTCGGGAGTCACTAGCAGCCTGCCCTCTTACCATCTTACCTACTGACATTGGCTTTATTCACCGATGCAGGCAGAAGATGGACGTGCTGTCTGCTATTCGGGGGTGTTGTCAGCGGCCTGATGACCTTGGATTAATTCACCTCTGTAGCTAAAAGCCTTTCATCTGACCTGTCCCTCTTGGATCATCCATCCCTGCAGCTACTCTAAACAGCTGACCCACCAGCTCTACAACTGTGAGGGCTATTTTCTATATATATATATACACACACACACATACCCTGTTTCCTTGAAAGTAAGACATCCCCCGAACACAAGACCTACTTACAGTTTTGCCTCTCGCTGAAATATAAGGCATCCCCCCGAAAATAAGACCTCCCCCAAAATAAGCCCCGCCCCCCCAAGCTACCGTAACTCTGGACTGCACCATAGCTGCGGGCGCCGCTGCGCAGCTCACCGTGGGCGCAGCGCAGCCGGAGCGGACAGGAAGTGTGAGGTCTTTTTAAATAAAACAATAAACAATAAATGTGTACCGTATTCTTCTTCATGGAAAAATAAGACATCTCCTGAAAATAAGAGCTAGCGCATCTTTGGGAGCAAAAATTAATATAAGACACTGTCTTATTTTCGGCGAAACAGGGTATATACATATACATACACATGTACATATATACACGTATATAATACACACATATAAGCCTCACTGATTTTGCTTCTCTAGAGAACCTAGTCTAA
Source organism: Echinops telfairi (assembly GCF_000313985.2). Taxonomy (NCBI): domain Eukaryota; kingdom Metazoa; phylum Chordata; class Mammalia; order Afrosoricida; family Tenrecidae; genus Echinops; species Echinops telfairi. Next base: position 1,918,897 of record NW_022109767.1, on the reverse strand, counting down.
GACACTAACTTTGCATATCAATTAGAAGGCATTCCGATTTCATTAACATTAAGATGAGCCAAAGTATTTCTTTAAATTAAGGCAGTATGGTGACCTCTCTAAGCCTCTAAGCTCTGATTGTGACATCCTCAAGGAGATATGCAAGTAGGTATTTTCAGAATTAATGATTGGAGGAATTGGTTTTCTCCCTTATGGCCGAGTCAGATCTCAAAGATTGTCTGGGTTTTGCTCTTTCATAAAGAACACACACAAAAGCAGAGAGCCATGACTGCCATGTGGCCATTATCCTGCTCCGACCGAAATCACCTTAACTCAGACGGTTCTTCATCAGTATCCCCGCCCAACCCCTCCCACCTGGACAGAAGGAAATCGCAAATCATTTTCTACAAATGCTTCAGACGATTCTCCTTTAATTAGCATTTATTTCCCTTCACCACTGATTTATCCTAGAGGTGCTTATAAGCTTAGATGTGCCTTCATGCTATTGGGGTTAAACTGCTTTCTAGTCAGCTGCCAACCCATGCTGACCCTTTATAAGGGAACAAAATGCTGCCCAGGCCTGCACCACCTCCAATTGATTACAGTTTGGCTGCTTAATCCATAAGGGTGTCACTAGCTGATATTTGGAAGTATATTAGTGCAGTACCATACTTTTCTTCCTAGTCTGTTAGCCTCCAAGCAACCCATAAGCTTCCACTGGCAGACACCTGGTGCTAGATGTTCATGGGGAACATTGGTCAGGAATCTAGCCCAGGGAATTGGCACAAAAGGGAAGCATCCAAGCCCTGGGCCCCCTTTGCATTGGGTACGTCTTGGGGAAGATGGACATTTACCCAGTGGAGTCATACCGACCTCCTGATTGGGGTCCTATACAAGTGTGGTGACCAATGGTGAGAAGTCAGGCCTCCAATCATTGCTTGAAGGGCAGACTGGCCATCAGTACTCACAGAATCACATTCTCAATCCTGTCCAGTTTTTAAAACCAGAGCTCAATGCAGCAGGCAACAACAGAAAGTGGCTTTGCTAAGTGTATATGTTTTGTTGATTTCTTACCCTTTTTTCCTTGTTCACCTTGGGTTTACTCATTGTTAGATTATAGCAGCAAGTATTTCCAACAAATGATTATCCAGAACTTTTCTCCACCACAGTACCCTACATAGTATATTATAGACATATGAACACATGCCCATGTATTAAAACAAAAATCCTTATATAGTTTTTCAAAATAACTACTTACTAACATATAGTAAGTTTCTTATCATTGTTCAAATTTTAGGAGCCTTGCTGGTTACGAATTGGGCTGCAAGCCGCGTGGTCGGTCGGCAGGTGGAAACCACGGGCAGGTCCCTGGGAGAGAGACTGGGTTTTGACTCCCTGCATCAGTTACAGCCTCGGAAACCCTTAGAGCCAGCATTGCCTCGATGGCAGTGAGTTTGGTTTGATTCAACTTTTATTTCACTTTATTGTTTTAGTTACAGGTCTCTTTCAACTGTTTTATTGACATATAATTCACGTATCATACAACTCAATAGTTCAATCACATCAAGAAGAGTTGTACAATCATCACCCCAATCAGTTTTAGAACTTGTCCTCATTGTTATTAGCTCCTCATTCTTGTACTCATTATTAGCTCCCCATTTATCCCCAACCTCCCCTGCCACAACCCCAAGGAACTATTCATCCAGTTACAGTCTCTATAGATTTACCTATCTTGGATTTTATATTTAAAAAATTGAAAAACCAGCCAATGAAAAAACTAACAAGAATAACAAAGTAAAGCAGATAAAAACTCAATTGTAAAGAAAACAGAAAATATTAAAAACTGGAGCAAATTTAAATGGCTCATAAGGGGTATCAAATGATAGCCTGCAGAATTTTAACCTAACTGCATCTTCAACAACCCACTCTCCAATGCTTTCTGCATGTTAGCAAGGCTGTCCCCGGTCCATGATCAGATGGGATTGATTCCCCAGGGCCTTAATCCACATGTATTCTCCCTTCACCATTTTTTTTTTTAACTGAAACAGCTTTAAAATGGGTCTAAAGGGAGACCACATTCAGATATTACATTTTGTCCTAACTACATCTGCCATAAGCGGCTCTACAGTGCTCTCTGTCTGATAATGGGACTCGTCACAGCTCTCAGCTGTCATCAGAGGGGATTCACCGGAGGCCTCGTCCACGCATGGACCCTGCAGACAAATTTTAGGCTTCCACCATCATCCATAGCCTTCTAAAAACCAGACGTTCCCAATTTAAGCTCCAATGAAATTTCCTCCTTTAGATTTGGATTATATTATCTATAATCCTTGAATCACTCAGGCTGGTGTGCTTCTTCCATGTGAACTTAGTTGACGCCTCACTTAGATGGCTTTCTTTCTTTCTTTTTTGTAAAACAACCCTTTGTGTTCTGATAGCAAGGCATCATCTAATTTGTACATGACACTTCACTATAGCACCCATCTCCTCATTGAGCTCTTCATGAGGTTGAGCATCAAACAGGGCCATGCCATAAGAACCAATTATTCTTAGATTGGGCCTAGAATGAAGTGCCTGCCCAAAATCCATTCCTGCATCAATGGTGTATATAGGTCTCTGATTCACCTTAGAGAGACTATTGTCATTTTATGTTGGAAACGATTGTAAATCATTCCCCTGGGACATCACTTCCCCTGTTCTCAAGTCAATGCTGACTACAGCGACCTTAGAGGGCAGAACTGTCCTCAGGGAATGCTCGGCATTTTAAAAACTCAAGTGCATCAGCGAGTCTCTGCAAAAAGTCTCCCCAATTTTCGCTTACTTTCTTTACTTTTTATCTTATTTATTTATTTTTTCCTCTAACTTTCTTACAGGGCGCAGTGCTAGTTGCAATGGTCAACTACAACCAAACATATTTAGTTCCTTAGATGAAGCTCTAATTAATCATGTCCCTTGGAGCAAAGATGTCGCTTTAAGGATGTGACCCCAGCTATGGTATTTGCAAAGGCTTCATATGCATGTGAAAGTTAGACAATGAATGAGGAAGCCACACAATAATTGGCGCATTGGAATGATCGTGCAGACAAAGAATATTGAAAGCTCTGTGGATTGCCAGCAGAACAGACAACCTTATCTTGTTAGAAGAGCGGCCAGAATGCTCCATAGGAGAGGTGAGAATGACAAGACTTCATTTCACAGTCTTGATCCATGTCATCAGGAGAGGCCAGTCCCTGGGAAAGGACCTCCTGCTTGGTGATGTCGAAGAAGGCCAGCGAAAAGTAGAAAATCATCAAGGGGATGGATCGGCACAACTGCTGTGAACATAGCCTCGAATCTAACAACAATTGTGAGGATGATGCAGCAAAGGGCAGTGTTTTGTTTTATTGTACATAGGGAGCCAACTAGGCAGGACCTAAGAACAACATAGCCAATCATATTCCTAGGGGCAATTAGTTGCACGTAGTCCTTGTCGCTAAGTCCATTTGGATCCCTGGTGACCCCCAAGAGTGTCAGAGAAAACTGTGCTGCACAGCATTTTCAAGGGTTGATTTTTTGGAAGTAGATGACAAAGCCTTTCTTCTAAGGTACCTCTGGATGGACTTGAACCTCCAACCTTTTGGTTAGCAGCTGGCTGTGCTAATATCTGTACTTCCCACGGGCTCCATAGTGGCTTCATTACTCTCTGACTTAAGATGATAAAAAAACAACAAAAGAAAAACAGTCAGGTTGATTCTGACTCACTGCTGCCACCCTATGATACAGAATAGAACTGCCCCATTTATAAGGTTGTAAGTCTTTCTTTAAAGAACCAGGTTGCCACATCTTTCTCGAGTGGAGTGGCTGGAGTGGTCAAACCCCAGCCCTTCTGGTTAGCACACGTGTTTAAGGACGCACCACCTGGGCTCCTTTAAGACTATCTAAAACCCACCACATAAACACAACACAATCATTGTGTTGATTTCAATGCACAGAGATCCTAAAAGGACAGAGTAGACTAGCTCCATAGTGTTTATGAGGCTGTAATCTTTACCAGAAGAATCAGCCTCATCTTTCTCCCTTGGAGTGGTTGATGAGTTCAAACTTCTGATCTTGTGGTTAGGTAGCCCAAGGCATAACCCATTATACCACCATGGATCTCTTTGGTAGATGATATATCAAAACCCAACTTCACTGCCATAGACTTAATTCTGACTCATGGCAGAACTATAGGGCAGAGTAGAACTGCCCCTGTGGTTTTTTGTGACTGTAACTCTTTACAGGAGTAGAGAGCCTCATCTTTCTTTCATGGAGAGGCTGGTGGATTTGAATTGCTGACCTCTCAGTTACCAGGCCAATGTGTAACTACTAGGCCACCAGGGCTCCTTGGTAGACGGTATGGACAGGGATACATTTACAAATATGGAAGTGGGAGGATAGGTGCCTTGAGATAGGTTTATAGCAAACTCACTGTGATGGAGTTGATTCACTCAATAGTGACCCTACAAAGCCACCAGGGCTCCTTGAAAGCCATCTTTCTTAGAAGTGAGATTCAAACTCATGCCTTCAGGGGCAGCCAGGGAAATGCAACCTTCATTCTCTAAGCTGGCATCATGGGTGAGCTTTCTGGGGGAGGCCACTGCCTGGTGGGCTCAGCCACTTTATAAACAGTCCTCCTTGGAGATGTCTGCCTGTTTTCTCTGAAACATATTTAAGTTTCTCATACCCAAGAAATAAATGGTTTTTCTTTCCCAAATTGGTCCTTTTATGGAGTGTTGAGATAGATGTCCTTTGAATCCCCCTCTTAGCATGTACAGAAACCAATCAGGATCCTGCTGCACTGAGAAAGATTCTTTTATTGAAGCTGACGTTCCTTTAAAAGCAGCCAGGGAGTACCAAATTACAGGATGCCACACAGCCTGCCCTCTATTCTGTCCACTACTCTAGGCTATAGATTTTTAAAAAAAAACAACCCTTTGTCCTGATTTTCACAAGTTACCACACAGTTTGGAATCTTTGGAGCAATTTCTGAAACTTCATGAGTATTGTGCCAGAAAAAGCCTCTTGAGTACACACGGTTGAATGAAAAGAATGGTTTTGAGATGTTAATTTCTGTTTCTTGTGTGTGTGTGTGTGTGGGGGGGGGGATTTACCAAATTAAAGAAATGTCGAACTTAAAAAAAAAGATCAATCTTGGAGAAAAACAGTGGGGCCTGAGGTCACTGAGCTCTTCAAAGAGAACTCACATGTGTGTATTGAACACCTACTTTTCACAAAGCTGTTGGTGAGGTTCCAAAGTTGGAGAGAAAGCCCAGCCTTCGGGTGAATATCTTCCAGTGGGGCAGACAATCCCAAACTCCAGGAACAATGGAAAGAGAGTTAAATAGTCAAACTAGATAAACACACAAACAATGTAGCATGGCATTGCGTGGCCAGGCTGATAAAAGGGTGTTGCAAGCAATACAGCCTTGTGCTTTAGAATGCAGGTGTTGCAAAACACACACACTGCCACACATGTTGTCCTTGATCCCCACTCTTTCGGTGTCTCCATGTGCCTCAGAGTGGACGTTCTTCTTCACGGGGTTTTCTTGGCGGTTATCTTTATGAAAAAGTCCCTAGGTGATGCAAACATTTTGTGTAGGACTGCTGACTTACAGGTTGGCAGATGCAAGCCACCAAGAATCTGTCAGGCATGTTTCCTTAAAGATCCCAGTCAAGAAAACCCCCTGGAGCACTTCCACTCTGCAGCACACGGAGCTATCTCAAAGGGGCACTGACTCTGGCAACTAATGAATCTTCACAGATTAACTTGCCAACCGGTAAGGCAGCAATCCAGGGAGACTCTTGGGGCCACCCAGGGACCTACAAGGATAACAATGACCTGGAAAGCCCTGGAATATCTTGACAAGGAAGGAGGATGTTGGGCTGGGAATTAACACATAGATTACAGGCAGATAATCTGGAGGTTTATCTGCTGCAAAAGACCTCTTAAGTGTTTTTGTTTGTTTTAGAAAAAACCAAAGATGTTATTTTGAGCACTGAAGGACTAAGCCTATGTTATTTTCTGTGGCCTCATGAATAATGAAGAGTGGAGAATTGGTGCGTTTGAATGACGGCACTGGCAAAGTATTGAATCTACCCCAGAAGGCCGAAGAACGGATACATCTGTTTCGGAAGTACAAGGGGAATGGACTATGGAAGAGCGAATGGTGAGGCTTTGTATAATGTATTTTAGCGTGTTATCAACAGGGACCAGTTCTTGGAGGAAGCCATTAAGCTTGGTGCAGGGTCCGTGAAAAGGACCTTCAAGGGGCTGGTTTGGCATTACCGTGACAACCAGGGCTCAAACATAGCACCGATTGAGGATGGCGCAGGACTGGACAGTGCTCCCTTCCGTTGTGCAAAGGGTTGCGCTGATTCAAAACGGATTGGGAAGCATCTACCAACAGAGAAAGCAACCGCAAGTGTGAGAGAAAGTGAGTTGAGCCTGGTTTCAATAGACCCAGGGATGATAGAGGGTTAAAAGTACCACGGTGCAAAATGCCTTAATGCCTAAGAAACTTGGGGATCCGAGGTGGGTAGCAGGTTTTAGGGCCAGACTGCAAAACATAGGAATCTCTTTTTCCCCACCAGCCCCTTCTTTCAGTATTTAGAAATGGAACTTGATTCAACCATCAGAACAATCCGGCCACCAGGTGACAGGAGGCGCACGATCATTCTGGGCTCAGTCGACGTCCCTCTGGGGGTGGAGCTCAGCGTAGTGGGAGGAGACTGGGCCAGGTAAATTCAAACTTATTCCGGTTTTCAAGAATTAGGATCAGTTCCTCAAGCATGCCCCCGGGGTGGGTGGGGGTGGCGAGGGGCTCCACCGCACGACTCCAGGCGCGCTCACAACTCCGGCGTGCGGGCTTGCAACCGGCGGTGGCGGAGCACACGCCGAGCACGCGGGGAAGGGTCTTCTCACCACCTGGTTAGTGTTTCCAGGTTTCGTCTAGCTCTTGTTCACAAGCAAGGGAAGTTCCGATGACATGGCGCTGTGCGCCCAAGAAGCGCGTTCTCAGATTCCCAGCGCGCTCAGGGGACGCGTGGCCACGCAGCCAGGTCTGTAGGACCTGGTCCAGGTCCAGCCTCCGGTCGGGGTCCCGGCCCGAGGGGGGCGACTGGGACTCGCGAAGCCGCCCAGCGCCGGCGCCTCCTGCTCACAGCCAGCAGATGGCTCCCGGCCTCTCTCCCCAGCTCCCTCGCCCCCGCGCCCGCCGCGGGGCTGCTGCGCTTTCCGGAGGGGCTGCGGGCAGGGGCGCGGCGCCCGCGGGCCCTCGCCGATCGGCCCGAGGCTGCGCGCTACGCCGGGTACCGAGCGCCCCGGGAGCGCGCGGGAGGCAGGCCGGGGACCAGGGCAATGCCCGCTCTCGCGAGGTGAGGAGGGAGCGCCGGAGGAGGAGGAGGGAGAGGAGGAGGAGGAGGGGGAGGAGAAGGAGGAGGGCCGGCGTTGCCCCCGCCTCGCCGGAGCGCGGCTGGAGCGCAGGGGCACCTTCCTCCCCGCCTCCCCGCGCGCGCCCTGCGCGTTCACCTCGAGCCGGAGGTACGGCGGGCGCCCAGCAGGGCCGGTTCCGAGCGGGCGCGGGCCGAGCCGCGCCGCCGCGGGGAGCGAGCCCGGCGG
>NW_022109767.1:1904394-1910274 GCF_000313985.2 Echinops telfairi | reverse complement strand
CCGACGCAAACTCGGGCCAGGAAACTGAGGGTTAATGATAAAAGCCTTATTTTTTATAATGATTAACCCTACCTATTCTCATCTCCTGGCTCTCAGGAACCTAGGCAGTGTACCCATGCAAAGTGACCCATTGTTTGAGTCTGGGGCTGGGTTTTACATCTTGGGATTTATGTAACTTAATTATCTGGAGTGTTAAATCAGCAGAGCTAAAATGGGGTGGGGGAAAGTGTTCAGGAAAACCCAGTGTTTAAGTGCGCTTGTGTTGCATGTGGTAATGTAACAGGGTGTATGCGTGTGTTCGCGCGCGTGTTTTTAAGCCCCAGTGACCTATATTCCTTCCTGCTTTATCCTTGGCACCCTGCGTGGCCTGCAGCGCAGAGGGGTGAAGTTTGCTTGGTGTTAACTGTAGGAGGAAGCTGTGAGCTCCCATTCAGCTGTGGAATTTGCCCCTTGGATTTTTAGCCCCTGCACGACGAGGAATTTGAATGTGCTTTTCCTTTAGTGACTGTTCACCCAACAGGTACTTGACGTAAAGAACCTGCTGCCAAGTTTGTGTGGAAGCTTCTGCTTTTGTTGAACAAACCAAACAACCTGTCCCTTTTACTCGAATTGAGGGTATAAAGTCCCCACCCCTCCCCTCTCCTGCACCCAGTACTTGGAGCCCTGTAACTCCTCCCCAATCCTGACGGGGCCTCCTGCCCCTGAGATAAAGCATCAGCTACCTTTGCTCCAGTAAGTGGTCCGCCCGGTTCGGTTCCGGGAGACTAGGCAGATCCCATACCCTAACAGGAAGAGAAAACCAAGGCCCAGAGAGGCTCAGGAGATGCTTCCAGCAGTCCTGTGCATGACAGAGGGAGAGAGGAGAGCTCAGCGGCTTAGGCAAGGGCTTGCTGACTGGCCAGGAGACAGGATACCTAAAGAGGTGGCAGGTTTTTAAGTTATGTCTCGAGTTGTCCTTCAGCCTGGTAATGAGAAGTTGTGGTAATTACCTAGGCCCCAGAGAGTGGGTGGTGAAAGATGGGGTGGAAATATGGTACCTGATTTATATTGATGGTTCTCCAAGTAAATAACTTTGGGCTGTCTTAAAAGCTGAATTGGACTCTTTTCATTGAGGATTGCTCTTCTCTCATCGCCTCTCATCCAAATGGCACATGTTTTTGTGTGTGGTGTACCCCATGTGATTCCCTAGGAGGCCGTTCCATGGTCTGTTTTGGCAGAGTCTGGGGACACTCCAGCCCTGGCTGTTTCTCTTTTTAAATTTCAGGTGCTCACAGGGGTTCTGAAACATTCAGTACAGCACAGTCCCCTCAACAAATCCCTCAAGGCATTTTAAATATGTGCTGTGTGTCTTTCTGAAACGGATACAGGTTTTTAGGGGATGGGGTGGGAAGAAGACTTCAAAATGCAAGGAAGTATAAAGAATAGAAGAAACGGGCCAGAGGTATTTAGCTGCGCTCTGCTAAAGTAGGAGCTGCAGTCCAAGGGACTCTCCCACAGGCCCCTTCCTGCTAACATCCCCTCTCCTGGTTCCTGGTACCTCCCTAGGCCCGCAGTGCTCTTTCCTCCTTTACCTCTCTTCTTTGCCAACACTGGGACGCTGAACTTTTGGGATGTGGTGCTACCAACAAGACAAGTTCAGCCACCCCTTTGCAAACATTAACTTCACCTCGTAAATTATATCCCTATTCTACTTGTGTGATTTCCAGAACAGACACCGAATCCCACACATTGCAAACAGAAGTGAACAGCCTACTGTTATCTGGCTGCACCCCAGTGGGTTGTACTGACCCCTCCACATTGGAAACCTGTTGTTTCCGTGAAGGTGGTGCAGGCCGCACGCTTTGTTCGGTGTGACATAAGGCTGCCACGTCGCAGAGTGGATGGACCGACCACCCACAACTGTAGATGCCATGGCCTGTGTCTTAGGGCGGCATGATTCAGCCCATGTGTTCCTCTCTTCGCAGAAACCTCCTGTGCCTTCTGGCCCATCATCCCATGGTCTAGGGTGCAGATTTGTGTATTGGCACTCCCCAGTCTTCTCTAGGCTGCTAGTCAATTTCTGCAAAAGACAGGGCCTTGCTCTGACCAGAGGACCCTGGTGGTGCTGTGAGTTAGGCAGTGGCCTACTAATCACGAGGTTGGTGGTTCAGACACACCAGCAGCTCTGGGGGGAAGGATGAAGCTGTCTGCTCCTGCCAAGCTTTATAATCTGCAAAGCCTAGGTAAGGGTCTCTAACAGGTGCAATCAGCTCTGTAGCAGTGAGTATGGTTTTTGAAAATATCCCAGCCCTTGGTAAGTAAAGAACCTGGTGCACATGAGGCACTGGTTCAGAAAATCTCACTCTTGTTTTTGAGGACATCTACAGCAGAACGGACACGAATTCAGGCGCCACCCGCGCAACCCAGCGGCACTGATTGCATTCAAGTGGTCCAGCCATCCCTGTCCTCCATTGCCAAACTGCCTCTCCCCCTTAGCATCACCCCATCTGATCTTTTGTGTTGCTGTTGTCAGTTCGAGCCCATAGAGATTGCTCTTAAAAGAGTAGTTAGTGTTCACGGTAGATGAGGAGGCAGTCTGCTCCTGTAAAGACTTACAGTCTTGAAAACTGGGAACAGCCCTACTCCGTCCTGTAGGGTCAGTATGACGCAGAACTGGCCTAACGACAGTAGACTTAAGGGATAATCAATGGAGAGGCTTCTGGGGGCCAGAGGTGAGCAGCTCACGGGCTGAAGGAATCAAGAATTTCTATCGGAGGGTATTGGTGGTTCAGGGGTAGAAGTCTCACTTTCCACGTGGGAGATCAGGGTTTGATTCCCAGCCAGAGCACCTCTTGCACAGCCACCGCGTACCTGTCATGAGTATTGCCATGATGCTAGTAAATAGGCGTCAGTGGAGCTTCTAGATTAAAAAGGGCTAGGGAGAAAGGCCTGGATATCGAGACCCGTAGACCACCAAGTCACAAAGGTCTAGTCCTTGCCTGGTCGTAGGGATAGTAGTACAGGACCAGCTGTGTTAGTTCTGGCATGGGCATGAGTTGAGGTCTGACTGGACAGCAGTTAACAGCAGCAGTGGTGCTCATGATCCGCATGCAGTATAATGTTCAGGCCTACTGCCCTATGGGTCTCTGTTTTCCTTGTGCATGCCTCCTGTTTCATCAACTCGCTCAACACACAGCTGGCATCATGTCCTAGGTTTTCATCTTTGCTCAGAATCTGAGCACACAGTACAAGGCACACAGTGGGTATTTACTCCATGTTGATTGAGGACTATCAGGCTTGTAAAAATAAGCAGATGGTGATAATAATACAGACAGTAAGAAGAAAACAACCCCCAATTCTCCTCCCTTCGATATATTTACATATATGCTTATTAGCGAGAGAATACAGTCTGCTGACGGAGCTTCCCCCTTCTTTCAGAAAGCATAAAGGATGTTATTGGCAGGAAGATCAAAATTGCCGTGAAGAAGAAAGTGAAGTTGGAAGTCAAGGGCGACAAACTTGAAAACAAAGTGCTGGTAAGGCTTATCACTTGTTTTTATGAAAACATTTGGAAATGAAAGCGTTTTCTCCCCTCCCCCTCCCGTTGTTTTGATTGTGTCATTTTCATGCGAAACCGGTTCCGTGTTGTTCACAAGGCCCTAGGTTAATTGGAAAAATTAATTGCTCATCAGAAGCTAATAGTAGGGTGTTTTAAATTGTGGAGATTTTAAAAACTGTTTTTCTCCAAGTTGTAATAATGGCTTACACCCTCCCCTCTGGCCTGTTTTCATTAGTGTGGTGTTTGGGACCGATGGTGTGACTACTGGTATCGGCATAGGGAGAGCTGTCAAAATGCATCTCTTGTCAGTTAAATTTTTAATTAAAATTCCTCAAGGGTTCTACTCGCATCATTGTCTTTTGGGTGGTGAGCTGACCATCTGAGCCGGGCATTTTCCATTTTCCATCGATTTCTGGGGTTCTGAGTGAAACGGCTACTGAAGGTGGGATCTATTAGGTACACACTAACTTGGGGTGCAGCTTGTAAGAAGTGAGCTGTGGAGCTGAAAGACGGAACTCTTTGGGGCGCAGAGTACTTGTGGAGTTGTCAATGACTGCGCGGTACCTTTAGAGAGATGAACGACCTTTTGTGGTATCTAGTGGACTGGGCAGTGTTTTGTTCTGTTGTGTACATGGTTGCTGAGTTGGAAACAACTCAATGGCATCGAGCAACAACAACAACAACAACAACCACCACCACCACCTATCTCTAGGTTGAGATTAGAGCCCTGATGGTATAGTGCAGCGGTTCTCAACCTGTGGGTCGCGACCCCTTTGGGGGTTGAACGACTTTCACAGAGATTGTCCGATTCATAGCAGTAGCAAAATCACAGTGATGAAGTAGCAACTAAAATAATTTGATGGCTGGAGGGGAAGGGGTCACCACAACATGAGGCGCTGTATTAAAGGGTCGCGGTTGAGAACCACTGGTATAGGAAGGTTGAGAACCACTGGTATAGTGGGTTATATGAGTTGGGTTTTTACTCACAAGGTCACTAGTTTGAATCCACAAGATACGCCACATGGAAAACAAAGGATGCTCTCTGCTCCCGTAAAGATCGATAGTCTCAGAAACCCTAGGGAGCAGTCCTGCTCTGTGCTGGGGGTGGCTATGAGTGGGAATCAACTTGATGGCAGTGGGTTTGATTGGTTTTAGGTTGGGGTTACTGCTGAGTCTTGCTTGTTGCTTTGATGGTGAACAGATTTAAACGGAGCTCTCACACAAAGATAGACTAGGAAGAAAGGCCTGGTGAGCTACTTTTGACAACCCACCAATGAAAACCTCTGGGTTGTGGAACCCCTGAGACAATCACCCTGAAACTAGTTGCCCTTCAAGTCTGGAAATAGACTCACCCCCTGGTTTAATTTTCACCAAGTAGTAGCTAGGTCTATAAGGGGAAGAGGAACAGGAAGGTATGCACACCTTAGAATAATCAACCATTTGTGATCAAAAGGGCGCCATCTACCCAAGGATAGCTCAGTAGGGTGAGGAAAGAAAGGGAATTCAGGAACACAGGAGGTGGGCGATGCAGTATCGGGAGGATGCACTGAATGAGATGACACACAATGCGTACGAATTGTTGAATGGAAAACAGATCTGCACTGTAAACCTTTGCCCAATCCACAACACAGAGCTAACACACAGAACCCCGTGGGTCACACCAGCCCTAACCACAGCTAATCAGAGGGTGGGACAGGCCCACGGTGTACGAGGTCCCCTTGAATTCAAAGCCAGCTTGGTGGCAGCTACCAACAACAACCAGAGTGAGAGTGCGGTGAACCTGACATGTGTACATCTTGTTTGTGTGGTGCTGGAGAGACTATTCCGTCTAACTCTCTACCATAGAACATTTTGAACACAAAAGTCGAGAGCGATGTTGAACCTGGCCCGGTGCGCCATCATTTTCAACATTGTACGGTGTTGTTTTATTGTCCGTCTCCACATTTCCTGCCCCGCCTAAGATTATCTTAAAGTAAATCTGAAGCAGGCACCATTGAAAGAAAATATTTTTAATACAAGAGGACTTAAGAAAGTTTAAGGGCCCCAGTATTTGGTTGGACTGCTAACCTCCTAGTTGCTGGTTCAAACCCACCAGCTGCTCTGCTGAAGAAAAATGAGGCTATTTGTAATCCCCCCTTCCCCCCTAAAAAAAGACATACAATTTTAGCAACCTGATATAGGGTCTCATTGAGTCAAAATTGATTTGATGGTAGTGGGTTGGGTCAAAAAGTTTATGGAAACATTTTTCCATGAGCTTTTGAATCCCCCTTGTGCAGATGTATGTTCTTTGATTGACGTTGCCACCGAATTTGAAAATTCCCAGGTGGTGTAGCAGATTACAC
>NW_022109767.1:1899745-1903409 GCF_000313985.2 Echinops telfairi | reverse complement strand
TTTCTCCTGCAACGAAATGTGCTTCTGTGTATCTGCATACTTACCTTATATACTCGTGAATCAGCCGAGTTTTTTCAGCACATTTTTTATACTGAAAAAGCCCCCCCCTCCCCCCAGTTTTTTGTGGTAAAATTAGGTGCCTTGGCTTATACTTGAGTGTGTACAGCGAGTTTATCAGAAGGCAAAGTGACTGGCACCATCGTTCTGTTTTATTTAGCTTTGATAAAGATCAACCTTTTAAAAATGCTATATGAGATGAAAAACCGGGAGAGGAGAGGACACAAAAGAGAGAAAAGATTTTTTTTTTCCTTTGCCTGTTCTGTTCATCTAAAGTTAAAGTCTTTGTGGAGTTAGCTTCAGGGCATGGACCTAAACTTGACATTTACGTAAATCCTAGAAGCAGTGTTTGCTATGACCGTCCAGCAAAGGGTCCCTGAGACCATTTTGGGTGGACATTATTCATCTCACTGAGGAGAGACCTGGTCAAGGCTAGAATTTGCCCGTGCTCATTTTTTTATAACATGAAACAGCGCCGTTTAAAAACAGTTCTGGTTATCCGTTGATGGTAAGGTGTTGGGAGGCGCCTCCTTGCATTAGCTGGAGTCCGTTCAGTTGTAGCCCAAACACATGCATTTGAAATTAAGAACCTGTCTCCCCAGATCTAGCATCTGGGCAGTTTCTGGGAGCTTGGTGTAAACTTGTCCGGGCTGTAACTTGCATGGGCAGGATTTGTTAGTGGAAATATTCGAGGTCTGGCTTCCGTAACAGGCTTCAGGTTTCAGCAAGAGAATATGAGAATTAACCTTCTTTGAGTTGTTGGTTTTATCGTTTCTCAATTCGGAGGGGCTGAGTTGTTTAATTCAAACATTGGGGTATCTTTAGAATCTACATTTTCAACTTGGGCCATTCAAATGGCTCTGAGTGAATGGGTGTAATACTTGCAGTGCCGTTTTTCAAGCAGTTTTGCCCTGTCCTGTCAGGTGGCGTTAGCTTGGTGGCCGTGTGTGGTGTGGCAATGGCTCGGCTGCTGACTGGAAGGTCGGGGATGAAGCAGTGGCATCCCTACATCCGTAAAGCTTTCCTTGAACAATTAGCTTTTATTCCTTTCCTCCAGCGCCTCCTTCCTTATAAAAGTAGAGGTACAATGTGTGCTGTCTGGTCCCATCTTTTGACACCCTGAGACAGTATTCTATTTCCATCTTCCTTGTTGGCTTCATCTTTCTTCTTTTGTGATCATTCAAAAAGCAAACAACAACAACCACAAAAACCCAAACACCAAACAAAACCAAACTAGTAGCTGCTGCCTCAATTCTGATTCCTCCTGGAAACTGAGATCCCTACCGGTTTCAACAACTGTGAACTTTTGGAAGTAGATTGCCACGCCTTTCTTCTGTGCTGCTTCTGGGTGGATTCGAACCGCCAGCCTTTTGATGAGCAACTGAGCACGTAAGTATGGAATAACGCACCATCATCCTGCGAGGTCACTCACTCACATACTGCCTGCCATCAAGTCAGTTCCGACTCAGAACCTATGGAGCAGTGGTTCTCAACCTTCCTAATGCCACGGCCCTTTAATACAGTTCCTCATGTGGTGGTGGCCCCCACCCCCACCCCCACCCCCAACCATAAAATTATTTTCGTTGAGAACCACTGCTGTAGAGAGTTTCCAAGACTAACTCTCCCTTGGAGCGGCTGGTGGGTTTGAACTGCTGGACAGCCCAATGATGACCCACTAAGCCACCAGCGCTCCTTGCATCCTTCCAGGGCATTTTCTTTTTTTTTTTAACATTTTATTAGGGGCTCATACAACTGTTATCCCAATCCATACACACATCAATTGTGTAAAGCGCATTTGTACATCGTTTCTCAAAACATTTTCTCTCCATTTAAACCCCCGACATTAGGTCCTCATTTTTCCCCTCCCTCCCCGCTCCCCCCTCCCGCATGAGCCCTTGATAGTTTATAAATGGGTATTTTGTCATATCTTGCCCTGTCCGACGTCTCCCTTCATCCACTTTTCGGTTGTCTGTCCCCCAGGGAGGAGGCCACACACAGTTCCATGTAATCGGTTCCCTCTTTCCTACCCACTCTCCCTCTACCCTCCCTGTTCGCCACTCACACCACTGGTCCTATAGGGCTCATCCGTCCCGGATTCCCAGGGCATTTTCAATATCAACATTTTCACAGTGAGGAAACTGAAATTCAAAGAAGCTTCAGGTCATCTAGCTAGTTAGTGACTCAGCTGGAGAATCGGAGTCCAAACTGGGTTCACGCAGAGCCTGTCCTTCACCAGCATCCTTGTTCCCTGGCTGCAAACTGCCGACCGGCGACTGGGGAGATGTGGACCTTCGAACGATATGGCTCCCTGCCCTTGTTTTGGGTGACGGATCGGTCCATTCAAGACCAACACCGTCTCTGACTTCATGGGGCTCAGAGTTCTCCGCTTGCTGGAGTGACCAGCATGTTGACAGGCAGTGGCTTGAGATGTGCTGTGAGTGGGATGTGAGAGGACGGAGGAGCTTCCAGGGCTAATCCAGGGAGGACTTCCAGGAGGAAAAACCGTCTACGCAGATACTTGATGGATGACAAGCAGTTAGCCAAGGAAGGAGAGTTGGTCAGAGGGAAGCCAGAGACACTTTAGCGTGGAAGAGAAACAGACTAAATATAGCCGGAGCCAGGGGTATAAGGTGGGGAACCGCCACGGATAAAGCCCAACTCCATCCTTTCAGGTGAGGTGTCAGGTGGAGTTTGGGGCTGGTTAAACAAGTCTGTTGCCATCTGTTTTGAGTGACCTGCACATGAACTTCATCCATCCTCCACTAGGGAAGCAGTGGTGCTTAGTGTGGGCTTTGGAGACATACATGGTTCAAATTGCAGCACTGCCACTTTTAATAACGATTCAAAGTCTCAGTTCCCTTCTCTAATGGGAAAGGGGTCCTAATAGCTGGTTTTTCCCCCCCCCAGTTGTTTTGAAAGTTAAAGTGGGTACCGTTTAACACCTTTGAGCCCAACAGCCTGTTGTGTGATTGTTAGCTGCCATCATTGGACCTTGATTGTTGGCAACCCATGCATCATGGAGCAAAACACTGTCTGGTCTGGGCCGCCCCTGTGATTGGTTCTCCGTGATCATCTGGTGGGTGTTGATTGGCTGATTTTCAGCACTAGATTATCAGGCCTTTCTGCGGTGAGTCTGCCTTAGGCTGGAAGCTCTGCTGAAATGTATTTAGCATGGGCCTAACACAAAAGCCTTTACCCAATGAATAGGTGGTGGCTGTGGAGGAGGTAGATTGGTCAAGAATTGAACCCAGGTTTCACACATGGAAGGTAAGAATTCTACCACTGAGGCACCAGTGTGGTATGCCCTAGCACTTGGCAAACAGCCAACACAGGCTACAGCAGAGGAACCAAAGAGTCTTAGGTCATTATTGGTGCAGAGATGGCCAACCCTTCCAATACCCCTTCCAATACCTCCTGCCATTCCTGAGGGTCTGCCATCAATTTAGCACACAACTAAGGAGGTTTACCACCGGCCACTTGTGGCACATTTCTTTGCACTTGTTTGGGGATTCTCAAGGTGTGCCCTGATCACAGGAAGTCAATTAGGAAGGCTAGAATATACCCTGATCAACTAAGTGTGACGATGGGGAGGTTAAGCAAAAATAAA
>NW_022109767.1:1896821-1898015 GCF_000313985.2 Echinops telfairi | reverse complement strand
ATTGTGAATGAGGTGGGTTTACATTTCACATTAATTTTGATTTCAACAACTTACATTACTCAATTACTCGTCAAACCTTTCAGTAGCCTGCCCAGTTTCCCCAGCTTGCCCCCACCCCCCACCTCCATCCCACCTTGAGTTTCCTTTTCTCTCTTCATTTTTACCCAAGTTAACACCTGCCTATCTTTCCCTCCTACTGTTTCGCTTCCCTCCTTTCCTCTCCCTGGCTTGGTAACCATCAAAGTCTGTTTCCTTGGGTAAGACGATGCTTTTGTCGATTTCTTTATCCTTGTAGCAGAAGTCTCCTGCAACAGTCTTCCTTTTGTGACTGATTTATTTCACTCAGCCTAATGCTCTGCTGGCTGTGAGAGACTTTGTGGTTACATAGTATTCCACGGCATCTATTTACCCATGTTCTGTAACCTTTCTTGCAACTGTGGGCATTTAGGTTGTTTCTGTCTTGCTACTGTCGACAGTACTGTGATGGACATGGACGTGCACATATCTGTTCATGGTGTGACTCTTGTTTTTTCAGGGGGTTGCTGAGCCAGATGGGATTTCGATTCCCAGTTGCTTGAAGTGGTCCCGTACCTCTCTTTCCTCCGTGGGTGCACTTTTGCACAGTTCCACCAGCAGCGTCTGATCTCTCCACAGCCTCTCCAGCATTTGTTGTTTTCTGTCTTTTTCAACGTAGCTGTCACTGATGGTGGAGTCACTTTTCTTGCTCAGTGTTTGACTGTGGAATTTGGGGGCACATCATCTTTGCCAACCTTTTGGTTCTTCTGTCTCCTAATAAAAATGGGTCAGAAGTAGCCTTTTCTTAGATTTAGCAGGTAAGGGGACATGCAGGCCAATTGGAACTACGTGGGTGGCTGGTCTTCTTTCTATAAGACTCTCCACTTGCTTATCTATTTCTCTTGAAACTTTGACCTGAAATCCCTTTAACATGCGTTCGTTTCATTTGGCTACTCATGTGCACCTCGGAGCATCCTGGTAGGCTTGGTTGGACTGGTTGTAAGGTAACTTTAAGACATCTTGAAATGCAAAGGCCCTGTGGTAGTGTGGGTAACATGGATCACTAAGATTTTTGGAGGACATGCTGCTTTTCCTTCCGCTGATAAACCCTACTACCACCTCTTTATTATAACAAAACAAACAATAAACATTTGAAAAGAGAAGGGAAGCACCCAGTTT
>NW_022109767.1:1894249-1895554 GCF_000313985.2 Echinops telfairi | reverse complement strand
ACTGGTGTTGGGTTAATGGGTTAATGTTGGACTTGTGGGCTTGGGCAGCATTGGGTTGGGATGTTTTCGTGATGCACATTTTCTTTACATAAAACTCTCTTACACATGAGTTGCTGTGGATTTGTTTCTCCAAAGTACCCAGACTAATACATCTAGTAAGTGGTGATCTCCAAGGTGCTAAATTCTTTGCAACACATTTGAGTGTAGTGTGGGGGGGTGTTGTTATAGTAGCTGAAATAGATTCAAGAATGAGATGCAGGAAACTGTTTACAGAGTGGTTTTTTTTTTTGAAATGCTGCCGGAAAATCCTTATTCTGTGCCCCCAGGTTTCCCATCCCTCTGCGGGAGGCTCTTGTGCCCGTTGGCGGGTAATCTGAACAGTTCCCTTTGTGGTACCATTTGGAGTCTCAGCTTTGAGAGATCACTTACAATTCAGTGCACAGGTCATTTTCAAAGCACCTGGGTGAAGTTACATGGTTCTAGAAAAATGAGCTTTAGAAAGCAGCACAGCACAGACCCGGTCGTCAGGAGTGCGAATCAGAGAGCAGGTGTGGCCCAAAGTTTTGGGAAATTCAGAATACAAGAAATTCTATTAGAAGGCTTCAGAATGGCATTTGAAAAATAAAGAGCTGCTTCCATTTACTATGACCGATGGATAGAGGCTTGTGGAGTGGCTCTGGCCCCAAGCAGACATTTCCAAGAGGCAGTTCTTGCCAACTTGAACTTGTTACCTGAGCTGCATTTACATTCGACTCTCTCCTTGTCTGCAACTGCCCTAGTTTCTTTTGCGAGTCAAATGACGTTGGGTAAGGAAGCTGTCGAACATACACCAGCCTTGGTGTAACTTATCATTGTTCTTAAAAAGATATTCTTTTTCCAGCCTCTGGGATTAAGCTGCCCTTGAACTAGGGCGGTTAGTTACAGCCTAATGAGGGGAAGGAGGCAAGAGAGGAAAAAGGGAGTATGGAAGAAATATGAAAGGGGCATTGTGGGGATTGGACTTCGACATCTAATCAAAGGATGGAATGAATAGGAAGAATTCTGTTTCCCCCCCCTAATTTTAAAATTGTGAATGCATACAATGAAGACAACACAATACACTTTGGAGAAAAATTACTGCAACATCTTTGTATCATTTCTTTGGGAACACTGTTAACACGTATTGTTAAAGTAGTTAGGAAATGCAAATAAATTTGCTGCAAATAAATAAAGAAATAAATTTGATGCAAATAAATTTTAGATGCCTATTGTTTTTTAGTAGAGCTTATGTATTTGGATATATATATATATATATATATATATATA
>NW_022109767.1:1891129-1892540 GCF_000313985.2 Echinops telfairi | reverse complement strand
GAACGACCCTTTCACAGGGGTCGCCCGATTCATAACAGTAGCAAAATGACAGTGATGAAGTAGCAGAGAAAATAATTGTATGGTTGGGGGTCACCGCAACATGAGGTATTCAAGGATCGCGGCATGAGGAAGGTTGAGAACCACTATTTTAGGGGAAGGAAGCACGGTATACAAATACCTCCAGCCAGCTGCAGGGGCTGAAGGTGAATGCGTTCGGTTCTTTCTAAGGAGGCTGGGCTGGGCCTGTTTCCCGGAACCTGTGTTCTTGGGAGACATGTAGGGGGCCTTTAGACAAGATCTGATGTGGGCATATAGATCTAAGCAGGTTCCGGACGATTGTTCATACCTTCCCCTCATCGACTACTTCTCGAGAGGGCTTGGGGTTGGAGGACTGGCTATGTCTGTACCCTAGCTTGTGAGAAATTTCTTCAATAGAATCCCGATAGTTGGCTATCCACCTAAGCTACAATGTTTCCAGGTATGGGATATGTGCTCCTTCTTGCTTTCGACCGGAATCTGCTTCTTAGCAACACCTTCCCATTTAGTCTAACTTAGCAAAGAAACCCTGGTTGTGCTGTGGGTCAGATGTTGAGCTACGAACCAGAAGATGGATGGTTTAAACCCACCAGCCGCTGAGTGATAACAACTGGGCTGTCTGCTCTCTCGAAGACTTAGCGTTTCAGAAACTCTCTGTAGGATCACTGTGAGTTGGGTTCACCTCAATGCAAGTGGGCTTATTTTTTTGGCTTAGTTTCAGGGCAGCATGTTCTGCTTTGAGTCAGAGCCAATGTCATGGCAATGAACTGCAACAATAGGCTTCTCAGGGCATCTGGGAGTGGTGCAAATACTACTAGCTGCAAGGTGGGCAGTGGTACAACCTTGCAAGAAAGGCCTGGAGGTCGGGGCTACAGAGAAGCTCATAGCATCGTTGCATTTTCCATACATACACTCAACCTGATGGTGGCGTTGAGTTTTGTTTTCTTTTTCTTTTCAGTCTTTTGGAATGTCTAGGAACAGGTTTGCTCTGTGTTTGAAGACAGGTATTGTGTTTTCCCTGGGTCTTACAGCCCTCAGGCCAAATTCGTCCTCCTCCTGGAATCTCAGCCCTTGTTTTCAGATTCTCATCGCTCTGCTTTGGCTCCACCAGGCTTTGTCAGCAAGCCTTCTGCTCTGCGGGCGCTCTGGGGTGATAAGTGTACTTATTCAGTACTGCTGTGCTGAATTCCAGAGCTTCCTTGAGCCCTGTAGGGAGGCTTCTCTGGGCTGTGCTTTCAGAAGGGAGCTGTGGTTTGATCTGGGTGAGATTTTCAGGGTGAAGAATCCCAGCTACATATTGCTTGGGCATTGAAAAATTTCATTGTTCTATGTATTGTGTAAATAATCGTGCTCTTTATAGTACTAAAAATAATCT
>NW_022109767.1:1889356-1890959 GCF_000313985.2 Echinops telfairi | reverse complement strand
AACCGCTGTCCTGTTTGTGTCTCTTGGCTCGATTCCTGGAAGTTGTATTGCAGCCTGACAGTCATTTTAAATGATACGCTTTTGACCTGGTTGTTATTCAGGAAGTCTCAATGGATTGTAATTCCCCCACCTCATCAATTTTATTGTCTTAAAAAAAAAAAAAAGCAAAGTGATTGCTTCTCTTTGTTCAAGCCCTTGGATTTCCTATACACCAGTACGTGTAGGACCGTAGCCATTGAGAAAAAAATCTTGCCTGCAGTTTAGGGCCCTGTGGGTTATGCTAAGGAGCCCTGGTGATGCCTTGGTTAAGTGCTCATCGGGTCATTGGAAGATTGGTAGCGTGACCCTACGCACAGCTGGACAAGACCCTGCCCGACACGGCGCCATCCTCACGGTCGTGGTCATGTTTGAATCCCTTATTGCAGCCCCTGTGTCACTCCATACCTGGATGAGCTTCCTGTTCTTCGCTGCCCTTCCAGGTTTCCAAGAACTGTCTCTCCTGATCACGTGCTCAGAGTATGTGAGACGGCGTGTGGCCCAGCCTCCTTTCTCAGGAGCATTCTTCTGGCTGTACTTTGTCCAAGGCAGACTGGTTTGTCTGTCTGGCTGTCCATGGCCCTTCGCAGTGTTCTTTGCCAGCACCATCATTCAAGCACGTCACTTCTTCTGGGGGCTTCCTTAGTCTTTGTTCCCGTGTGACAGTT
This sequence comes from Echinops telfairi, assembly GCF_000313985.2. Taxonomy (NCBI): domain Eukaryota; kingdom Metazoa; phylum Chordata; class Mammalia; order Afrosoricida; family Tenrecidae; genus Echinops; species Echinops telfairi. The sequence continues at coordinate 1,890,255 of NW_022109767.1, read as the reverse complement.
CTATTCTGTCACATGGGGCCACGATGAATCGACAATGGAGTTGAACATGGACTTGATGATACTCCCTAACAGCCACAGACCGCTCTTACCCGGAAGGAGCAGCCCTGGGCCTCTGTGTTTAGTGGTGACAACAAATGTGGGTCCAAAGTCACGCTCTTGGCTGCTGATTCTGTGTGACAGTGTTTTCCTGAGCTGTATCCTAGCTGGTGAGGAGCTCTGGTCTCGTACTGGGTTACGTATTGGGCTGCTAACAGCAAGGTCAGCTGTTCAAAGCTACCCGGTGCTCTGCTGAAGGTGAGAGAGGCTTTCTACTCCTGCAGAGTTAGAGTCTTGGAAACCCACTATAGCTGTTCTGCCCTTCCCTATGGGTCACTGTGAGTTGGTATTGACTCAGTGAGGGCGAGTTTAGTTTTTTTTAATCCTAGCTGCTCTGAGACTGATATATACAATTTAGATCTTTGCCTTCATCATGGGACATTTCTGCCTTGGGTCTCTGATGGCCTTGATAAATGGCTGCTGATTGGGGTAGGAAATGATAAGGAACGTGACATTTATAATAGAGGAACTGCAGTTACAAGAACCCTACGCCCATATGTACATCGAGTTAGTTCTCTGTCTTAAAAGATCATGTAGTATCCCGATGAAAGAAGACAATACTTTTCTTCTTTAGACAATATTGAAGGCATTGTTGATCACCGGCACGAGGGGACTTCTAAATGTTCATGGGGAAATGCCATTATCTATTAATTCCAGTTTCCCCAGGAGCTTTTGAAACCTTTTGTTATAATTTCCAGCAACCCTCTTAAATCCACGAGTCTTAGGCACTCTGCCCATGGCTGCAGAGTAGCCCTTGCTTCTATCCCCCCTTATCTTCCTCCTCTCCTGACCCTCTCCCCTGC
>NW_022109767.1:1886985-1888387 GCF_000313985.2 Echinops telfairi | reverse complement strand
TTTTGGCAAAACCCAGCATGCCTCACCTTACTCACCTGACCTCGCCCCATGCAACATCTTGTTTCCACACATGAAGAGGGACATGACAGGCTAGCGATCAGGCAAGGTGGAAGAGGTAAAGAAAAGAACACGAGGGAGGTGCTGTCAGCCATCCAAACAGATGAGTTTGCAAACTGTTTCCAAGAATGGAATCGCAGATTTGACAAACGTTTTAAGTGTAATGGAGAGTACTTTGAAGGTGATAGGTTGTTTTGTTTAAAAAAAAAATTAATACATAGTTTTTTTTGAGGGGGGGGGATCCTGGGTTGTTTTTTACTTGGTACCCTCTTATACATCTCTAGGGGGAAGAAAAAAAGGCTGGTGTGTGAATAGCTGTTCACTATCATTTACATTTTGTGGTTCTATGGGCAACATGCTGACCTCTGTTCGACGTTTTTTCCTAGGCATGACTTGGCTACAGGAGGTTGGTTTTATTTTATTTCATGTTTTTCTTTCTTCACAGTGCTGTTTGGTCACAAAAGCGTCTGGAGCAGAGGAGAAGCTATTAGCAAGTTGTCACTTAGCGTTTCCTGCGCATTGTCCCGTTTGTGTATTCTAGCTGCAGAGAGTTAATGAAGCTGACATCTGTCTTTTCTTCTGACATATGCAGGCTGTCCTCGAGCTGAATAAGTGGTGCTAGCAATGCTGTCTTCCATCCCCTCCATCCCTTTTTTGTCTGGATCCTCTGGTCCGGAAATAGCTACTTCCTTTATTCACTGGAATAGCGCCCTCTACAGTCGAATCTTGTGGATAGGTTTTTATGGTTTACTCAGCCTTAGATTCAGGATGACTCAACTTTCAATTTCTTCCCAGGCATTTTTATAAGCCCCAGTCTTTTTTAGCTTTCTCCATGTGTTGTTAGGTCAGTCGGCCTGAGTTTGAATCCTACATGTAACGCTTACTACCATCTATGGTTAAATGTTTAGCTGCTCACAGTTAACCCCTAACTGCTGTGCAGGAGTACATGCTTCTATCCCCCCTTATCTTCCTCCTCTCCTGACCCTCTCCCCTGCGTGGGACACAGGCCCGTTCTTTCCTCCTGCAGCCCCCCACTCCCCCCCACGTGCAAGGATTCTGCCAGCGATTTCCCTCTCCTTTCCAAGCTGCTGAGAGGCCTCCAGTTGCTTGTGGCTCAAGACCAGCACGCAAGGGGAAGGGGACGATAAGGAGGGATCTTCTGACAAGCGGCCTTAGAAAAGACGCACGCAGGACTGCTGTCACCTCCAGGGGTGTGCACGTTGGCGCTTTGTGGAACATCAAGGACCACCAGGACCATCAGAGGCGGGGACGTTGCTGACGCTGCAGAGGCTTTGTTGGGGTCTTCCAAGACAGCCTCTCTGTTCTTTCATTCCTGATTCTTCTG
>NW_022109767.1:1884979-1886802 GCF_000313985.2 Echinops telfairi | reverse complement strand
TGTTAAAATCTGGTCACCTTAGTCTAGAAAGAAATGCCTGTCTGGTACCGTCACTCGATACATCTGTGGTCTCTTTATACAAAGAATTCTATTCATACTGCTGCTTTATAGAACCTTAATGGAAACAGCAGTCAAGAAACCAATGGTGCACTGCATTGGATAACTCTTCACAAGACCTTTTTGAAGTGTGGAAGAGTGAGGATGTCACTTTGAGGACCAAGGCACACCTGCCCCAAACCAATGTGTCCCATCGCCTCATTGGCATGTGAAAGTTGGGGAGTGCATAGGGAAGACTGGAGAAGAATCCATGCGTTTGAATTATGGGGTCGGTGACGCACATCGAAAGTACCACGGATTTCCAGAAGAACAAACAAATCTGTCTTAGAAGAAGAAGTACAGCCAGCATGTTCCTTAGAAGAAAGGATGGCCAGACTTCATCTCACATACTTTGGACAGCTGCCCAAAGAGACCAGTCCCTGGAAAAGGACATCGTGATTGGTAACATAGAAGGTCAGCGGAAAAGGGAGAGTCCATCAAGGATGTGGACTGACCCAGGGGCTGCAAGAATGGGCTCAAACATGGCGATGATTGTGAGGCGGGTGCTGGACTGGCCAGTGCTTTGTTCTGTTACGCATGGGGTTGCATGATTGGAACCAACTGATGGCATCTAACATGGGGTGACCTACTTCTCAATATGAGTCCACGGTGACCCTGTGGACCAACAACGACCTTGGGCCAGTTATTTAAAGTCTCCGTGCCTTGACTTCTGCTCCCGTAAAATGGGCACAGTAATAGAACCTTCCTCTTAGGTTTTGTTGTAGAGATCAGATGAAGGAGACATCACCCATAAACACATATCCCAAAGACAGGCGTTTACTCCGCATCTCTTCCCGACCCTGCACGAGCCACTTGTGATCGCTTCCCTACTCAGGGCTGTTGTCAGCCAGTCCAGCCTGGAGAAGGAGCCCTGGTGGTCCCCTGGTTGAAACATCTGTTTACCAAAAGGTTGGCGGTTGGAGCCCACCAGCCGCCCCACTTTCACTCTTGTGGTTTGCGTCTGGAAAGCATTACAGCCTCAGACACTGCTACAAGGGCATGTGCCACACCGTCTGTGAGTTGGAAAGGACTCATCCGACAGTGGGTGATAGTTTAGAGAAAGGGCTTAGGGTTTTGCATTCTGCTTCTCTTATACAGAAAGAAGGTGCATGGCTTTTGGGAAACTCTAAGGAAGGACTTAGGAACCTTCTGGAGAAAATAGCTGGGCAAAGACAGCACGGAGCATTGTCTGTGAGAATCTTTTTCACCTCGTTCCCAATGCAACTCCAAATGTATTCAGAAACACACTCAAGCTCCCTTTTTCCCTCCAAGTTGCCAAGTCAGAATAAAAAGCAGTAAGGAGCTGGCTCCTGTCCATCCCCTTAGGGCTTCGCTGGCTGTTTGGGGCTCTGCTTCCTGCCTCTCTCAGATAGATGGCTTGCTCTCCGATTTCAATGCTGATGGCTCTGGCTCTATGGAGGGGCTGCATTCACTTGGCTCCTTAAGCTCCTGTAGCTCTGCTTCCTTCAGCCTCGAGATTCCTGGGTTTGCAGAATTCCTCATTTCTGATCATGGGGGACGCTCACCCACTTTTAGATCAGGGCTCTACAGTCAAGTCTGAGCAGGTCTGGCCTTTGAGAGCCACTCATCTGAACCAAGGGTTCTTTAATGAGGATGATCTTGCCCTGCAGGGGGGCACCTGCCAGTGTGGGGAACTATGTTGCTTCTCACAAGCACCGGGAGGGCTGGGGGTGTGGCCATCCAGTGGATACCAACCACAGATTGCG
>NW_022109767.1:1881674-1883632 GCF_000313985.2 Echinops telfairi | reverse complement strand
GCCTCTGGGTGGGTTGATACGGTCAACCTTTGGGCTAATCATTGGCTCTAAGGAAAGGCTCTAAGGAAATAGGATCCGTGCATTTCAGTTGGTCCTGTGGACTGTCCCAAAGGAAACCTCCGCAGGGCAGAGTTCCGAAGTCCTCAGTGCCTGGGTCACTTCCGTAGACTCAGGCAGACAGGCTAATTTGCCACACCCGTCCCAGGGATCTATTGCTTTAACGCTAACTGCATTTCCTTGTATTGCTTCCTCTTGAAGCCTCCCGGGACCGTCTCTCTGGGGGAGAGGTGCTAGTCCGAACTTGAGCCTTCTGAAATCCATTGGAAATACAGATGGTAGGATGTTGACATCAGACTGGTGAATAATTATCAGAAAATTCCGTAGGCCGAAAGAATCCTTCCCAGTTGGAAACACTGGCATTGATCCTATTGTTCACAGCTGAAATCAGGTGCTTTCAAGACCACGCGCGCGGGCTCAGAATAGAATTGTGCCTCATGAGGAACAAAGGCAAAGGCTGATAATTTGGGGTAGTTGATTGCTAGGCCTTTCTTCCAGGGCACCTCTGGCTGGACCACAACCTCCTTTCAGTGAGTTTGCAGGGGAGTGAGGTGGCCGCACCCAGGGATGATCACTTCCCCCGCCCCCCCTTGGTACCACACATCCTTCGGCCATCTCTTTGTCTCTCTCTGTCTCTCTCTCATTAAAACCAGGAAAACAAGACAAGCACCTTTAGTGTCCAAAGCCCACTCGACTTCATCCACGTAACTCCCTGTAGGCTGAGGGTGGGTGCTGACTAGTTCACAGGCTCGTACAAGGTTTTATTGTATTTTCTCAGGAGAATTGATTCCAGGAACGTGGGCCAATGCCTGCCCTCTAGGCTCGCTTAAACAACTGGGGGCTTCAGTAAGTCTCAGACTGGTCTCCTGGAGGAGGTTGTCAATCAGTCATCACCCAAGGGTGGGTCCTTTTTTTTAAACACTGTGGTGTTTTTTTTAAACCATTTTATTAGGGGCTCTTACAGCTCTCATCAAAGTCTATTCATCCGTCCATTGTGTCAAGCACTTTTGTACATTTGTTGCTATCATCGTTTTCAAAACAATTTCTTTCTACTTGAACCCGTGGTGTCAGCTCATTTCTCCCTGCCCCACCATCCCTTCCTCATGAACCCTTGATAATTTATAAATTATTATTTTTTCATGTCTTACACTGATGTCTCCCTTCACCCACTTTGCTGGTGTTTGTCCCCCTGGGAGGGGGTTATAGATAGATCGTTGTGATCGGTTCCATCTTTCTTCCCCCACCTTCCCTTTACCCTCCGCGTATTGCTCATCTCATTATTGGTCCTGAGTGGTTTATCGGTCCTGAATTCCCTGTTTAACAGTGGTTTTATGGAATCTCAGTCCTAATAGTGTTCCATTGATGGTGGACATAAAATAATGTTTGCCCCGTAGAGGAACCAGGCCTGCAGGATGAATTTCGAGTCCAAACTGGTTTTCTCAGGAGGCTGGGGAGACTCTACTCAGCAGGTCCTATCTGGCGTTGCCCATCTTTAATTTAGCTGTGGGAAAGACAAGGGGATCGATCACAGTGACAGGAGGAGGGATGGGGAAGGGCCAGCTGCAAATAGCCACCCTTGAACCAGACTCTGCGTTGCCTTTGGTGAGAGCCACTAGTGCAGTTGAGAGCCTGTGCCAGGTGGCTACAATAGTGGACCCAGGGCAGCAGCAACCTTTAGGATGGATAGTGTGGATGCCTGGACACCCCAGTGAACAGAATGGACAGTGGCGATGCTTGGACACCATGGTGACCGGGTGGACGTGTGTGTGTGTGTGTGTGTGTGTGTGTGTGTGTGTGTGAGTGTGTGAGAGAGAGAGAGAGAAAAGACTGTTACAGTGGCGAATGATTTGCTGTCTACATGGGGGCTTGGGAACATGGAATGAAAAGATAATGGAATCTCT
>NW_022109767.1:1879203-1881519 GCF_000313985.2 Echinops telfairi | reverse complement strand
ACACACACACACACAAAACCCACACAAGATTGAAGATTTCCTGACTCACCCATTTGAGCCCTTTTGCCTTTGCTCCCCACTCCTAGCCTGGGAGCTGGTGGGAAAGGAGCCCTGGGGCACAGTGGTCAGGCCTTGGGCTGACAGCTCCGAGGGAGGAAGAGTGGGGGGTGGGGGGGGCATCTACTCCTGTAAACAGTCACAGCATTGACTTCATGCAGTCCTAGGGCACAGTGGTCAGGTCTTGGGCTGACAGCTCCGAGGGAGGAAGATGGGGTCTACTCCTGTAAACAGTTACAGCATTGACTTCATGCAGTCCTGGGGCACAGTGGGTTACGAGGAGTTGGGCTGTCAGCTGGAAGGTCAGCAGTTCGAACCCATTAGCCACTCCAAGGGGTGGGTGGGGAGAAGGCTTTCTGACCCTGCAAGGATCTCAGAAACCCTGAGGGGCAACTCTCCTCTGTCCTGCAGGGTCCCGTGAGTGGAAATCAACTTGGCAGTGAGAGGGGAGGAGGGTTGGTTGGCCTGCCTTACAGGGCTGCTGCTCTCTAAGCACGGGGTTCCGATCAGAGAGTGAGTTATTTCCTGTTTTCATTTATTTATTTATTTATTTTTAAATTTTAGTTTAACCCCCCCCCACCACCCCTGTTTTTGAGGGCTTGATTTCATCATTCACATGGGAGAGAAATCGCATGTATGGTACATCCAACTTTTAGCTCCTTTCCTTGGAAGGGTTGACCTGTCTTTCCATTGGGAGAGTCGTTTATGCCCCAGGGGATGTAGAGACTCATTTCCTTCAGATGACAGCTCTTTTTTTTTTGGTGGAGTAAAATGTATGAGGTGTGATTTTTATATCTTTATTAGTACTATTATTGTTGGGTCAGCAAGCTAGCTTTATTCTGCAGGCAGTTGGGGCTCCATGCAAGTTTTTAAAAAGATATTTTTCCCCCCTCTTTATCCCCTCTTCGAGCTGTTTTGTGCATTATAGAAATCAAAAAAAAAGCAAAGGCCAAAACCAGCGAACTCCAAAGGCATCCGAAATCACTCTGATGGTTTGATCGTTTGACATGTCTTCCGGTATCCTCTGGATGTATGTAAATGAGCTTATCAGTTTAGCTGGTGAGGTCACAACGTATGGATTTTAGTGTTTCAGAAATGGGTCACTAGGCCTGAGGACTGTTCTGTGGAAGCTGTTTCTGATGTGTGCTTTTGTGGTTAGTGGCTCTTGAGTTGCCCTTAATTCATGTGACCTCATGGACAATGGAACAAGGGTACTAGGTGCTGCATTGTTTTGATCCATAGGGCTTTCCCTAGCTGGGTTTTAGAAGGAGGTCTCCAGGCCTTTCTTCCTCATCTTAGTCTGGAAGCACCACAGAAACCGGCCCAGCACCCGTCACAGCAGCATGTAGACCTCACTGCTTGGTGGCTGCATGTGAGGTGCACTTCACCACTTAGAAAACAGTCTTGCAAGAAGACAAGTCAGTGCAAAAGCACAGTTAGGAAAATGATTGACATGTCTCACGTCACAACTCGTTATTGAGTCCTGGCAGCATATGGAGCAGTTGTGTTTTGCAGGGAGGAGACAGTGACTAGGAATTGGCTGGGGATAAAGTCAAGGTAAGCCTGACCCAAGCCGTAGTATTTTCAATGGTCTCCCACGCATTGGATTATGAATGAGGAAGACCAAAGAGAATTGATGCCTTTGAATTATGGTGTTGGCAAAGAATATTGAAGAGACCGTAGACTACCAGAGAACAAGCGAATCGGCCCTGGAAGAAGTCTTGCCAAGATGCTCCTTAGATGGGAAAAATGATGAGACTTTATCTCAAGTACTTTGGAGATGTCATCAGAAGGGACTGGTCCCTGGAGAAGGTCATCATGGTTGGCCAAGTGAAGGGTAAGTGGGACAAGAGGAAGGTTCTCACAGTGAGATGGGTTTGACACACTGGCTGCAACAGTGACCTCAGGTGTGGTAGTGGTTGTGTGGATGGCCCAGGACCCAAGAGTATTATTTGCTTCCCATGTGCACGGAGCCACTGTGAGTCGGAACTGATTCAATGGCACCGAGAACAACAACAGAGTCCAGAAAGAAGTCCTTATTCCCCAGATCTTCACCATTGTGCCCTTGGTTTGAGAAAAATAGGATATTAGCCTGCCTATTCCAGTTGTTTAAGGTCCTTTCAGTTTATTCTGTTTCAAGCATATTGAGAAACGGGGCTGGAGAGTGGTTACTTAGATAAGTAAAATCTTGTTATTAAGGATGCTTTTCTTATCTGTGTGGGCTGAGCCACCCTTACATATTGGGTGCTGGTGGGGGGG
>NW_022109767.1:1870522-1877734 GCF_000313985.2 Echinops telfairi | reverse complement strand
CCTTCCCTTCCCCCTCTCTCCACGTGGACCACTAAGCTGGGCTGTGGTGAGCAATGCTGCCATGTAACGTGTCTGACTGTATTATTGTAATATCTCTCATGCTCTCGATGACTCTAATATAATACTTATATATCTCAACCATACAGTTCTGCATTACTGAATCCGAGTAGTAGTAATAGGAGCAGCAGCGGGTGGGGGCTGGCCCCCCACCCCACCCCCCAGTGCCTTATTTTTTAATTTAATACTACACCTGATTGGATTTGTGTCCTCATCAATGTAAGTGGGAAGTAAAGCTGTTAGTATTTTAGGATAAGGGGCTGCTTTGCGCAGTTACTCGTCTCTTAAAATTCCGTCTCCTTTCAATCCCGTTTTTCCAAGAACGTTTCAGAGCCTCCTTGTCCACGAATCCTTTCCCCCTTTTGTAGTCTTCGTTTGTCTTGCTTTCCAAAAGGTAACAGGGCACACTAGATATTTCTCAGGTGCGTTGTGGGGTTCTCCTTGAAACGGGATCATTTTATTCCCCCCTTACTTTTGGGAGCCCTGCTGATGTAGTGGTTATGAGTTGCAATGCTAACCACAAGGTCAGCAGTTCGAAAGCCTCAGCCCCTTGACCCGACTAACATTTTCCCATCTTTGGGAAAATGTTTGTTTCCCCTTAAAACAAACAACCAAAAACCTTGTTAAATAGCAAATGTTCGCTTCTACCTGGCTTCGATATGCAGTGTATTCTAAAGTAAACCATTTTTTGAAAAGAGATCAGTTTCTAAGTAATACATTGGAAACATGTCCAGTTCTTTTTTTCTCTTTTAAGTTGAGATCTGATAGAGTTGGTTAATTTCTCACAGTTGCAGAATGTGAAGTGTCCTTGTGTTAAAAATAAGTGTTGAAAAGGAAGAAAGGGGCAGTAAGCAGAAACGGATCTCGCTTCTCCTAGGTGCTGAGAATGGGGTGGGAAAAGGGTTACTATCTTTGGAGACCAGCTGCTCCCGGAAGTTTTCAAGCCTGTGGCCTTTCCGAAGGGCATGGTTCGTTCTGTCTTCTCCAGGTTGACGTCATCCACCCACCTAGTGGTGGTGACGTCATCATTTGCCCCATCTACTTTAAGGAGCCCTGACGCTGCTGTGGGTTAGTGCTGGGCTGCGAATGTCAGGATCAGCAGTTTAAACCCACGAGCCTTTGCAAGGGACACCGAGGCGGTCTGCTCTTGTAAAGATGCACCATCTCAGAAGTTGCTATGAGCTGGAATCTGCTCGATGGTCAGGGGCCGTGGGTAGGCTTCACTTTTTCTTTTGCTCATTCTAAACCCAGTTGCCAATAAGTCCCATAGGGTTTTCAGACCATTTGGACGGGGTGTTGGTGGCGTAGACCACCAGGTCTTTCTTCGGAGAGTCCCCTGGAAGACGGGAACCTGCAGCTTTTTGGTCAGCAGCTGGGGACTTGAACTTCTGCACCACGCAGGGAACTCCTTGCTTGTCACAGACAGGTGCTCATGCAGTGGCCGTTTGGAAGTTTGAAATCCTGCTTTGAGAAATGGGCACTGCCCGAAAAACCTTTCGTTTCTAGGCTGGTTGGTTTTATTTTTACCAGAATTTTAACCTCTTGGGGTCAGCATTATGTATTTATTTATAGCAAACTTGAGTCACTGTGGCAGGTGGCTGTGGATGGTGGCATTTAAGATGGCATCGATAAGACCTCAAATGAGGTAGCCATCCAGTTATGCTAACGCTTAAAAAACAAACAAAAAAGGCTGTGTGCGGAGTCAGCTATATATTCTAATCCTGTTAGGAGGGTTTTTGTATTTACTTTTCCCCAGCCCTTATTTATAGGATCTGGGGGAGAGGTGGGGTTGGGTATGGGGGAGGGGTGGTTAGCTCTTGTCCATAGTTGCGCTGAAACAATATTTGCAGGAACGAAGCTTAAAACAAGCAGTTTGTGGCTGCAGTCAGCTGGGAAGCCTGATACAACTCTGAGCGGCGCCGTCTGTTTCCACCCTCCACCCCGCCTTCCCACTGCAGCTGGGAAGTTTCTATTCCCAGGATTTCATATGAGCTTCTAGGGACAGACTGTTGTACATTTTTCATTTTGTTTTTGAAACTATGGGACAGGATGAAAATGTGTTTTTGAAAAAAAAAAAAAAAAAAGAAAATGTGTTTTTATTTATTTTTTTGTTTAATGAACAGTGAGAGAGAGAGGGAGGGAGAGAGAAACCCTTTCATGTATTTATAATCATCCGGATCAAGGGTATCGGAATCGGAATAAGCCTGTAAGTGAAGGTGGAAAATCACTTAATGAAGAAGGAAATGAGGCCCAGTTCCGTCTTGGAGTGATTAACCTCCCCCTGCCCTCTGACGGAAGCTCCTACCTGACCCACAGAGCCCATCCAGCCATTGTTATTGAGCCAATATTGTATCCGCCCGGCCCACCGAGTGTCTGCTGCGCAGGTGGCCCTGTGGTGGAGCCCAGGACACAGTCTACAATCTCTCCACACACACTGTTCCTAGTCTCCTTCTCTAAGCTCACTCACCCCCCCTCCCCTCACCCCCTACCCCCTACCTCTTCAGCTTCTCGCCAGGCCCCAAGCAACCCTCATCAGTTTTCTGTCTCCATGTATTTACTGATTCAGGACATTTTATATAAGTGAGATCAAAGACCATGTGACCTTTGGGGAAAGGTTATTTTTTTCCCACCTGGCCCGGCGTTTCTAAGATGCATTCATGTTGTAGCATGTATTTTTATGACTGAAGAGTGTCCTCTTTTGCTCATCTGTCCATTGATGGTCACCCTTGGGTCATTTCCACCGTGTAATGCTGCCATGAACATTTGGGTCCCAGTTTTTGTAGGAACATAGCTTTCCCCAAGTTCTTGCCTAGCCCACCCCACAGAGCGAGGCCAGGCTACGACAGGTTCACGGGGAAAGGACCGGGCACCATGTGATTGTAACAGAGGGATTTGTGGTAACTCATCTGGGGAGTCAGAAAAGGCTTCCCCTGGAGGACACGATGTCTGAATTGAGACTGCAAAAGACGAAGTTTGTGGGGACCCCATTTGTAGATTGTGGAATCACATTAGGGTACCTCACGGCCAGCTTTTTCTAAGAGTGGAATTAAACTGGAATAGGAGATTTCACAGAGCATCTTCCCATCTGCGCAAGGTCCACAATTGTTGAGTAGACTTTATTATTAGTATTGCCTGTCGGTGAGCACATAGTAAATTTCAGCTCAAATCTGTATTCTGTGACTTCGCTGTTATAATCAGGTCCCTGAGCCGCACGAGCGGGCTGTGATCTGGTGGGATGCTCCCAGCAGTACCGCAGAAGCAAGCCCCTGCGACCCGTTGCCATAGAGATCAGAGCCCAGCAAACCTCTTGGTGTGTGACTTGAGGCTGCCACGGGTCAGAACTGACTGCATGGCCGTGGGTTCGGGGTTGTTGTCAGAGAAGTTTGAAAAATCTACCACTCTAGAGAATTTTGGAAAGGGGACTGGATTATCAGTCTAGAGCAGGGGTTCGCAACCTTCCTCATGCAGCGACCCTTTGATACAGTTCCTCTTGTGGTGGTGACCCCCCCAACCATAACATTATTTTCGTTGCTACTTCATCACTGTCAGTTTGCTACTGTCGTCAATCGGGTGAGCCCTGTGAAAGGGTTGTTCGACCCCCAGGTTGAGAACCGCTGATCTAGAGGGCGGTGGCCCAGCTAGAAGATGGGAGGTTTTAAAGTTATGCTTGTGTTGAGGAGCCAGTAAAATCCCCACCGTGTGTCTGGCAGGTTTTGGGGGTGCGCCCTGTAGGGTCTCTGTTCTCCTGTAACTCTGAATCTGTCACAAGGAGCAGGGACTTCTGGGAACACATGGTGGTTCTGGGAACACATGAGTCCCTGTGGAGAATGGATGAAAAGCAAATGGATAAAAAAGAGCCCCACAAAGAGAGAGAGAGGAGGCAAGCTCAACAGGTGGGAGCTGTGGACAGATTTTTGAAGGCATGGGACCTGGCTTGGCAGAGCAGGGGAAGAGGGGCTCCTGGGTTTTTCAGGGGGCCAGATGAGAAGTGAGCCAGTCAAGCCCACCAAGCCCCAGAAAGGAGTAGCAAAGTCCAGGGCCAGCGGGAGGGCTGTAGGATGTGGAGTTCAAAAGAAGGGAATTCTCCAAAAGTCTGATCCCCACTCCCTACCCTCACACACTGGTCCAGACAACGGCCCCTCCTCTGTCTTGAAGGAGATGCCGGGGTTTGTATTGTGCAACTGTAAATCATTAGCTCTCATACCTCTGCACCTCCCACCCCACCAGCAACCCGACAGATAAGACATGCCTATCAGAAACCATGACCTCCAGGTAATGGAGGTGGGAGGGAGACGCGGAAGTGGCCCCAGCCCTGACGGAAAATGGGTCTTGTTCTCAGAGGGGTGGCGGTGGCGGGAAGTGTCGTTTGAAAAAGAATCTATGTGGTGATTTCAGGGGCTCAGGTGGGTTACTCCAGGGTTCAAATCCACCAGCTGCTGGGAGGGGGGAAGATATGGCATGCAGTTATATTCTTCCCTGTAGGGCTGCATGCTGTGTCCCATGGGATCTCCACAAGTTAGATTTCACTCAGTGGCCGAGAGGTCAAGAGTTCAAGGGGATTATGATGACCTTGTGAGCATCCTCCCATCCCCCCCACACTTGGCCCCCACCTTGCTAACTCACTGTGTCGAGGCATTAACTACCGCTCCAACTTTCCTTTTTTCCCCCCCTTTGTAATTATTTTATTTTTCCCAAAACCATTTTATGGGAGCTAATCCAGATATCATATCGTTACAGCAAGCAGTATTGTACAATTGCTACGACAATCCGTTTCAAAACATTCTCTTCCTTCTTGAGCTCCTTGATATCAGCTCCCCTTAACATCCTTCTCTCCCCACCCCCCATTATACCATACCCCCCTCCCACTCAGGAACCCTATTTCTACTTGCTGCCTCTGTAGGTTTATCAATCCTGGGTTTCATCTACCGAACAGCAGAAAAACAAATAACAAAAATTCAAGAGCATCACTCCCAATGACAAACTTTACTTTTGTAATTCCCTGGTGCACGCTTGGCCTCAGAATCATTGGAGCACCCAGGGTCAGAAAAGGAGGGGGACCCTTTTGTGTGTGTGTGGGGGCGTAGGGGTGGGTCACACTTTAGCCATCACAGGGGGCTCAAACATATCTGTGCTCACAAAGAAGGCGGAGCCAGCAGCAAATAGCTGTCAGACAACCCTGAGTGACAGCTAAGCACAGCCTGTGTTAGGTGCCCGGGAGTCAAGGAAAACATTGTCCCATGCCCGTGGCCTTTAAGCCTCCTCCTCAGATACACTCTAAACGAACGACTTCAAAAATAAGACTGCTTGTCTGGGTGAAGGGCAATCCTGTCTGCATGTGTGCCCTCCTCTCACTCCTCCCCTTTGGGTGCCCCCCCCCCCCCAATACCAGAGCACCAAAGTTTGTTCATTTTTGTACTCCTCAGAAGCAGCTTGATAAAGTCTGGGCACCTCATCGGTTATAAACATATTGACATTTTGTCTGACTGCCTCAATAAGAGAGTATCTGATTCCCCACTCCCAAGGTTGAGCTCTCAAGGATGATTTCCCAACTTTTGGCAGCATGTTCCAACAAAAATTTTTAGGAGGCTGACTTTTTTTTTTCCTTCATCCTTTCTCTCCTGGGAAAACCGCCAGGCCTGTTGCAAAACATACGCTTTTAAAAAGACAAAATTCCATGACTGTAAGAATTTTCTTGAGGACCACACCCATAATCAATCAGGAATTTTAATGTACATCCCGAATGCATTTTTATTTTATTTTGAACCCTAGTGATTTTGAACAGTGCAGCGATATACCTCTGACATTGAGTAGTCTTAGCTGGTTGACAGTCTGACGGAAACTTTTTTTGAGGGATTCTACCCCCAAGACCCACTGGATGGAGTTGATTCCGACTCATAGTGACATTGGGTTTTTCCAAGGCTGTGAATCTGGACAGGAGCAGCCAGCCTGCTGGTCTGTCTCGTCTTCCTCCTGCAAAACAGCTGGTGCTTTCGAACCATTGACTTTGTGGTGCTCAGCACCGTGCTGACCTGACAGGGCCGCCGGGGCTCCTTTTTTTCAGAGTTTTCAAGTCTTTACGTTTATTTATGTTTCCTTTTTGGCCAGCAAGTCTTATTAGTAGGGTAGGTTTTGTGCTTCTCTCCTCGCCCCCACCCGACTCCCCACTCGGACTTTACTGAAGACAGTTGTTTGACATGTTCCTAGGTCTTAGGGAGATTTGAATTATTTAAGGAAACAGCTGGCTGATCTGCTGTTGCAACATCCCACCTCTGTCTGAAGTTTCCTTTGCATGACTCAGTTAAACAAAAAGCCAGGGTGGGGGGAGTGAGTGGGAACAAGGATGAGAAATCTTGTTTCCCTTTTTGATCTGCCAAGGGCTTTTATGAATGTTTTCATTGACTTACCCTTGCTCCCTCTAGTTGTTTGTGGAAACCCTGCTCCCCAGATACCTGTAAGAACCCTGCCGAAGATTGTCTGTGAGCTGGGCTTGCCTCCCACATTTTCACTTTGAAAATAGAAGCAAGGCCTTTTCCTCGTTTCAGCGAACAATGTTATCTCCGGGAGAGTGGGAACAGTTACTTGAAGGGAAAACAAAGTGTACTTAGACTTGCAAAACCAGTGATGGGGAAGAATTGCCAAGGGGTGAAAGGTCCTGTCCTGCCCAACGCCCTTCCGGTGCCAGCGCACGGCTGCAGCCTGGCCTTTCTCTCAGGATAAACAGGAATTACTGACTCCGTGGCCGGTCCTGCCCGCCGGGGGCTGACCTGCTTCCCCCAATGTACTTTGCCTCAGTTAGTTGCTTCCCTAACCATGTTGTATTTTCAGTGCCACTGGCACTGGGGCCTCCGAGGCTGCAGACCTAGTGCCAGCCCATGAGAGGGTGAGAGGACTCTGTTAAAACCTGTCTAGATCGTGGACCATTTAGGATCTGAAAGGACCTCGGGGTGAGTGGGGACTCAGGAGGATTTGGAAGAGGGGCCCTGTGCACACGATTTAGCAGTCCGGCAAATCTACAGGAGAGGACAAAGATTTACTTGTGTACATTAAGAATGCTAGCAGTTCCAAGATTTATTTCTCTTGGGAAAACAGGTTTGGTCGTGTGTGTGTGTGTGTGTGTGTGTGTGTGTGTGTGTGTGTTTACCCCTTTTTACAGTT
>NW_022109767.1:1864574-1870061 GCF_000313985.2 Echinops telfairi | reverse complement strand
CCTCCTGGGGGGACGGACAACAGAAAAGTGGGTGAAGGGAGACATCAGACAGTGTGAGATATGACTAAATAACAATTTATAAATTATCAAGGGTTCATGAGGGAGTGGGGAGTGGGGATGGAGGGGGGAAAATGAGGCGCTGATAACAAGGGCTCAAGGAGAAAGAATGTTTTGAGAATGATGAGGGCAGCAAATGTACAAATGTGCTTGACACAATGGATGGTGATAAGAATTGTACAAGCCCCCAATAAAATGATTTTTAAAATGCCTTGAATTTACAGATAAATATATATTAAGGTTCACATATCTGGGGGGCGGAGACCCTAGACACATTCACCGGGAGGTTGGAGGTTTGAGCCCACCCGGGAAGTATGCGGGAAGGAGGCCTGGCAGTCTGATTTCCTCAGCAAGCCAGTGCTTGCGGGCCGAGTGGGGCACAGTCTGCCCTGACCCCACGGGGTCACCATGCGTACTGGGTTTCTCCCGTGCTCGTCCCAGGCGGTTTCTTTTCTGGTTTTTCTGCATTGGAATGGGCACAAGAAGTAAAAAGATGTAAGAAATGAATTTGCTAGAGCAGGCTTAAGTTAAGACTTAGAGGGGGAACAGGTGGTGAAAACTGTTGAGCCAAGAGGTTTTAAAAGTTATATGCAATTATTCTACATGTTTTTTAAGACTGATTTTTAAAAATTTTGTAATGGTTCGAAATCATTGCTCAGCTAGGGAAAAATATGCTAGGTCCAAGGACATGCAGTATCCTAGAGGGAGTCTGAACTCTTGTCAACGGTTAGGGTCAAGCCTCTTTCTGCTTGAATTCCAGAGCCAGCATATCATGATTCAAATGAGTCCAGTGTATTCACAACTATAAGCCAAACCCAAACGTGTTGATTCCAGCTCTGGGTGACCGTACTTTGTATAGGACAGAGTTAGAGATGGCCCATAGCATCCCCGAGGCTGTATATCTTTATGGAAACAGATTGTCTCACCTCTCTCCCACAGGGGGCTGGTGAGTTCTTTAACCAGGTGGGGCGATGAGGATGTTTGCCCTCCTGTAACTTGCTGAGAAGCACCACCAGCACTCTAGCCTAGGGCCGGGACCTGTGAAGAGGAGGCCAGACCAATTGGACGTCCCCTTTCGGAAGGGCCGCGGGGAGGAGACCAGCCAGTCAGGGTGCGATGTAGCAATGATGAAACATACAACTTTCCTCTAGTTCCTAAATGTTCTCCCCCACCCCCACCCCCCACGACCATGATCCCAATTCTACATTACAAATCTGGGTAGACCAGAGGAGGTACACTGGCACAGATAGGAACTGGAAACACAGGGAATCCAGGGCGGATGATCCCTTCAGGACCAGTGGTGTGAGTGGCGATACTGGGAGGGTAGAGGTAGGGTGGGTTGGAAAGGGGGAACCGATTACAAGGATCTACATGTGACCTCTTCCCTGGGGGACAGACAACAGAGAAGTGGGTGAAGGGAGGCGTCGGATAGGGCAAGATATGACAAAATAATAATTTATAAATTATCAAGGGTTCATGAGGGAGGGAGAGCAGGGAGGGAGGGGGAAAATAAGGAGCTGATGCCAGGGGCTTAGGTGGAGAGCAAATGTTTTGAGAATGATGAGGGCAATGAATGTACAAATGTGCTTTACACCATGGATGGATGGATTGTGATAAGAGTTGTATGGGTCCCTAATAAAACGATTAAAAAATAAAGAAAGGAGGCCAGACATGCCTCTTCTCTCCAACGTTTTTTTCCAAATGCTGACACCATCCACCCCTTCCCTGGCACTCTCTGCTTCTCTACTGGGCTCAGTAGGTGGCTGCAGACAATATTCATGAGTATGGGGTTATTAGTGAAATAACAGGGTACAGTTCAGGATCAGAAATGACTCAGGATACAGTTCTTTGATCAGGAAAGCATCTCCTCAGCCATACCCCCAGGCAGGTCTCTCTTGGACCTTTGTCCTGCTCAGGCAAAGCTGTTTCGCCCAGAGGCACCTCACTCTGCCTGTAAGACTCCTTCTGAAGGCCCTCAGCTCTCAAATCTGTGGGCCACAAATCTAACTGCTGACAGGTGCTGGGAGGAACCCCCTTCAGCAACTTTCCCTCTGTGGGTTGGTAAACCTACTGTGATGTCTTCTTGTCCTGCTGTCTCTGCTGCCACTGTCTTTCTGGTGCTATTTCGTCATTCTCTCTGGTGATAAGACAGTTCTGTCTCCAGCATTCCCAGGACAGGGATCCTGCCTCCAAAGGACATGCTCTGTGCCCGCCCATCTCTCCTCCTTTCTCTGCTTCTGGGATCTCATGTTCAGCCTCGTTAGATGCATGACAAAACTGACCAGTTCCCTTGTTAGGGTCTCACCTTTTAAAACTTTTCATTTTTAGAGCCTTTTACCAATCTTTGAAAAAAATTTAAGTTTAATGACATAATTCACATACCGTACAGCTTCACGATTTAAGTATATTTGAGTTGTGCAATTATTGCCACAACTTTAGAATATTTTCTTTATTCTTGTACTTGTTATTAGTGGCCCATTCCTCACCTTCTCCTCCACCCCCACTACCTCCCATAACCATTAGAAACTATTAATCTAGTTACTGTTTCTATAGATTTACCTATTCTGGATTATCGATAAAGAAAATAATGCCACCCCAAACCCAACAACAAAACACCACAGAAAACCCTTATTCTAAAAATAAAAACAGAACAGATTTAAAATAGGTCAAAGTCATGTTGAAGTGTTCAATTTTAGCCCAACTCCATCTGCATTAACATACTCTATCTCTGGCCAAGGCTATTCACATCCTTGATCCATGGTCAGAGGTGATTCACCTGAGGCTTAACCCTTGTAGGGACCCTGCAAATGGATTTGGGACCTTCGCTGTCAACCGTACATAGTCTTTTGTGAACTGGGTGCTCAGAATTTAAGCTGTTCAACCATTCCCTCCTGCAGTCTTGGATTTCATTGTGTACAATCGTGATCACAGAGTCTGGCCACACAGTCTGGTGTTCTCCTGCGAAGTAGGCTGTGCAGGCCCTACACTTAGTTAGTTGCTTGTGTTATGACCTGATGAGACACTTTCTGATAGACACCATCTGATTTCTTCATCACAGTACGATAGCATTCATACCTTCAGTGATTTCTTCATGAGGGCAAGTACCGAGTAGGGTCACATCATAAAAACTACACGGTCTTAGATTAGGAATTACATTTAAATGTGAGCTCAAAATTCATTCATATATCTATAATTTATGTTTGTCCTTGCTCCACTTTAGAGACAGCAGTACCATTTTATTGGGGAATATTATAAATAATCCCTGTGGGTCTTACAGTGATTTTTTTTCCCCTTAAACTTTTGTGATTTAGGTGGAAGTTCATAAAGCAGTTCATGGGTTTTACCTTCAACAATGTCTACGCATTGTATTTCAATCCCTGCACTGTATCCACCGGTGTCCCACTTCCTCCCAGGGTGTCCTATTTCCTTCTCCGTTCCTAACCCTCTGTCCTTAGGTACATGTGGCCCTTTTGATTTTTAAGAGCAGTTTTATTGGCATATGCTTCACATATCACACAATTTAATAGTTCAGTCATGTTAAGAAGAGTTGTGCAGGCATCACGATCAATATCAGAACATTTTCTTTTCATACTTGTGATTAGCTCCCCATTTCTCTCCACTGCCATGTCCTTAGATAATTCTTAATATAGATATTGTCCCTAGAGATTTACCTATCCTGAATTCCATTCACAGAAAATCATACAAAACACAAACAAGAAGCAAGCACACAGACAACACACACACATACACACAAATGACTAGACAAAACATCGACACATTTCCTTGAAAAAGCAGGAAATATCAAAACCTAAAACTAGATTTAAAAAGGGTCAAAAGGGATATCAAATTTTAAGGCATTACATGTTAACCTAACTACGCCTAACACAATTGACTTGTAGTGCTTTCTGTGTGATAGCAAGGTTATTCACATCCCTCAACTATGTTCAGTAGGGATTCACTGGAGGCTTAATCCATGTGTGGTCCCTGCAAATGGATTTGGGGGTTCCAGTAAAATTTAAGTGTTGTTCCCTCCTTTTGGGTTTGGGTTTTATTATAGCCTTCTGTAAAATTTAAGTGTTATTCCCTCCTTTTGGGTTTGGGTTTTATTATTTACAATTCCGGGATCACGCACTGTGGTGTGCTTCTTCCACGTGGACTTAGTTGAACCTCAGGAGCATATGATAATTCTGTTGCTAGTATCATGAATGTAGCCACTGTTATAGAATGTAAAATACCATTGAGAAAAGGTCAGTCTCTTATAAATCCCATAGGTGAGCATTTGAGAATAATAACATCAAATTATGCGCTGCAACACTGTGAAGTATTACTTGTTACTAACAATAATTGTATTACAGTAAAGTACACCCCATTTCCATCAGTAGTAAGTTGTCCAATCTCCTTGGTAGGCCACAAGTACCTTATTTGCATAGTTTTACCCCAATCTTTTGGTAGGATTTATAAAACCAATGCTAGAACTCCTATTGTGAATAGGAGTTATTGTGAGTTCACACTCCAATTTACCAGTTAGTAGTAGCACACTTACCCACTGTGCCAGCAGGATGCCATTCATAATTATAGTCAAGAGAATTTTTGATCACCTATTGATAACTGTTATTTCCAGGCTGATTCCTTATTGGACCTTCTCCTTCTTCCTTTCAGATACTTTTAATTGTCATACACACACACACACACACACTCACACACTTGACTGTATGATAGGACTTGGTATAGTTCAAATAGATGTACTGTATAAACCTGCTCAAAAATAGCTTTTCTTTGTACAGTGGTTAGAATCTGTATATATTTAAGATTTTATGGCAGGTACTGATTTGCTTCAGAGCCATTGGCAGAGCAGCAGACTGAGAGGGGACTGAGGAAGCATCCCTGAGTCATGGAATGCTACAGCATCTTGCTTTCCTCAGTGAAAATTACAGAAACTTCACACTTACCTCCCACCATGTATGCTGACTTTTACCCATTTAGTGAGACAAATATATCTCCAGATTCATTTTCTACCAAGGCTGCTACTCTCAAAATTCTCTGGGTATTACACCTATCTCTACGGATATGCATTGATTTGACTTGAATGTAAATTGAGTATGAATCCCAGTAAATCAGCTTCATTCATGAAGACATTACTTCCACAATAAATATAAACATAGTTAAGAAGTTCTGAGTAAACATCGAATGTAAAGACAAACAAACCAGTGCAGATTGTTATACTGACCAACCCAAGCGATCCTTATGATACATATCTCATAATTTTAAGTATTAGGCATTTTATACCGATATATAGTATTGCAAGGTTTCATTTATAAGTTAATAGTTTATAATTATGCTGTTTTAAAAAATAAGTTGTTTTTTTAGAGAAAATGTGTGGTTTCAATCCCATGTCAGTTTGACACATTACCATACAAGCCCCTTTGCGGG
>NW_022109767.1:1861373-1863801 GCF_000313985.2 Echinops telfairi | reverse complement strand
GTGCTTCTTCCATGTGGGCTTTGTTGCTTCTGAGCTAGATGGCTGCTTGTTTACCTTCAAGCTTTTAAGACCCCAGACGCTATATTACTGTCTAATACTTAATGCAAACTTAAAAAAAAAAAAAGAAAGAAAGGAATAGGAAACTTGCAGCCGCTAAGTTGGTTTTGACTCATAGTGACCTGGTAGGAGAGTAGAACTGCCTCTGTGGGTTTCTGAGAGTGTAACTGTTTACAGGAGTAGAAAGCCTCGTCTTGCTCCCTCGGAACAGCTCATGGTCTCTGACTGCTGGCATTATTAGGCTTAGCCGTGCAGTGGTGCAAACCCACTATGCCAGTGGGAAAGGTTACAGTGAGTTTCCAACTACAGGAACAAATAAGCAAAATATTTTAAAAATAGTCATGATTGAATCAAGCAAGCTATCATTTACATATTACTCAGGAAATGGATTTATGCATTCAGTACTGTTACGGGCCTTTTATTCGTTCAGTTTAGTTTAAGGAAACCTAATGCTTTTATAGAAAGGAACAAGTAGGGTGATTGTTAAAGTGCATTAGACACACACACATTCATTCACACACACTATTCAGGCAACACCAGTGACTTGTTTTGCTTGCTGAAAACCCTTGCAGGGAATTGTGTAAACCCTTGCAGGGAATTGTGCATCACTGGGACTGTCCGTATTTACAATCTGTAGGTCATTTTCGTAAACGTCAGAGTGTATTCCTTAGCCGCCGCTAGGACTCTTACCAGGAAGGGAAACCACGAAGGGGATGGAAAGTGATTTTGCAGATCTGGCAGATGGAGTGACTGGAAATAAACTAGATGAGAAGATGTCTAATGGCTGCTGTGGGGGTGGAGGAGCCGCAGGTGTAGCGCCGGCTTCTTTCGCCGCCTGTTTCTTGTCTTGTCAAGTTCAAGTGGGTGCTATAGAAAGTGTCACAAGCTTCGTTTGTAGCCACACTTGCTGTCAAGTGGCCGGCGTGGTGGCTCCCGCACTCAGCTGCTGACCAAAAGGTCGGTGTGCCCAACAACTCTGGGGAAGAAAGATGCGAGAGTGTGCTTCTGTAAAGATTTACAGTGCTTGCAACTCCATGCGGGTTGGGGGTGGGTGGGGGGGATGTTCTACTCTGTCGTATAGGGTTGGGATTGTCTAGCTGGCCATGGATTGGGTTTAGGTGGGTCTTTATAACCTTGCCTTAGCAAACACAGTCTTGTGTTATCGTCTTTTGGGGGAGAAAAAAATGCTACGTCTAAATGACATAAATTAATCCGCTGGTCCAACGAGATTTGAACAAGAGTTAACTGGTTGATAGTCTTCGATGGCAGTTTTCTAAAGGGCTGAGTATCTCTGAAACTCAGGTAACTGGGTGTCACATAAGCATGTTTTTCTGTCTTCCTGCCCCTCCTTATCTATCGCCCCTCCATGGGTAGTTCTCATCCGACCCTCGGTTAAGTGTAAAGCCAAGGTCTCATCGTGGGGCAGATTAGCATTCCACCCTGATGGAGGCCCAATGGCTCTGATTCTGAGTCACTCCGTTCTATTTGGAAGGTACCACGGCGATGACTGGTGGTTGTGTGCCCCTAGGGAGGGCACTCCAGGGAGAGCTTGAGTTGTGAGTCTCGGATGATGATGTTTTTCCTGGAGCACCATTCTCCTCTCCCTGTGATGTTTGACAACCATTCCAAGTCATTCTGTCTTCTCTCCGGAGGGTTCTTGGAGGGTTCTTGGTGTTGCTCGCTGGCCAGGCAGTTCTTGATTTCCCACAGATGGAGGCAGAGGATCAAAGTCTGCTAGGCGAATGGATTCAAAGGGACGCCTACCTTGTGCATCTGGCCTGCACCAATATATGGGACGGAAGACAAGGAGCTCACTCAGTGAGACGGTGGAAGGATGCATACGGAGGAATGTTCTTGAAGCTTGGGTGGTTGTCACAGCGGAAGGTGTCCCCAAGGACTTCATCTCTCATTGCAAACAGTCGTGGGTATCTGCATAGTTCTTCCAGGTTATTCTTTGCCCCAGCTTTCACGACAGCTCATTTTATGAAAGAAGCGATCACTAGGTTATCCGCCTTTGGAGATCCAGTACGCCAGTCTTTACATTGTGCTCAGCATCATCCGCTCCCTCGCTTCTCTAACTTACTGGAAATGCTGGACTGTCCAAGAGGGTGACAGTTGGGTCAGGGTTTAGGGCAGTTGGTTTTGCACCTCAGGTGGAATGGGGAAGAACAGGGATCAGCTGTAGGAATGAACTGTTGTGGCCAGAGAATAAAAGACAAGAGACGAAAGAGAAAGGAGCCAAGATTAATCTGGCTGGCTTCTGAAGACTTGGAACGATCAGTTTGGGATCGATTAGTTATCCCATGGCTAAGAAATTCATGGACTTGCAGTTGGGATGGCTGTGCTACAGATTTGCAGATGCTACTCGAGG
>NW_022109767.1:1853400-1859844 GCF_000313985.2 Echinops telfairi | reverse complement strand
GGAAACTCCCAGGGGGGCTCTACTTGGTCTGTGGATCGGATTTGGAGCCATGGCTGTGGATTTGGTTTGCTTTGGTAGACTTCCACTCCTTGTTGGGCACAGGCCCTTCGAGCGGGCCCAGCAGTGAGGTCTCCGGCATCCCTCCCTGTATCATTGGAACTTGAGCATTTGCCGTCCTGTGAGGCAGGCCATGCATATTCCATGAAATAGTGTTGACATATTGTCATATACCGTGAGCTGTTGAATCTGCAAGTATTCGTAACAGTGTCATCTGGTGCCAAGGCTAATATTTAATGATCTAAAATAAAGTCCTAGAAAAGCCATGCGACTTCCAGATTTCATGCCTCTGCTGTTGGTCTGTTTTTGTGGAAATGATTTATGTTCAGTAGCCTTTTTCCCCTCTCTCCTTTTCTCAGCTCTCATATGGTATTGTTTTGACTTGTTTGGAAGATGATTTACTTATCTCCACGAGACTGACTGACTGACTGACTGACTCAGCAAGTTGGATTATGTTAGTTAGAAACTTGCCCTTGCTGCCTTCTTTGGCAAGGTTCTAGCAGGTAGTTCATTCATCTCTTCATCCATGTAGCAATAAAAATTGATTCCGCATGTACTGTGCCTATACTGAACTCGGCATAAAGTGAACAGGGCTTGGCCAGCTGTCTGGTGAGTAAGAGACACAGGCAGGGAAGTGTACAGGCATACCTCAGAGATACTGCGGGTTCGGTTCCATTGAGTCACGGCTATAGCTATAAAGCAAGTCACACACGGCCTTTGAATTTCTCAGTGTGTGTCAAAGTGATGCCTATACTATACTGTTGTCCATTAAAGGAGCTCTCATGGCATACCGGGCTATATCCTGAGCTGCTAACTATAAGGTTAGTGGTTTGAGTTGCTAACTGTAAGGTTAGTGGTTTGAGTTGCTAGCTATAAGGTTAGTGGTTTGAACCCACTAGCTATCCAAGGGGAGAAACAATGAGGCAGTCTACTCCCA
Source organism: Echinops telfairi (assembly GCF_000313985.2). Taxonomy (NCBI): domain Eukaryota; kingdom Metazoa; phylum Chordata; class Mammalia; order Afrosoricida; family Tenrecidae; genus Echinops; species Echinops telfairi. The sequence goes on along the minus strand of NW_022109767.1, from coordinate 1,858,850 downwards.
TAAAGATTTAAGGATTTAAACCCCCAGAGGCAGTTCTACCCTGCCCTCAAGGGTCACCACGATTCAGACTGGACTCAGTGGCAGTGAGCTTGGTGAGGTTTCCTAGGACCGTGAAGATTGGCAGTCTCTGTGCTGACCTATGGGGTTGCCAGAAGTTAGTGTTTACTCCGTGACAATGAATTTGGTTTTGTTTTGTTTGTTTTTTAGTAAAGTTTGAAATATTGTGAGAATTAACCAGACTGTAACCCAGACACCCAGAGTGAACGCATGCTCTTGGAATGAGTGGCACCAGCAGACTTCCTGCCCATACAGGATTGCTACAAACCGTTAATAGGTGGAAACAGGCAGTGGCCCTGAAGCATACATAATGTGAAGCACGTGGAAACACAGTGTGCCGGTGTACGTGCCAACAAACACATTCCCTCCCTCCCTCCTTGGATGGCGTAAACAGGCTAAGGATCTTGGTTGCCTCCGGAAAGATTGACAGTCTGGGGTGCTCACAGGCACCTCAAAAGAAAGGTCTGGTGATCGATCAGCTTCCAGCAAACCAGCTATTGAGAACCCTGTGCAGAACCCACATACCTGAGTGACCAGGAGTCGGGCACGGACTTGACGGCACCTGGTTTGGTCTTTTAAAATGCAGTCAGGAAAAATCTGAATGGATGTGTTTTCTTTCAGGAAGGTGCCCTTTTGGAAGCAGAGGCAGTCTAGTTTATTTCTCCCGACCTTGAGCCCACTGAGAGAGAGAGCTATGCTCCCATGTCGACGGGGCTTGCTACATGGTTCAGGATGGCAATGGAGCTGCTGGGGCTGACGCTTTGCCAAAATGCTAGAGTGGTGTTATAAGCAGGCCTTCACCCTGCTACTGGGGAGACCTTGGAGATGGGTATATTTCAGATGAGACCAGTAGGAACAGAGAGAGCCGGTCATGTGGAAAATGAGAGGAAGGGGCTTCTAGACTGAGCCAACAGAATGTGCAAAGGCCGGAGGAAGCAGAGAGGAGGACCGTGTGCCTGGATCAGAACGGATCAGGGAAGTTATGCTGCATCCTATACCTGGTGGTAAGGAGGTGGGGCTTTCTTTCTAAATCGGGAAACAGCTTAATGAGACACATTAAAAAGGCTTTTCCTTTTTTTTTTTTAATACTACAGGATAAATTAGCTGGTTGCAAGACAGCTGGGAAACTGGTAATTAGCATAGATGAGAAATAAGGGCTTGTTCTCCCAATGCTGCCTCAAAGTGTGGACTTTTGATACCAGCACCATCAGAAGTACAGGGGACCTGGTTTAACACGAGGTTGGCAGACATTTCTTATATACCCACCTCTGCGGGCACAAGTCAAACTGACACCTGGATGAAAGCACACATTTTCTTTAAAAAGCAGCTTAAAAAAAAAGTATAATTATATGCTGAAGGAAACTGTCATTACCTTCTATAGTTACCTTAACTTATAAATGAAGCTATGTGATACTATATATTTACATACAATATATAACATTGTACAACATATGAGATATTGAGTTCGACATATTGTAAGGATCGCTTGGGTTGGTCATTATGACAATCTCCACTGCATTGTCTGTCTTTACATTTGATGTTTCTTTTCTAAGAACTTTTTGACTATGTTAATATTTATTACTGAAGTAATGTCTTCATGCATGAAACCGATTTACTGGGGTTAAGACTCAAACTACATTGATGTGGATCCATAGCTATCACACAGATAATTTTGAGATTAGAAGCCTTAGAAGAACATGGATTGGGATACACATTATCTTGTTAAATGAATAAAAGTCAGCATAAATGGTAGGAGGTAAGCAGTCTCTGTAATTTTCATTGAGGAAATAGTAATACGTCAAAATGACATGTCCTGTAAACCAAATGTTAAACAATATACTCAAAAATCGCCACCATTGCTATCAAGTCCATTTTAACTCATAGTGACCTGGCCCTACAGGACAGGGTAGAATTATGTCGTAGGCTTTCCAAGGTACTAATCATTTTGGAAGCAAGACTGCTACACCTTTCTCCTGTAGAGCAGCTGCTGGGCTTGGACCCTGACCTCTCCGCTTAACCACTATTCCTTTGAAGCTTGATTAGAAATGCCGTTTCTAGGCCTTACCTCAGAATCATCACCTTTGCAGGTGGAGCTTAGCAATCTGTGCTTCAATAACAAGCCCTCCAGGTGACCAGAAGCACAGAGATGCTTGAGGACCGCTGGCCTGACTGAGGATGCTGAAGGGAGCACCTGAGAGGAGCACCTGAGAGGAGCACAGATGGGCAATGCACTTTGGAGCAATTTGTAGACAAGTGGGGATCCGTGATGGAAGTTTGAGCAGCTGGGTAGACGCTGACCTTATTTAGGGAGATGGGGGAGATGGTGGGGATGAGGGAAGGACATGGCTTTTGGATACAGTGAAATAACTGGGTCGTGTAAATGCTAACGTAACTTGGTTTTTAGCCAAAAGATGGTGGGTTCAAGTCCACCAAGAAGTCCTTGGAAGAAAGTCCTGACAGCCTACTGAGGACCGCGTGGAGTGTAAGCCGCTCTCCTCTCACACTTGAGTCACTCTGAGCTAGAATTGAGTTGAAAGCAGCTGACACTGGCTTGGGACACATCGCTTTTGAGGTGTCCATTGAAGGGAAACTGTTGAGTGGTTGATGTCCATGTGCGTGCATAGCCCAGAGCAAGAGGCTTGGTTTCAAGAATGGTGTTGGGGACATGCCAACACCTACCATAACAACAACAGAATGCTGTCATCAAGCCAATTCTGATTCTCAGGGACCCTGCGGCCAGAATGGAGCTGCCCCTATGAGGTTTCGGAGGCTGTGAATCTCTATGGGGACAGAAAACCTCCCTCTCATGTGGGTGGAGCTGCTCTTAGTTCAAGCTGCTGACTTTGTGGTTCGCAGTCCAATGCATAACCCACTATACCGGTCGAGGTCTTCTATACCAAATAACCAAAACAAAGTTCACTGCCATCGCGTGGATCCTACCTCCTAGCAATCCTGTAGGACAGGGTAGAAGTGCCCCTGGAGACGAACTCTTTACAGGAATAGAAAGTCCCATTTTTCTCCTGAGATTCTTTAGGGGGTATCTAATACTATCGGAATAGGTGTTCTCACACCCAGGGAATAAAGGGTATAAGACAGTATGTAGTAAGCACCAAACCCAGAGCAACTCTTAAAAGACAGAGGAGCGTGGACCCAGAGAGGGATGGCAGAGTGAGGAAGAAGACTAGGGAAATGGGTGTGATGGGGGCAATGGGTCAAGGCCAGAGTGGTCAACTGTGCTGCCGGCCTCCTGGAGTCCCCAGAAGAGGAGGGCTAGACGGCTACTATGAGACCAGTAGGCAGGGCCTTCTATTTGAATCTTCAGGGAAATGGAAAGATAAACCCCAGGACCAGCTTGCTTTTCAATATAGTTTTCAATGAGGGCAAACTAGAGAAACACAGCCCCAGTTTCTTACTGACGCCTTTTCCAAACACTGGGGTTTTTTATCGACTTCTCCGGCTCCCCTTTGGCTGCCGTTTGCTGTGCCCAAACTCGTTCTGAATGAACATTTTGTTGTCTTGGAAAGGAGTAGCATATGGCCTTAAACAACCGGTCGTCTTTTCTTTTATTACATTTTTTTACTACAAAAAAAAAAAAAGACGTCAAACCGAAACCTGGCCACTGACTCACCAGGCTGTAATAAAAATGATTACTGGCTATTGATAACAGGCACCTCTGTACCTCGTGGCACGGTATCAAAACCAATTCTGTGGAACTGACAACCCTAGTTTGCTTGCTTCAGCACCTCTGCATTGCCCTGAGTGAGAAGGCAAAGACGGACGACTTGTGTATTTCTTGGAGCGTCTGTTTGATTGGATCGGTGTTGCAGAATTTCTGACCTTTGGAGAAATGGGTCACAAACAATCAACTGTTGGAGTTGGAGTGGGAGAGTGTGTGCTTGGGGAATTGGATAGAGCACTTTTTATGCTTGAGAGAAAGTCCGTAGATTTCTTATTTCATCTCATCCCCATGGTGAGATTGGCGATATGCCCCCTGTTTTTTTTATAGACGAGGACATGAGCTAATGAGGGAGGGTTCTCTTTAAAATCCAAGTCGAAAAAGAAAAAAAATAGATGAGGACATGAGCTAATGAGGGAGGGTTCTCTTTAAAATCCAAGTCTAAAAGGAAAAAAAAATAAATAAAATCCAAGCCTAAAATCGATCTTCTGAGTCAAGTTCTGAGTCAAGACTGGGAGGGCTGAGACGCAGGGCACATAGAACAGGGCATATCCGGACAAATGGAGCAACATGAGAGGGCTAACAACCCAGTTAGGTCCGTGAATCACATGCCATGGATTTAATTATACCCCCACCCCCCACATGTGTTGGAATTCTCACCTCTGTACCTGTGATGTAAAGTCACCGTCATGTAATAGAATTACTTTCTAGAATTCAATCTAATGACATGGAATGAGGCCATACTCATGTCAGATGGGTCCTAAACCTCATCGTTTCTGAATCACAACATGAGTGAACATATTAGACCCAAAGGCAGCACACACCAGGGAAGACAGATGTCCTGTGGGAAGGGAGGATCCTCTACAAGCCAGTAACCGAGGATCATCCGGGCTATAAACAAGGAAGGAATTTTGACTCAGCCAAAACTCTTGAGTTGGGTTTTTAACCTCCAGAACCACGAGAAAAGAAGTTTCCATTGTAACAGGCATTCTGTTACAATGGCTCTAGGAAACCAAGGCTCCATGATACCACTTCCATAGAGTTGATTTTGTGTCCTAGTGATCCCATCAGACTGCGTGGACCTGCTGCTGAGGAAGCCTGTAAATCTTCATGGCAACAGAGCCTTGTCTTTTTCCTGTGAGTGGCTGGCGGGTTCATCCCCCACACCAGGGCCCCTGGACACTGTAGTAAGGTACTGATCATTTCACTAGCAAGTGCTATACACAGTACAGCAGACGATCAGCCCTTGGGTTTGGACCTTAACGATTTCTAGCTAGTGCTGTAACTCTTACTTTAAGAAGCTACAGGTGATGAGCTCCTTTGGGCTTTTCCTTAACAGCTTCAGTGTGAAACCACCTGGGAGAAAGAAGATGCTTCCTACTTGTAGTCCCGGAAACTCACAGGTGCAACTCTACCCTGTCCTACAGGGACGACTCAATAATAGGGAGTGTAGTTTGATTTTTGGTTTCTACTTTGATGGACACTCCATGTGCGTGCATGGTTGTGTGATTTCTCTCTCACACACACACACACACACACACACACACACACACACACAGGTCTTGTTTTTTTTCTATTTGAAGTTCTGTTTCTTGGAGTCCAGCTATCACACCCTCTTTTAAGTTCCACTATAAGGACTTGGGGTGGGTTATTATTCTTTTCTGTAGTTAACCTTAGATCACGTGGGGCGATGGAGTCCTTCCATTTGTCTCCCCCC
>NW_022109767.1:1851122-1852865 GCF_000313985.2 Echinops telfairi | reverse complement strand
TGTCTGTGTCTCCCGGGATGAGGGTCTGGATGAGACTGCATGTTGTGTGTGTGTGTCTGTCTGTGTCTCGCGGGATGAGGGTCTGGATGAGACTGCATGTTGTGTGTGTGTGTGTGTGTTTGTGTGTGGGTGTGTGTTTGTCTGTGTCTCCCGGGATGAGGGTCTGGATGAGACTGCATGTCAATAGGGACAGTTGGATCCAATTGTTCTTGAGCACGGGGGCAATGGCTCGGACTCTCCAACCGGTGCCAGGCTTCCCAGCGTCAGATGCGTTTTCAGCCACAAAAGTTCTTTCACTCATGTAGAAGACAAGTCGGTAGGAATCAGTGAGCCATTTAAAATGATAATGGGTAACTCAGCCCTAAAGCAGATGCCAGAAGCTATAGACGTTGCAGCCCGCTGTATTGGGTTCTCAATAGACACTGTTAATTTTCTTAAAGACTTGGTTCTCCGTATCTGTGAATTGGGAGATTGTAGGTACATATCTAGATTTCAGCCTCTCTTGAAAAGTTAGATCTGCAACTACCACCCGTTGCCAGGAATCTGAGTGGCTGATGTTCCAGAACCAGATCGCCAGGCCTTTCTTCCGAGGCACCTCGGGTACATCTGAACCCCAACCTTTGGGTTACAGTGGCAGCGCGTGCTGACCATTGCACCACGCAGGGGCTTGCAGCAGGGGCTGGGGAGGGAGGTGCATTCATGGGTTTCTCCAACTCTGGCACTATTTCAGGAAAGCAATAAGAAGAGAAAGCGGCTGTCTTCGGCCGTTTTTTGCCCTGCAGTTCAGTCTGATCGGCGTCTAAGAGACCCTCTGCAGAGTTTCAGTTCCGTTCCCAGGGTGGGCGTTAGCTCAATCTGATTCCAGGCAGACATTCTTTGATATGAGCTGTTTAATAATAAACTTATGAAAAGCAGGTGCTCCCGTCCAGCTCGGGGCTCTGAGGTGAAAAGAACCCCTCTGGGCACAGAGGGAGGGGCACTAGGGTGTCAGGAATTTGAAAGGAGGGAGCAGAGGAAGAGGAGGGAGAGGAGAGCCCCACTGTGCGCTTAGCTCTTAGCTCAGCAGGAAAAGTTTAAGTTCCAGTGAGGTGTTAGGTCCCCAGGGAACTGGAAGAGCAAGGTAGTGACCACTGCTTCTGGGGCCCCCGCAGATGAGCAAGCCCCACCACACGGACATACAGACCCTGAGGCCATGTCGGTCCGGTGAGGTGAGGGCGTGCCAGTGGTGAGATGGGATTTCAGATGGGCACTTGGCCCCATTTAGTGGGGATGGGGTTGTGGATGCCTTGAAGGTCCAGTGAGAGAGTGAGTAGGGCTAAGGCACATGGGGAAGGCATTTCGTGGGCCAAGTTCACTTTGGGGAATGGAGGGAGATGGTGCTGGTGGGGCTCCGTCGTGGTGAAGGGCTTTGCTAAAGAGAGCGGGGAAGGTTGGCCTGTTGTGGTCACTGGGCCACAGTGAGGCAAAACTGGAGGGGCTGGGTGACCAGGGTAGTGGTCACCAAGTTACAAAATTCTTTCTGACCTTGGAAGATCCGGGATGGCTTTGGCCTCGGTTTACCTGCTGTGTTAGGTGAGGCACTTCTCAGAGGTCCTGGCTCTTGGCTCTTTAGAGAGACTGCTATTTAGAGATGCCCCGTTTAAAAAAAGAAAAAAAAAAAGATCAAGCATGGTTGATAGATGACCTCATTTTGGTGAGCTCTTGAAACAATTAGTGTATATTTCAATTTTTCTTTTAAAGAAG
>NW_022109767.1:1846917-1851022 GCF_000313985.2 Echinops telfairi | reverse complement strand
ACCTCATTTTGGTGAGCTCTTGAAACAATTAGTGTATATTTCAATTTTTCTTTTAAAGAAGGAGAGTGTCTTGTAACGTACATCTTGCTCAAAGTTTAGGAGAGGCACTTCTCAGAGGTCCTGGCTCTTGGCTCTTTAGAGAGACTGCTATTTAGAGATGCCCCGTTTAAAAAAAAAAAAAAAAAAAGATCAAGCATGGTTGATAGATGACCTCATTTTGGTGAGCTCTTGAAACAATTAGTGTATATTTCAATTTTTCTTTTAAAGAAGGAGAGTGTCTTGTAACGTACATCTTGCTCAAAGTGTTGCAGAGGGAAACCATGCTCACCAACTTCATTGTGTTCAGTTGAGCGCAACAGGGGTCTGTGGGAAATCCCACTCTGTCCTTCACAGAGAAGAAGTTTGCTGGGCAGAGCAGCATGCTTTTCTGTCAATGCCTGGGCTTTGGAGGGTGTCCCTGGAGGTGTAGATGGATGGTTGTCATGTTCAGCCGCTCACCAAAAGACTGGAATTTTGAGCCCAACCAGAGGCACCTCAGAAGAAAGGCCTGGCCATCCACTACTGGAAACTCCGCCCTTGCAAACCCCACAAACGGAGCCCAGGTCCACCCTGGCCCACAATGGGTGCCTGTGAGTCCACTGGGTGGCAATAGGTTTCTGCTCGGGGAGGAAGAATTTGCTTTACTCACGCTCTGGGACTAGTTAATTCCAGGTCTCTTCAAGCTCCCTCCTGTCCAACATAAAGACTTCTTTAGGCCTGTTTTCCTGTAGACGCCGCATACCTCAAATGCTCGGTGCCTGTGCAGTCCTCGGTCGCGACCTTGTGTTACGAAGCAGCAAAGGGTTAACACGTCCCCGGGGCTCCGTCTTGGACACAGACACTTCACTGAAGCTGCAGTCATGGTGGAGCTTGTGGACAAGATTTTGTGGGCACGGCGTGCGTTCGGTTGAGCTGTGGTTCAGGCTGCCATCACCACTCTCCAGGAAAGCGTCAATGGCCTCTGATCTCGCCTCCCGGCCTGCAGCCTCTCTGTGATTCCTCGTCTGCACAGCTGCCTGAGTGTTTTTTGAACTGCAGACCTGAGCATCTCATCCCCCTACTTAAAATCCATCAGCAGTTCCCTAAAGCTAATCTGTGGCTGCGGTGAGCCAAGAGCATATGTCTGTCTTACCCTGCCTCCCCTCCCTGCAGCACTTGGGGCCACCCAGCCCCCAGGTAGAGTTCAGGCCTCCCTATTGCTACAGCCCTAAAAAGCTCCCTGGCTGACTGGACCCCATTATCCAAGCCTGAAGTGCCTTTGCTACTTTACTTTTGAATGGTTGCTTAGGGCTTTTTGTAAAAGTTCCTAGGAGAAGGCCAGTGTGAAGTTCTCTATTTGTTGCTGTTTACGGAATCATTGTGAGTTCACATTGATATTCAAGGTTTATTTAAGGGTCCATGGTAGCGCTGTGTGGGGGTTAGGAATTGCATCGCTAACCTTAAGGTCAAAGGTTCAAACCCACCAGCCACTCAGAGGGAAAAAGATGAAGTTGTTGGCTCCTTGTAAAGATTTAGTTTCAGAAATCCTGAGGAGAAGTACTACTCTGTCCTGTGGGGTCACTGTGAGTCTGAATTGACCTGATGACCGTGGCAGTGGTTTTTGAATACTTTTTGAATGAACAGCTCATATGGTAAATTGCCTTGAAGATTTCATCCCAGGGGAGACACACACACACACACACACACACACACACACACACACACCCCTGCCAATTCTTCAGATGAAAAAATATGCTCCTCAAGGAAGCGTACACATTCTTCACATGAAAACAAATATATGTTTTTCACGTGAAGAATGTGTATGCTTCCTGAGGAGCCCTGGTGGTGTGATGGGTTATGAGTTGGGTAGGTAACTGCAAGGTCAGCAGTTCAAAGCTACCAGCTGCTCCAAGAGAGAAAGATGAGGTTGTGTGTCCCCGTCGTGATTTACAGCTTCAGAAACCCCAAGGCACAAGCAGTCCTGCACTGTCCTATATATAGGCTTGATAAGACCAAGAATTGGCTTGGTGGCAGCAGGTTTTATTTTTCTTTCGTCTTTTTGCAAAGAAAAAACCCAATCAATTAAAACACTACCATGTTGGCTTTTTGCATTGTTGCCAGGCACCTCAGAGGAGACTCTTCCGTCATAACACCCCTTCGGCCCCTGGGGGCGGTGGAATTGGATGTCTGCAGGGTCTCTGCCCCTCCGCCCTGCCCTTGTCATCTGTATGTTCTCTGCTGAGGAGTGTGGGTGCAGTGGGCGCCACGTGCCCAGCATTGGGCCACATGGTGCTGGGTAAGACGAGGAAGTGAGACCACTGGGAAGGAGGCTGTGGCAGGAGGGGCTCCTGGGGGCTTGATGATGAGTATTGGCAGTGAAAATTGGAGAGGAGCTGACGGGCTCCAGGCGAGGAGGATTCTTAGGGATTTGCTGAAGCTTGGAAGTAGTAAAAGAGAAGGCAAGGGCTCCTGGGGTGGAGTTGATCCAGGGTGGTAACCTTCGAGGGGACTAAGGGAGGAGCAGGTTGGAGTGGAAGGCCAGAGAGCTGGAAACATGTGGGGCGGGCAGTGCTGCTTTGAACTACACCGCATTGCCCCCGTGGAGAGGTCATGTAGGTCCAATGGCGTTGTACGTCAGAGAATCTCTTTCCCTTCGCTCCCCCATGCATGGACAGACACACTTGTTTGAGGGCCCCACTCTTCTTGCTCCTCCCAACCATGTGGTCCCACGGTGACTTCGGCTTCCCCAGCCTCAGAAGGAAGGCGTGCCAGGTGATGGTGCTGGCTGCTGGCACAGGGATCCGTTGAGCAGGCAGACTTACAGCCTCGGTGAGAGTCCCTCTTTGGGAGGAAATGAGATACCTTGCTCCTTGGGGAAGAGGCAAACTGCTACAGTAAGCTCAGAGCGGCCTATGCCGTGAGTCCTGTATGTGGAGAAGACTAGAGACTGGCGAGTCACCTTTGAACTGTGCCCCACAGGTTTTCAGTGGCCAACTTTTGGGAGTAGATCTCCAGGCCTTTCTTCTAGGGTACCGCTGGGTGGGCTTGAACCGCCAATGTTCCCATTGGTAGCCAACCATGACAACCATTTGTACCACCCACGGGTTCCCCTAAGTGGAGAAGCGCCTCTGAATATTAGTGATGGATCCCTGAGGCCCTCACCGTAGAGCAGAGAATGGATAAAGGTGGAAAGCCCCTCTCCTGCTACCTATGACACTGTACTTGGTGGAATGGCTGGGTTTAAAAATGTTATCCACAGAAAGCATTTGGCCAATCAAGTTTAAGCAAAGAGGGGAGCTTGTCAGGGCCGTTAATATTGACAGAGGAGCCTAGATAATATGTTGGTTCACTGAAAGGTCAGTGATCTGAAGTCTCCATGGGAGAAAGATGTGGTAGTCTGTTCCCATGAAGATTTACAGTCTGGGAGGCTCTATATAGAGCCTGACCCACCGTGCCACCAGGGTTCCGTCAAGTGGACCAGTGCTCGTCACAGGCTGAGCAGTTGGCTGTTGCAGCCCAGTGTTGAGTGGTGATGATGGTGTTGACCAAACTGATAGGAGGCCATGAACCTCAGGGTATCCACCTCAGAGAGAGGTGCTCCCAGCAAGGTCTCAGGACCAGAGGCTGGTGGCCACCTTGCTGTGGGAGATTTCTGTACCCAGACAGTCCATCTCTTTCCTGCTACTGACTGGTAACCTCTAACACAGCAGGTCTCAACCTGTGGGTCTTGACCCCTTTGGGGGGTGGGGACAGGTGCCGAATGACCCTTTCACAAGGGTCGCCTAAGACCATCAGAAAACACATATTTCCATTTCCGCCCACATGCAGATATGCTGGTCTGGTGAGAAAGAAGCTATCTCTACGTTGGTACTAACTTTGGCTTTTTACAAATACTGTTGCAAAATGTAGCAATGTAGTTTCCTGTTATATTAAAACTGTTACCCATGCAACACCATGCTTCAAGACAAATTTTCATTTGTTTGTAATTAAAAATAAATATTTCACAATATATAATTACATATTGTTTTGGGGATTAATCACTATACTTTAATTATGTTCAATTTGTAACCATGAAGATACATCCAGG
>NW_022109767.1:1844631-1846017 GCF_000313985.2 Echinops telfairi | reverse complement strand
TATCTATCTATCTATCTATCTATCATCTGCCTATCTCTCATCTCTATTTATGTGCCTATCTATATAATATTTAATGAAAGCGTTTATTCTTCTTCTTACAAATGGCTATAGTACTTGGCCAAGTGGGTAGATATTTATATTGTGAATTCTTAAAAAAGCGAGGGGGGATTTTAAAGAGTCCCCATATTGTGATGACCTGCTCAATATGGTACTAGCCTTCTTAGGTGTAGAGAATGTAGGGGGGGAAATGCTCACGGGTTTGATAAGGAAAGGGGTCTGGTGGCGAGTCTCTGACTGCTCTCTCGATGAGGGATGGTGACAGGAGTGGGCTGCTGAGGATGACGACCCTTTCTGACGCTGAGCAATGACATCCTGACCCATATGCACTTTGACATGTATCCTGTCGTTTGGCCTTTACCATCGTCCTGCCAATGACTCTTACCCAACCCTACAAAGTGGGGCCTCACTTACATCCAGATAGTTCCTCGTGTTCTTCCAAGTAAGGGATGATACGGGAGCGAAACTGTAGCTTTCTGACTTCAGGCCTTTTGGGGTCACTTCACTATCCAGTGTGGATATTTGCTTTTTTACGTCTGCATTTTACAGGGCAGCTTGCTACGCGATGCTCTGCACAGTATAGTCTGGTCTGGTGTGTGTGTGTGTGTGTGTGTTTTAAATCCCACTATGTGTTGCAGCGTGTGGTCCTGGTTCTTATATGACAATCCTGGTCTGGTGTACGTGTGCATGTGCGTGTGCGTGTGCGTGTGTGTGTTTTAAATCCCACTATGTGTTGCAGCATGTGGTCCTGGTTCTTATATGACAATCCTGGTCTGGTCTGGTGTGCGTGTGCGTGTGCATGTGTGTGTGTGTGTGTGTTTTAAATGCCACTATGTGTTGCAGCGTGTGGTCCTGGTTCTTATATGACAATCCTGGAAGGCATGTCGTTCTGTTGATTTGATTTCCTTGTGAAAGAAAGATCACATAATAACTCTTAAGTTCCTGCTTGTAAAGTATAAGGACTGTGTTAAGTGCTGAATATGAAATAAGGTCTCTGAAAATTTTTATGTCCTGTAAGTTATCATTAAGCAGTGTGCCTTTGGATGCAACGCTTATTAAGACGTATTTTCTGGCAAGATGGCTGTGCCATTGTTTTAAATCTCTTTCTCTGACGTATGCTTTGGAGTAATTATTTGAAACAAACTAGTGAGGAGAGAGAAAGAGGATGAAACATATCACCAATTCTGACATGCTCCCAGGGAGAGGTGGTATTCAGAAAATATTTATATGGGGAGAGGGGCTTATAATTCCTTTTTAGCTTGCTTTGCAGAGAACTGAGGACTTGAGTGACCTTGGAACTTGTCCTAGGTGGCCCTCTTGGTCCAGCAG
>NW_022109767.1:1839729-1843792 GCF_000313985.2 Echinops telfairi | reverse complement strand
GATCTGCACTCCGCACTCCCCTCATCATTCACTATGGTAAGAGTTTTTGTTCTGATGATGCCTTACACCTGATCCCTTCTGTGCATGTGTTGTATGTGAAGAGTGTGCGTGTCTCAGTGATCACCCCTGGTAGAGCCTGTTCTGCTCCGTGACTGCTGGTCACGTGATCGTTTCTCCATCTCCTTGAAGCCCCTCATCCCTTCTCTCCTGAATGGTTACACTTGCTCCCCAGCTTGACTGCCTGCTTCCTAGTTCATCCTCTGTCCCACCAGTCTCTATATTCCTAGGAGCAAAACACCTTCCCTGGCCCCTCAGAGCCATTGCGGCTTTGTTTTCTGGCTCCTGCCTCCCTCTCTGAGCAAGACTACAAGCAGCACTTGTCTCAGAACAATAGCTGCCTTAAAGATGAGTGGTTTCAGCCCCCAAAGCACTTAGACTGCACTGTTTGATGATCATAATGCCTGCCTTCCACTGCCTCGTCCTTCACCACTCGGTACCAGTGTCAGCTTCTCTAGGAAGTTCTTGTAGACACATCTCACCGCTCACCGCTCTCCCACCGGTCTGTAAACACCTGAATTCAGCACAGTGGACAACAGTGAGGACACTCGTCCCAAGCTCCCTGTATTCTGAATCCCTTCCCATTCCAGTCTCACACCCGCGACATGGGACAGATGACTTCTCTGCGTTTCGGTTCTTTCATCCGCAAAATGGAGTTAGTGAGGCGGCCTGCCTGTGACTCTGATGATCCTTTTTATGTGTTATCTTCATTATTGTTAGACTTTATCCAGGTAAACAATTAGTCTTACGCTCTCAGACAGTTACTTAGTGCACAGTACATGGTAAGCACTCAATAAGTGCGCGGTACTTCCAGCAGCGCGTGCTACTTCCATAAATGAATAAGTCAATGTAATATACAATGGGAAGCGTGGCTGTACAAGCGATAGAAGGCTTTATGAAACACAACGATCAAAGCGTGAAGTGGTTGTTTCTTGCGTGTCAATCACTCCCGGCTGTCTGCTCCGGAATGTGGTGTTCTCAGGTCTCTAACCCTGCCCGGGAGAATTCCGTGCTCTTTGGTCACACACCGCCTCACAATGGCAGTTTGACATTCTCGAGGGACTCAAATAGTGTGTGTTCCTTTTAAATGTTCTTTCGAATTTGGGGAACAAAAAGAAGCCCAAAGGGGAAAGACCCTGGCTATCCGAATTGTGTGGACGAGGTGAAGTTTCCCAGTGAACAGCGGCACTGTCACTTCCGGGCAACTTTCTTGGCCTCTCGGTCACTAGACAGTTTTCACTCCTAAAAAGTCTTCATAAGAAGCCCCCATGGTCCTGCTATGCTCCTTGAGAAAATCCATGGAGATAATCCCTCTGCAGGCCCTACACCAGTCTGAGCTGACCCCTCTGCGTTGAGTTCAGCTGGCCAGCAAAGTGTCCTCAGAAGCCACTGCTGGCATTGGACCTCCTTTTTGATGGCGCCCCCAAGCACGGAAGAGAACTTGTCTGCAGCCACCACCTGATCACAGAGAGAGTCACACTCCTTTTGTAGCAGGGACTCGTGCTGGTGGGAACTAGAACCCTAGCAGCAGTATCTTTTTTATTTTAAACTGACCTGGTTTAGAGGGCGCTTTGTTTGGTGCTTGTCCAGTTCGGTCCTTCTATGTTCCAGAATAAATCCAGAGGATTTATTGGAATCATTGTTTTTGAGGTGCCCCGGTAGGAACTGTGGGTAGAAGTGATCCTAAGCCCTCCTGTGTTCCTCAGCCTCAGAAGTCATTTTTGAAAATCTGGCTCTTATAGCTAGTATGAACAGTTTCTGGTTTGGCATAATTGCCCTTAATGCATAGATAGAACATGAGGATATCATGCTTCGACACATCAAGTAGCTGCTTTACGAAATGAAGTTCTTATTTATAAAGGCAGTTTTCAGGTTGGATTAGTATGGAGATCTAAAGACTTACTTATTTGTGTTTTAAAAAGAAGGGAGAGACATTCAAATACATTTTTCTGCTTCCTCGTTCTTATATGTCTTTATGTCTAAGTTAATTCATGCCGTACTGCAAAATTTCCACCTACTTGTTCAAACTTCAAATGTTGCTGGTTCAGTTTCCAGTATTTACCGAGATATATTTACTCTTGGTCTCATTTCCCAACAGGACACTCCGTGTCCTCACCGTTTCCATTTCAGCTTCTTTATCTGTCGTGCGGCCGTTGGGCCCATTCCTGCTGACCTGTCCCTGCTGACCTGTCCCTGCTGGCCTCGAGTAGCTCGTCTCTGTGATGAGATGCTGGGAGGAAACATCTTGAAAACGGGACGTCAGATTAATTGTGGTCTCACACAATGGTAGTAGAGGCAGACAGTGTCTTCTAAGAGATTCTGTGCCCATAATGGCATTCTTGAAACTTGAACTGTATGGAGTTGTTTTCTAAAAGGTGCTGGAGAGAGCTGACACAAGTGTGAGGGCTGACTGTGCTGGGGAGGGGCCAAAGGCTCATCATCTGCACTGTGTGAGGCCAGCCTGGAATGAGGACAGTACAGTGAATGCTTCTTTTGTTGGACAGTGAAATAAAACACTAGACAATGTGCTCTTAACAGAGTGCTGTTTGGTTAGAATGAACAGAGCAATGTGAAGAGATTTTGAAAACTTTCATTCGATGACCAGTATTTTGACCAATAAAGATATTAAAAACGATGGGAGTCTGGGTTGACCAGAGAAACAAATCCACAGACACTCATGTGCATGAGAGAGCTATATAACAAAGAGTAATTATATATTAAGAAAACATCCCAGCTCAGTCCAGATCCAGTCTATAAGTCCGATATTAGACTGTGTGTTCGAATTCCTCTTCAGACTCACACAGCACATGCGATGGAAGATCACCGGCCAAGCAGCTCAGCATTGGTGTGGGTCCCCATGTGGCTCCTCCAGCTCCAGGGCTCTGGTTCCATCAGCGTAGCTCCTTGTGTCTTGTCCACAGGAAGACGAAGCAGAGAGTGTGACCCTGGTCTTCAGTGAACTATTTATCTCTTTAGAGCCTCCAAATGAAATCATCAAAACATGACCCGATTGACAGGCTGAACTCCATGCCTTCGCTCTTAATAGTCTCAAGTGGACACCAGATTACGTTACTCCCACAAAACCAAACAACTATTTATTAAAACAAAGTGTCTTATATAAAGAAACTATGTTATTTGTTGTTAGCTGCTTTCCAGACGTTCCTGCTCAGAGCCACCTTGTTGGACAGAACGGCATGCTGTCCCCTCTTCACTGAGGTTGCTATGTTTGAGCCCATTGTTCCAACCACTGCGTCGATCCGCCTTGCTGAGCGTTTTCCTCTTTTTCACTGACCTGTATTCCCAAGCATGGTGACCTTTTCCGGGTCTCTCCCGATATCCTGTCCAAAGTACTCGAGGTGAAGTCTTGCTATCTGCACATCTAAGAAGCAAGCCTTCAGGCTGTCCTTCTCCCAAGACAGACGTGTGTGTCCTTCTGGAACTCTATAATGTATTTACTATCCCTTGCCAGTATCTTCCTTCAAATGCATCCATTCTTCTCCGACCTCCCATACTTACTGCCCAACTTGCACTTGCATTTCAGGCCACTGAAAGCACCATGGCTTGGAGCAGGTGTACTCTAGACCTCACCGTGACATTTGGAACACTCTACAGAGGTCTTTTGCAGCCGATTGACCCAATGCAATATGCTGTGTGAATGCTTGACAGCTGCTTCCATGGGCATTGATGGTGACCCTTCTACAGTGAAATCCTTAACACCCTCCGTATGTTTTTCTTTGTGTTTTGGCCCAGTTGTGAGGATTTTTGTTTTGCGGTTGAGGTATAACCCATCCGTGCTGGAGGCTGTGAGTGCTTCAAGTCCTCTTCACTTTCAGGAAGCATGTCTGTGTCCTCTGCAGAGGGCGTGGTAGAGGTCATTCACAAGCCTTCGTCCAGCCCGGCTGCCATGTTCTCTTCATATGGTCCAGCTTCTCCACCCTGCCTCCCACCGGTTACTTGTTAGATCTCAGCCTTCACTTCCCATGAATAGATGGAAATCGTGGGCAAA
>NW_022109767.1:1824543-1839218 GCF_000313985.2 Echinops telfairi | reverse complement strand
AAGAAAGGCAAGGCTCACCAAGCCATTTATCTCTCTGCCCTTCAGTTAATCCCACTTGTGTTTATCAGCCAGGCTGGCACAATAAACTATCTCAGCCCTTAAGGTCTATTTTTGTTTTCCAAAGAAAAAACCGTTCTTGTCTTGTTTATGATTGTTCCTGCCTGCCATGGGTTTAAAGACCATCTCTCCCCTCCAGTAAACAGCATTGCTCCCAGGTACATCCCAATCTCTGTAGACTCTTCCACCTTCTCCCAACTCCTTTCATTCAGCCATTCACTCCTGTTACAGTGGCCCTCGTGTTTGCGGGGGGTGGGGGTGTGTGGGCGGCGGTGGGGGTGGGGTGGCGGCACTGAAGGCTCAGAGACTCAACTGTTCCAGGCAGCAGTGGAGGCTGCATGTGGTCAGGAAACAGCCATTGCCAAGAGGGCAGCAGCAGCTCGGGGCCGCCAGGGCCAGCTGCACTCCTGGCACCTGCACACCTGTTCTCTTCAACCCCTCCCCACTCGGTACAAAGTCCTGATCCTGCTGCCCGTGCCCCTGCCGGGCCCTGCCACACACCCAGCCAGGCTGGGCTCCTATATCCAGTAGATCCTGCGTTGGGGCTTTGTGCAGCAGGCCCCCATACGTTTTAATTTAAAAGACTTTCCAGGGATTTAACTACCCATTGTACGGGACTGCTTGTATGGAATCAGGCGTTCACACGATGTCCCAATCACGTAATGTCTAATTCACAAGATATGTGGTGGCTCCCAGCCCAGTGGCCCTGTGCCTGTGCCTGTATGTAATAATAATCATAATAGTAAAGGGCCGTTCTTCCTTGTCCATTTCCTGATGGGTTTCATTAAGAAAATCTGTGCATTTGGTAACATTCTGCCATTATGTCATTACCTGTGAGGGTGTGTAAATTGCCATACTTATTTTATTGGGCCACTTTGGAGACTTTTCTTCTAATGAAATTCTTTGTCGTTAGCACTTTCCAAATAGTGGACCAGTGATTGGGGCTTAGCAACTCTTGGGGCAGGATTGCACACCTAAAGTTTGCTCAGTGGACCATGCTATTTTTGTCTTAAATGTTACTTAACACTAAACATGAGCACATGCATAAGCCCAGAGATGACAGAAAATGCCACTGTTCTCTGAATTCGAAGTCTCTGCCACCATTAGCCTTCTCAGAGTACCCTAAATACTATCATTTAAAAAAAATGTTTTTAACATTGAGGAGGTTGTTGCGAAGATCCACAGCAGGCACATCCGTGTCTTCGGTGTGTTGCCTTCAGGCTGTGTAAATGTTCTTGCCCCCCATTTTCAGAATCGTTACTCCCCCGTCAGTGTCAAATTTCTCACCCAGTCTTTTGAGTTGGGGTTACCACTTTAATCCCCGTCTAGATCGATCTTAAAGAAGCACAGTGCTCAAGGGAGCTATACGATCTTAGTTTACATACGATAATAGAATCGCTGCAGTTTCCTTTTTGTGAATATTTTTTCCTATCATAGTTCTCTTCGATGTAAATATAAAACGAAAGCAGTACAACGAACAGATAGAGGTAGAGATCAGGGAGTTACTCCGTGTGTTGTATGATAGGTGCGAAAGAACTGCCTGGACCCTGTGCACATGCCCACGGGCTCTAAACATGGTCTTAGCCACTAGGACCCTTGGGTCACTTGAGCGTGTGAGTTTCGGATGCTCTGTAGATGACAATTAACTTCCTTGTAGGGAGCACAGGAAGGTGAGTGTTTTCCGCACCTCCTCCTGCCTCTCTTTCCCTTTCATGGGATTTCGGAGTGGCCAAGTGGAGTCTTCCTGGGTACAAAGTGAACCCTTTGAAATCATCCCTTAGATGTGTTCTCTGGGAAGGAAACCCCTTTCTGTTAATGCATTCCCCCCACCCCACCCCCGTCCTTCTCTTGTCTTTGATTCCTACCCTGGGGTCAGCCCAGTTATTTCTCAGCAGTCCTCCCTTTGATCACGTGCCTTCTTTACATTCACTGCCAAGATCTAAGTTCATTAGAAAATTGTTGGAGTCATGTCTTTCCCTGCTACCCCCTTATCTTCTCTGATAAAACCATTGACAAAATCGGGGTGAGAATTAAACCCTCTGAGTTTCTTAACTCTCCTGACTTCTGGACCCTGATATGCCACTTACTATTTCCTCATCAGCCTTGTTGAAAACATTGACTCCGGTACATCATTCAAATACTCTTCTTTGAGTAGAGTGGCAACAGTCCACTGTGTGACCACAGGCAGATTTAGGGCTTTGTTTTGCCGTATTGCCCAGTGTTGAGCTGGATGCCAAAGGGGAGCTTCATTTCTCCCCAGGACCCAGTCTATCGCAGGCTGGGATTGAATACAGCCATGTTGGTGTCGTTGTTGGGTGGTGATCAGGGTCTTGGATGAGTTTGGGCATTAGAGTTCCTTACCTCTTATGTGTGACCTGGGACAAGCTACGTATCTTCTCTAAACCTCAATAGCATCTGCCATCGGTATTTTAATGAAGATGGCTCCATAGATTTATCGTAATAATTCTGTATAGGAGACAAAATACTGCTCCTTAGGACATACTTTTCAAACTCAACTCACTGCCATGTAGTGGATTCTGACCCATAGTAACCCTATAAGACAGGGTCGAACTGCCCCCGTGGGTTTCTTAGTTATTTGGGGAGGCCCTGGGTAAGTGCAAAAACAGCAAGCTCAGCTGCTGACTGGTAGTTCAAGATCATCCAGAAGTGCTGCAGAAGAAAGGACAGGTGATAGTCTCCCAGGAACAGCCATAGAAAACTTTGGAGCACAGTTTTCTACTCTGACATGCTTGGGGTCCCCATGAGTCAGAACAGATACAGCCAGTGGCCACTGCTGGCAGCACCTCTACTGGTGATTTTATGGAAAGCACACTGGCTGTTAAGGACCCACATGATTGAGCTGCTTGTACGATTGCTGAACTTAAGGATATTGCCCTGTGGCTTATCTATTTGGTTTCTTAAGCCTTTCCCCCTCCTTATAAATTCTATTACTCATATATATTTTAAGATGGTTAACTTAACCTTATAGCTGGGACTGTTGTCTAAATAGATATAGAGTTAACATTTGATTGAGCATCAGAGGCATGTGAGGCTACACTCCCTGATCTATCCAGGTGGGCAGGCATTTCTGCGGCCTATAGGGTTACTTTTTTAAGCTACTCTGTCAAGAAACGGGATATCTCGTGTCTGCTAAAGTCAATTTCCATTGAAATTTTCAGTGTTCAGTGGGTAACTTAATATCTTCTGAAACGATTGCTGTTTTAGAGCCACTGTTGATGTCAAATTCATTATCTGACATACCCTCCTTTGGTGGGCCTTTTACAAATGACCAAGCACACTCTGCTTAGAACACACTGCTTTTGGCCAGAGGCCAAGAATACTGTCCTATTTGCTTAGGATCTGACACTTAAAGACCATAGATTTCTTTCCCAGATTGGCCAATGAGCATAGCTTTGTGTCACAACTTCAGATGGAACCCCAAGCCTAGGCCATCTCTCCTGGAGATGCACGCTGTTGATCACAAACACATTGGTTATCCTGGTCCAGAGACTCTGGACGCATCAGCCACGGTCCGTGGGCCCCCCACCAGGTGGACCTGTTCTCATGTCCGTGTGTGCTGGATGGTGGGTCTGAACAATCCATCTCAAACTGGGATGCTGGTTAAGAAGTCTCTCAACTTTCTCTCATGGCCGTGAGTTGCACTAAGCCATTTATAGTGCTTCTAATTTAACTGTTTATTTCTTGTATATTTATGTGTATATGATTGTATAGTTATCTGTATATGATTTAAGATTGTATATTTATCTGTATATGATTTAACATTTCATTTCTCGTTATATATCTAATTATCTTTATGATTTAACATTTCATTTCTTGTTATATATTCATTACCTTTATAAATAAATATATTATATTATCAAGAATTTGGTTTTATCTCTCTAGAGAACCCTGTCTAACACAGATGTCTTCCTAGTTCATCCAAGGCTGGAAGTTTTTGAAACCTGTTGGATATCATAGCAACATGAAAGTCTGCATGGGAAGTCATTTGTTGACTGTGAGGTGCTTTGGCTGGGAAGCAAACCAGGGCAACTCACGTGGAAGTGAGAATTCTATAATAGTAGAGGACCTCATGAATATTTGTTGAACAAAAGAATGACCGTGTCTCGTTCTGGGCATTCTTTTGGCAAAATGTTACTGTGAATCTGCTGCAAAGAGTTCCTACAGCTTTCCATACCGCTTCATTTAATGAATTCTAGTGTTAAAGAGAAGGTCTGTCTGGTGGTATCCTTGGCTAACCAGTGGGCTGCCAATGGGAAGGTTGGCAGTTCAAACCCAGTACCTGCTTGGCAGGAGAAAGATGCCCCTAGAGATGACAGCCTTGGGAACCATGGGGGGAAGTTCTGCTCTTCCCGTAGGTCCACTGTGGCCAGGCTTGGCTTGCTGTCTGTGAGCTTGAGTCTATTTATATACGGTCCCTGTGGGCCAGCGTCTACTGGAGGGCAGTGAGTTTGATTTTGGTTGTTGTTATTTAGATTCTTCAGTTATTTATGGGATGCTTCTCTTTATATACATTTGGAACAATGAGAGAGAGAGCGCCAGCTCATGCACTCTTGTGCACGCATGCACACGCATCCATGTGTACCACAAAGTCAGTAGTTCGAAACCACCAGCCTCTCCTGAGGAGAAAGACCAGGCTTTCTACTCTCCAGCTACCATCTGGGAGACTCACTGGGCAGTTCTGCCCTGTCCTGAAGGGTCACTTTGGGTCAGCATTGGCTCCACAGCAGTGAGTTTAGTTTGCGGTGGATGGGTTTCAGAGGCTGGGACTCTTTACAGTAGTAGAAAGTTTCATCTCTCGGTTGTGAACTATGAAAGGACTTGATGGCAGTGAATTTCTGAAAAATGGGTACACATATTACCATATATACGTATATTCTACCTTACTCCAGAAAAGAGATTTACAGTGGCTGGCTGGAAATTAAGATGCTTTGAGTTAGACACGGGGCTTTGAAGCATAAGTTTGGTGGTTCAAATCTACCAGCCACTCCGTAGGAGAAAGCTGAAGCTGTCTGCCCCTGTAAAGACTGGTAGTCTCAGAAAACCCTAGAAGCCAGAATGAACTTAATGGCAGTGTTTCAGTGAGTGGGCCAGGAAGGAAAGATGTCCCAGTGTTGCAGATGGTTAAGTCTTGGGCTGCTAACTGAGGGGGGCAGGTGAGTCTTTCTGTCTCTCCCAAGGAGAAAGATGAGGCTCTCTGCTCCCATAAAAGTGTAGTCTTTTTTTTAAATTGTTTTATTAGGGGCTCATACAACTCTTATCACAATCCATGCATACATCATTTGTGTAAAGCACATTTGTACATTCATTGCCCTCATCATTCTCAAAACATTTGCTCTCCACTTAAGCCCCTGGCATCAGCTCCTCATTTTTTCTCCTCCCTCCCTGCTCTCCCCTCCCTCATGAACCCTTGATAATTTATAAATTATTATTTTGTCATATCTTGACCTGTCCTACATCTCCCTTCACCCATTTTTCTGTTGTCCATCCCCCAGGAAGAAGGTCACATGTAGATCTTTGTAATCGGTCCCCCCTTTCCAACCCACCTTCCCTCTACCCTCCCAGTATGGCCACTCACACCACTAGTCCTGAAGGGATCATCTGCCCTGGATTCCTTGTGTTTCCAGTTCCTCTCTGTACCAGTGTACATCCTCTGGTCTAGCCAGATTTGTAAGGTAGAATTGGGATCATGATAATGGGGAAGGAGGAAGCATTTAGGAACTAGAGGAAAGTTGTATGTTTCATTGTTGCTACATCGCACCCTGACTGGCTCATCTCCTCCCTGAAACCCTTCAGTAAGGGGATGTCCAGTGGCCTACAGATGGGCTTTGGGTCTCCACTCCACATTCCCCCCCTCATTCACTATAAGATTTTTTGTTCTGATGATGCCTGATACCTGATCCTTTTGACACCTTGTGATCACACAGGCTGGTGTGCTTCTTCCATGCGGGCTTTGTTGCTTCTGAGCTAGATGGCCGCTTGTTTAAAAGGTGTACAGTCTTAACAACCCCATACAGGGTTACTGTAAGCCAGACTACTTGATGGCATTGGGTCAGTAGGCAGGTTGGAAGGAAAGGCTTACTGGTGGCACTTATGTTTAACACTGGGCTGCTAACCCAAAGGTTGTTGGTTCAAACCCGCTAACCACTCCAAGGGAAACCTGAAGAGGCTGAACCCCTTCCTTACTAATTACCAGCTCACAAACCCTATTGGAGGCTGGGGGGCAATTCTGTTCAGTTCCTCAGAATCAAGTCCAGGCAGGAGGTGAGTTGGAAATGTGATGACTGTTTCTTACCAGTCTATTTTAAATGGCTCAGTGATTTGAATTAACTTTAGATTATTAATATTAATAATCTTATAGCCCAGAGGACTACTACCTGCTCACTGTGCCATTTACAACATCCTGAGCCCAAAGATTTTGTATTTATTACTTCGGGGCTGCCTGGTTGCTTTGAGTAGCACTCCCTCCCCCCGCTTCAGTTATGAGCTCATTTATATTCTAAAGCAAAACAGTTATTGAATGTTTGGCAGGTTTCTCAACTCAAGTCCAATGAATCATAATTACCTAAATTCAGCCCTTTGATATTTTCATGAAAGCCCATTGACTCCTTGCCCCACTGGCTCTTGCAAGTAACTTAAAGCTCAGGATTTCCTCTTGCCTTCTAGCCTATCAGAAGGAAGATTTAGGTAATTCGTGTTGCTTTAGCAGTTATCTCATTTTCTGATTTTGAATTCACATACTTATAAAACTGATGGGAGTTCTTTTGGGGGGGGGGCGTCGTTGGGACGGGGTGCGTGTACGATTCTGTGATTCCCCCCTCCCAGCATTTCATTGTCAGATGATTTTAGAATTCACATAAGAGTTGCAAAGATAGTTCAGAGAGTCTCCCCCTGCCCGCCCCCCCGCCCCCCGCTTCCCCTTAATGCTATTATGCTATTTAACCCTGATAAGTTTATTCAAGCAAGAAGTTAGCACTGTTAAGTCAACTGCATGCTTTATTTAGATCGTACTAGTTTTTTTTAAAACGTGTGCCTGTGTTTTCCTCTACTAGTTTTCTTTTTCATTTCCAGGATCCAATTTTGGAAAAATCGCTATCGTACTTGTTTTATCTCCTGGATTTGTGGTCATGCTGTTGATTTTAACACATGGTAACCACCTGAGTGTCAGAGTAGAATTATGTTCCATAGGGTTTGCGGGGCCCGTGAATTATTTCATGTAAGTCTTCCAGTGGAAGTCCTAACTCCTCAACGACCTTTTCCTGCATGGGTCTGGTAAGGTGGGGGTGGGGGCACCGGTAAGGTTCACCTGTGTGCTTCATTGTGAACAGGAATCACTGTGATCACCATCCTGCTGCATATAAAATGAGCCCTCTGAGAAGCAGGAGGGAGTCTCACTATCAATGAGAATCCCTTGTAGGGTATATCCTCTTGACCTCCGATTCCTGCACAGTGACAATTATGAATATGGTTTTTGTGGTTTGTAGAGCCATTGACATGACTATTAGAAGCTAGATGTCAAAGTAGATCATGCTAATTGAGACACCGGGTTTTTAATAGCTGGGTGTGGGCTGGGGGGCGGAGGTAGGTTACTGGGCTTTTTTAAAAGGGTGCTTCTGAGTGAGCCTGATCCATCTTTTCAGGCTGTAGCCAAGTGCATTAGCTGTGTGTACCGACCACCCGAATCTAAAGACCACTGCCCTAGAGTTGATTTCAACCCATCGCCACTCTGGGGGATTTCAGAGACTGTCAGTCTTCAGGGGGCAGGCAGCTTCATCGTTTTCTCCAGCAGTGACTGGTGGGTGTGAATGGTTGACTTGGCTGTAGCCACCCAACCCAATCCACTGCACACGTTTATCTTTACACAGTTCTCGCTTTATACTAAACAAACAAACAAGCAAACACTCACTGCCATCAAGCCAACACAGACTCCTGGCAACCCTATAGAATAGGGTAGGACTGCCTCCTTGTTGGTTTCTGAGACTGTAATTCCTTGAGAGTAGAAAGCCTCATTTTTATCCCATGGAGTCGCTGGTGGGTTCGAACTGCTGACTCTGGTTAGCAGCCCAATGACAACGCTATGACACCAGAGCTCCTTTACTTTATATAGTTCTCTAGACTATTTTGTGAGTTGTCAACAGTTATACATCAGGGTAACCGAAAACAGAACCCAGACTCTCTGCCTTCTAGTCAATGCTGAATCACAGTGAAACCCTGTGGGTTTCCCAGACTGTAACTGTTGATGGGAGTAGAAAACCCAGGCTTTCTCCCAAGGAGCTTCCGGTGGCTTTGAACTGTCGACCATGAGGCTTGCAGCCCAACTGTAACCAGTACACAGCCAGGGCTCCTAAATATCAGGAGGTGGCCTTCAAATCCAGATTTTGTGACTCTCCGGAGAAGTTAGATGACTTGGCTATATGCAGGCCAGTCCCATCGGATCTTGTCTCCTGCCCTGGGATCAAGTAGCCTGGGACTCCTGATCCCTTCCTAGCATTTGGGGGGCCTACCCCGGGCCTTACATCATCCGGTTGGAAATCAGCAAGGCCCCAGGAGTTTACTCTGTGCCGTTCTTGACAATAGTTGTTCTTGGCAGTTGTTTCATTAACTTCTCTACATTTTTCAAGGAGAAAAGGGAATTTGGGACAGGGACTTGTGATGAGATCAGACAAGGCTAGTGCTAAAAGTCAGACATCTGCGTTTGTTTTCTCTGCCCCTGTCCTGTCTTCCTGGACCTGCTGTCAGCTCTCTTTAGGTAACTTGAGGTTTGATGATTCCACTGGTGAGATTAGCTTAGGGTGACTCCCCTTTCCAGAGGCCTTTTTGTTTGAACACAGCTCAAAGCGCTGCATTTAAAGCATTCAGCGGAAGCTGGAATGGTGGAATGTCAGGCATGCATGGGTGGTATCCTTGTAATCTCATCCCAGGAATGTAGGAGCAGGAGTGGAGTCCACTTCCTGCCTGGATCTTATGCAGCATGTTATTGAAGGGGCCCTGTTCCTCTGTGTACTGCTGAGGCTCCACATCTGTGTAATCCAGCGTGGCTGCTCCCTGTTAGCACACGCAGCGCTTGAGCATTTGAGCTGTGCTCCTCTGAACAGAAAAGGATCCCTGGTGGCGTAGTTAGGTACAGCTTGTACTGTGAATGGCAAGGTCAGCAGTTTGAATCCAACAGCTACTCCTCCAGAGAAAGATGAGGCTTTTCGCTCCCGTAAAGGTTTACACCCTTGCAAACCAAAGGGGCACATGCTACCCTATCTTATAAGGTAGCTAGGAGCTGGGATGAATCCGATGGTGGTAGTCTGAACTGACATCGTTCGTAGGTTAAAATACATGCCGCCTTTTACAAAAGAAAGAACCAAAGAGCATAAAGCATCTAGAAAGTTCTCCATTCTGATTGCACATTGCAGTGATAATACTTTGGATGTATTAGGTTGAATAAGAGATTAAAAATAATTTCATTTGTCTTTTTACACTTCCGGGGAAAATGGTGGCTACTAGAAACATTTAAATTACATACAGCTCATATTATGTTTCTGGATCAGAGCTGCTCTAGATTCTTCTAGAATTAATATGAGAAAGGGCGAGCAGCCTGGTGTTCAGGTCTGAGTAAAGTATAAGGAAAGAATTTGGGCAGATTGTGAATGGTAAGTTATTTTCACCACTCTTGATGGTGACAGTTTACATGTCACTGCTCACATCAGTGTGTTCGATGCACAGAGAAGGATCCAGATTTGCCCTTTCATTTTATTTCATTGTGTGCATGATGTGACAACACAGCTATCGCAGGATCAAGTATCTGGGCTTGAACTCAGACCAGAGCTAGCTGAAATTTCAGCTCTGCTCCTTGACCTTCGGCTAGTTAGTTAACCTTCCTGCGCTTCTGTGTCCTCTTATGTCT
The DNA here is from genome assembly GCF_000313985.2 of Echinops telfairi. Lineage (NCBI taxonomy): Eukaryota > Metazoa > Chordata > Mammalia > Afrosoricida > Tenrecidae > Echinops > Echinops telfairi. Next base: position 1,829,248 of record NW_022109767.1, on the reverse strand, counting down.
GTAAAATAGCGCCACCGATAATCCACTTTGCTGTGTGAAGAGTAAGGAACAATGTGGAAAAAGGCCCCGTATGTGATCCTGATCTTGATCTAATTATTATTCCTAATAAGGAGCCCTGGCAGAGCAGTGGTCAGATCTTGGGCTGCTAATTGCAGAGCTGGGGATTCAAACCTACCAGCCGCTCTTCTGGTGGAAGATGGGGTTGTCTGTCCATGGAAAAGATTCAGCCTCCAACACCCTATCTGTGGAGGTTGCCGTGAGTCGGACTTGTCTTGATGCTGGTGGGCTTATTGTTTTTTTTTATTCCTGAGTATTAAAAAAGAGGTTTTCATTGATCAGGACGATGAGGTAACAGTGTGTCTCAAAAATGCAGGAAAAGGCACCTTTTGGCTTGTTGGATACCTACTGGGTCTGTTTATAAATAGTACACCCCACCACCCCACCCACACCCCCTTATCGAAGGGGCCCTGTTCCTCTGTGTACTGCTGAGGTTCCACGTCTGTGTAATCCAGCGTGGCTGCTCCTTGTTAGCACACGCAGCGCTTGAGCATTTGAGCTGTGCTTGTCTGAACAGAAAAGGATCGCTGGTGGCATAGTTAGTTACACCTTGCACTGTGAATGGCAAGGTCAGCAGTTTGAATCCAACAGCTGCTCCTCCAGAGCAACACTACATGCATGGCATAGGTTTTTCAATTATTGGCTTGTCATCCTTTTCAGTTGTTCTGATCCAAAATTTATTGCCCCTGAGGGTGAACTAGTGACAGATCTCTGCCTCAGAAGGGAGTGGGCACCTGGATGTTTAGCACACAGATGCTCCTAGTAATAAAATCTCAACAAGGCTGATAGACACAGGAACCACAGCCCCCAAGCCACGCAGCGGGAACGCTAGAGCCACGCTCAAAGTGGAACCCTCTCATCTTGGCAGGTGGCCTCTGGTCCTGAATTATCAGCATCATTATTATTAATGGTCAGTACTAAGAATAGCCGCTAACAACCAATGGCTTACCATGTGCCAGGAATTCTTATAATGGATTTCCTCTTAGTCTTTCAGCAACCCAGGGTCATAAATGTTGTATCTCCATTACCCAAGTCATTCCTCTGGAAGGATTCTGGCCCAGGGAGTGAACCTCAGGGGGCTGAAGTTGGATCCGGGCTCTGTCGGTTTTCCAGGGGCCAAGTTTTCGGGGTTGCTTGGCAGGCTTTGTGCGGCGAGGTCTGTGCATGAACTCAAGCTGCCAACCTTTTTGTCCGCGGCTGAGTGATGAACAATCCGACCAGCCCCGGTCCGTTGTTGCTAGGACGCGCGGGGTAAAACGGAGGTGCAGAAGGTTCAGTAACTCATGTGGAAGCTCGGTCTGTTTGGGGGGACATCTTGAGTTGTACTGGTGGTAGCCTATGCGTTTGCCTTCTCTCCAGCTACCAGTCTAAATAGTCCCGGATCTTTAAGTGCAAGTTCTGCCTCTGGAGTGACATTTTTATTAGGGACTCTGGGCCACACTATTGTGTGCATTTAGCTCCCTGGCTCTGAACCAGGGAAAGGTTTCATTAGGGACTCTGAACCAGGTAAGGGTTTCTTGTCTGTGCCTGTTGTTTAGCTCTTTGAGCTGTGTTTTTTGCCTGGCTTGTCTTTTCTGTCGAAGCCTTGCTTTTCCCAACTTCATTGTCCCCACTTCTAAGGTGGGCGCGTTTCACAGACGTCTCTTAACGTCTCCCAAATGCTTAGCACCGCTAGCAAATAAGCACTAAGCAAGAGGTGTAGATGGAGTATTTGAGACAGATAGCACTGATCAACCTGGCCCCTCTCTGTTAGCTTAGCCTGTGGGGTGGAGGGATCTCAGGCGGTGGCTGTCAACCAGGGAGGATTTTGATCTACAGGGGGACGTTTGAAGGACATTTTCATAGAAAAAGAGGGGGACTCTCCATGACTCTCCATGATTGACAGAGCGCCTACGACCACAGGCTCAAACATTAACATTTGTGACACTGGCTCAGAACGGGACCGTGTAGCCTTCTGTGGTACACAGGCTTGCTCTGAATCGGAACCGATTTGATGGCATCTAAAAATGAGGGAGATTTTCATGTGTCACAACTTGGGGCAAGGTCGACTGGCACCCAATGAGGAGAAGCCTGGGGCTGTTGGTAAACATCCTAAAATGCCCAGAACACTTCTGCACAACAGACAATTGTTGTCTGCCCCCAGGTGCCAGTAGTGTTAATGCCGCGAGAAACCTTGCAGGAGAAGCCATGTGGCACATTCGGCCTATTCCATATACACAACACTCTGCTGAGATTTTTATTTTTGGGGGGGAGGGGGACTTTTATTTTGAGTGGGGGGAGTTAAAGGGGGGTTGCTTCCCTCTTCCTGCCAGTGGGTCTCCTCCTTGTCTGCAGCACGGTTCAAACCAGGAGGTGGGCTGTCCATCTTGTGACTGAGAGCACAGACATGAGGATGGAAGTTGTCCTCTAGTTCTTAAACGCTTCCTCCCCCCAACTATCATGATCCCAGTTCTACCTTGAAAACCCGGTTAGACCAGAGGATGCACAGCGGTACAGATGGGAACTGGAAACACAGGGAATCTAGGACAGAGGAACCCCACAGGACCAGCGGTGAGAGTGGCGATACCGGGAGGGGAGGTGGGGTAGAAAGGGGGAATCGATCACAAGGCTCTACATACAACCTCCTCTCTGGGGGATGGGCAACAGAAGGGTGGGTGAAGGGAGACGCCGGGCAGTGTAAGATAAGATATAATAATAATTTATAAATTATTAAGGGTCCACCAGGGACGGGGGAGGGGGGCGGGGAAAAAGGAAAATGAGCTGATTTCAGGAACCCAAGCAGAAAGTGAGAGTTTTGAGAATGATGAGGGCAACAAATGTATCAGTGTGCTTTACACAATTGATGTATGTATGGATTGTGATGAGAGTTATATGAGCCCCAATAAAATGATTTGAAAAAAAGAAGATGGAAGTTGGCCGCTAAGGATGGAGGAGTGAACCACCGACAGCAACACTTGGATCCCTGCCGATGCTTGAACAGTGCCTGCACACTAACTTCTTGTGCCGGAGACAGAGAGATCTTTCCTTGCTTAAGCTGGGTGTTCTCGTCTTTGCAGCCAAACACATTCCTAGCAAACACACCATGGAAACTTGAGAAAGAGCTAAGCCTAGTGTCTTGCCTAATCAAGGGCTCCTACTCCAGTGATTCACTGCTCAGGGTGTGAGTCTCATCATGTTGCTAATCTAGCATCCCAAATCATTCCCAAATTCTCTGGTACTTTGAGCGAACGCTATTCCTTGAAGCTTCTACTCAGTATCTAGGTTTCTGTTTGCTGGTTGTGGTTGCCCTGGGCAGTGCCTCCCCTCCTCCCTCAGCTGTCCTGGGAAAGGCATCCTGATCCAATTAGCACGTATGCTGGTAGACACGCTCATCAAAATATTTTAGGGTGACACAGATCTAGAAAATAATGTCCTTTTCTGGGACCAGCCTAAAGTGAGGCCTTTTGTTCTCTTTCAAAGTCAGAGCTTTGGTAAGAAAAGAGGATGTCCCATCTGGGCCACCAAGCCCTTTGGTTTTCCACCCAGGACTTCACAATACAAATAGCTTGATAGTTTTGAAGCTGCGATTACATGGGTGAGCTGAGGAAGGAAGGAGCAAACCAGCGACTTAGTATTCATCTTCCGTGATTTCTCGGGTCTTGGACAAGATGCTTTCCTCATCTGCATAGGTTTCCTGTCTGGTCCACAACAAGTGTCTCAAAACCTCTCAGAATAAAAGTACCTGCGAGTATCTTAACCTGCCCTTTTCTCTTTGGAATGATGTGCATCCTGCTTCTGCTGACCTTTTACATGGCAGTGCAGGGTGAGACACACTCTGCTGGATACTTTCAAACAGACTCCCTGGCTGCTCCCATGAAAGGCTTCTCCTCAGGCTTCCACAGCCAGAAGGAGAATCCCGGGCCAGCCATTCCTTTACAAACCTGTCTTCCAGGCTTTGCACATTCCCTGGTTAGTTGGGTGTGGAAGCAGAGAAGGTTTGAAGGGAGGGATTTGGTTTGAAGGGAGGGACATGTCGCCTGACTGCAGGGACTCTACCCATGAGAGGGCTAAGGGAGTGCCAACTTTAGCAAGTTACTTTGCTGAGCCTGTTCCCTCTCATGAGCGCATGGTCCGAAACCGGAAAGACTGCATAGAACTGGATCACAGGTGTTCAGTGCTGGTGAATTGAGCTCATTGGGCTGCTCGACTCCTGTGTGGTTTCTTCTTCATGAATTAGTCATTTAGTTGTGTTTATGGGGATGGCTCCGCTGACCTTTCAGCGAGATGCTGTGTGTGCAGGGTTTCGTGAGCAACGGTGGATGCGGTAGAGCAGCCGTGTTTTCATTCCAACTCTAATTTTAGTGGGTAGGTTTGTGCCTTAGCTTCAGAATGGCTACTCTGAAGGGGGTTACCCATTCGGGTGGGGAGGAAGGTGTGTTCTGAGCTGATGTATTATTTTTGGAGTGTCCTGTAAGAGCCGAGGACAATCAGTGATGGGAATGGGTTCTCCCCAGAGAGATTCGCCTTCCTTGGTCATTGACGTAAGGTGACCAGATGTCCGCTTTTGGCGGAACAGTCCCGATTTTTAACAATTTGTCCCGCGTCCCTCGGCATTTTAAAAAAAGCCCCGATTTTTGGAAAGAATGCACGACAAGCCAAAAAAAAACAA
>NW_022109767.1:1818760-1824395 GCF_000313985.2 Echinops telfairi | reverse complement strand
CAGGGATCCCATGGACCACACAGCAGGACGGCTCCCAAAGGGCTTTCTTTGACTCTGCAGGCAGTGCCTGGGCCCAAACGTCTGACTCTTGGACAACAAAGGGTATGTCCGGGGCCTGAGATCAGCAACAGCTCTGAGGGAGAACCATGAGGCTGTCTGTTCCCGCGATGATTTACACTCTCAGAAATCCTAGAGAGGGTTGCTGTGAGCCAGAGTGGACTTGATGGCAGTGAGTGTTGAGCAAACGATTGTATCACAGTCACAGTCACTTGCTGCGTGTGCAGCTGGACTAGCACGGAAAAGGCTCCAGGCCTCTTCTTGCATTTGGGGGAGGCTAAACAAAAACCCTGCACTTGGTGCACTGCACCTACAAATTTGACTGACAGATGTATTTCAGAATGGCGTCACTTATACCTGTAGTCTTTCGCAGAAACGGCTTGCCAGGCCTTTCTTCAGCTGTGCGGAATACGTTTGGACTAGTTCATTTGTGCTCCACCTCCCAGTGAACATTTGTGTCTCTCTCCCAGATATGCTGCGTTAGAACTAGAGTTTAGCAAGATGCCCCGGTGGCTCTTAAAATATACTCACAAACTCTGACTTAGTATATCTTGAGGTGGGGGCCAAACTGGCATGAACCAGTTCAAATTCCTGCTTCTAAACGTTTTAGGTTCCTAGTTGATTGAAAGCTGCTTGTACCACCCAAAGGCCTTTGCTAAATTAGATCGGTTCCTGGGTGAATTACGAGTTGGGTTGCTAACTGCAAGGTCACTCATTCAAAACCACCAGCTGCTCCATGGGAGAAAGATGAGGCTTTCTACTTCACAGACACACCCAGGGGCAGTTCTGCCCCTATCCTGTAGGTGCTCAGCGTTCAAACGGACTGAATGGCTGTCAGTTGGGTTGCCTAGTTTGTCTTGGGGGTGGGGGGTGGGGGAGGTGGATGTTTCCTAGTTAGACTCATTGTTTTTAACTTTGGAAAGCACTTGACATTTCAGACTCGGTGCCACAATAACTCCACCAGTCGAGAGGGGGGCTGAACAGACATCTGTGGTGTTATTATTAAGAGGGACAGTGAAGCAGCAAGGCCCTCAGGTGGATGGGCACAGTGGCAGCAGCAAGGGGCTCAGGCAATAGGAACAATTGTGAGGATGGTGCAGGGCCGCGCAGAGAGGCAGACTGGATGGCACCTCACAGTAAGTACAGGCTCTGAGATGGTGTTTATTTCTACGCATGAGTGGTGATACGTTTCCCAGCGGTTAAGGGACTCTGAGATACAAAGCTTGCAACTCCATAACTTAGTAGTACCCTATGAACTAACCCCTAAACCCAGCCCATTACCACCATAGACACTTCACGACTCTATAGAACAGACTAGAACTGCGCCCTAGGGTCCCCAAGATTGTCCATCTTTTTCTTTTTTGGGTGGTGGGGAGGCTCATTTTCCGTAGAACAGCTTGTGGGTTTGAACTGCTGACCTTGTGGTTAGCAGCCCAACACTTATCCCACTGCACCACCAGGGCTCCAAATGAAGGAAGATGTTACCTACTGCACTTCAGCATTGCTGTTTATAAAGCACATCATACTAAAGTGGTTCTGAACTGTTCTCATGTAAGTCAAACTGGGGTGGGGGGTGGGGCAGAGAAAGTATATGCTGATGTCTTCCCATCTTTGCTCTACTCCATGCTGGCGTGGACGTGTAAACCAAAAAGCCAAACCTATCGTCATTGAGTTGGTTCCCACTAGCTCTGAAATAAAGAATGAGCACTCACGAGCTGTTAGAGCATCCACAGCTCATTCCGAGCCAGTCTCTCAGTAAACCGTGGCAGTGCGTACCATGCATTTCTGAGACATGAAGCCAAGGAATGTACTGCGACAAAGGGAAACTTGGTATGTAAGCAACTTAAATACAATGATTCCAAGAGGGTCCAGAGTCCCTCCGGCTCAGTGATCGTGTGAATGAAGACATTGAGCTGTTGAAACCGCTTAGGATGGCAGTTTCATTGTGTAGCCCTTGTGATCAAGAATGCTGTTTGTTTAGCCCAAGAGGGAAGCGCAGTGTCAGAGCCTGACTTGTTCCATGCTGTGGGGGGCGTTTACTATTGCTTTCCTGGTACGTCCTGGGTGATGCAGTCACAGACTTTTTCGGGGTACCAAAATGGGCAGGCTCCTCTTGCTTTGCTCCTCTCGTTGGGGCAGAAGTCTGCGAATGCCCCTATAGCTAAGACTATGTTCTGCCACGCACAATACTCTGTACTGTAGTGTTTATTTGCCCCACTTCCCGCAATACTCAACTCTTTTTGCTCCACTCTGATTCATTGCACAGAATGAATCACACAAAAACTCACCGACTGGGCTCACAATGATGGAGTTCCTTAGAGAATGGAACAGGTTCCGATTCAGACGAGAAATGCTCCGGACATAGGTGTGGTATCAGGATCTGCTACCAGTTCTTTACAGCTGCTGGCAATGTCTGAAGGCGCTGATGCCACTCTGCCGTTAAGTCTGAGCCCTCAGCTCCAGCAAAGTGGGTCAGGGACCCAACTTCGCCAACTAAGTGCCCAGAGGCACCTTCACTCCACAAACCGGCCTCCTGCCCCAAAGCACTCAGCTTTATTTGCCCTGTGGGTCGGGGTATCCACTACTCTACACCGCGCTCTGACTCCTGGTTCTGCTGCTGCTGCTTGCTCCTCTGTGACTACTCAGAGCTGGTTTCCTGGATCAAGGGGTTCAGGAAGGAGGCATCTCAGGGTTCCGAGGACACAAATCCCCTCCTGGCTCCTGTTGGTAGGGAAATCCCCCCACCTGCTTCATTGGATGTGCAGCAGGATGGCACTCACAACTACTCCTGTTAGCAAGCTCTCACAACTGACTGCTACCCGTAGCTTACCCATTCTTCTTACCCAGGCCCACGGGAAAAGGTCGTTGTGGGATCCCAGAGACACAGCTAGAATGAGCCACGTTACGCATACACTGCCCTGCAGACTCTCCCATACTGGCACTCAGCCCTGCAGTGTGAAGCCTTTCATGCATCTGCCAGTGAGCTGGTGCGTCAAAACCCCACGACAGGGAGGAAGCTTTCTCAGATGCATTCTGGTGGCTAGCTTCTCCTCCCTCAATCCCCAGGCCCTGCCTGCCTGCGGATGAGCAGCTAGCTCCTGCTGGGTTTCACATAGGGCCCAGGGTGACAGAGTGAGAATAAGCCATTGAGCCAGCCCAGTGTTCAAAGACAAAGTGGAAGGCACGCAGCAGAGCAGGACCCCAGGCAGACACGCAGCCCTTGGCTCAGTTGCACCCGAGGCATGGGGGTTTGTGGTCGGAATTGGAGAGACAGTCTGCTGATCATCTAGCAGGCAGGCATCCCGCTCCACTGTCTTGCTAGCAGATGATCCCTCCCTCTCCCCTTAAATGGGATTGCCTGCCCTTGACTATAGGCCTGGAGCCCCCGAAATGGACATCGTTTCCTGTGGGTGCCCTGATGCGCACACTGGGGGAGCCCGGGAACCGAGGTGGAGGCAGATTTCTTATTCCTGAAGCTCTGAGACTGGCTCCTCCCACAGGGTCATTGGGCCCGGCGTTAGTGGTGGGTCCTGGTTGATCACATCTGGAGTTGTGTTGTCTTGGTAGCTGATGAAAATTCAACTCACTGCCGTCGAGCCAATTCTGACTTATAGGACAGGGTAGAATTTCCCCTGTGAGTTTCCGAGACTGGAAACCCTTGATGAGCGAAGGGAACCTCTTCTTTCTTCTGAAGGGCAGCTGCTTGTTTTGAACTGCTCACATTGCGATGGGCAGCCAATGAGTAACCACCACGCCACCAGGGCAAGCAGAAAAAAGTTTGGCGTGGAGTTTTGAACAGGACGTTATTGACCTGAGTGAACTCAGGTGTGCGAGGAGTCAAAGGGAGGGACTTGTACTGCAGGTCTGTTAGGCCTGCCAGGTTGCAGATGGCTCGTGTCCAAATGACGGGCTGCCAGAAAAGCCCCTATTCAGCATCCTCGATGGGGCACCAGTCGTGTCACAATACAGTCATTGTTCTTTGTCTTCTCACTCAGATCTCTAAAGATACTGTACTACATTGAAAAGCCTATAAATAGAACCGTGGGTTAGGAATAAGGGGGCCTAGTTTTCTCTCCTTTTTATCCAATTTAAGGAGCACTGGTAGCTTAGTGAGTTATGAGTTGAGCTCTGCTAACCCGTGAACCACAGGTCAGCAGTTCAAACCCACCGACTGCTCCTTAGGAGAAAGATGAGGCCATCGGCTCCCTCAAAGATTTACAGCCTCAGAGATTGGGAGGTGGGGGGCAATTCTGCTCTGCAGGGTCACAGGGGTCAGAAGTGACTCTGTGGCAGTGAGCTTTGAGTTTGTTTGTCTTCACACATCCCCACCCCCCCACAATCCATTTTTAAAGGACAGTCACTGTTCCCTGCCTGTGTACAGTGAGCAAGCAAGGAAAAGAGGGAAAGAGGGGCAGGCTGGGTTTCTGGGCTTGATATAGGGAGAAGGGCTTCTTGCAACTGGGAGAGGGAATTTGAGGAAAGACATCGGAGCCCTTTGTAAGAAAACTTTCATAGCCCATTAACTCTGTAGGGGGTGACATTTCAATTATTCAGCAGGCAGGTTTTTAATTCTTCTATGGCCCTCTTAGCTCCAATTTGTTTAGTCTGTGGGGCCCTGAGGCCTGGAAGCTCTTTAGAGTCTGATAAACCACTGCCTCTTTTCCTCATTGTGTCGAATTCAGCTTCACTACCAGAAAAGATCTTTTACAACAGTACAATTCTTGATCCTTTTTGTTGTTGTTTCCTCCCTCCCCCAGCCCCCCAACCAGAAAGGCGGCAAATTATTGTAGCTAAGTAAGAGAAGGGATCCGACCCCGTGGCAGGGGCTGGGGGTAGAAACCACTGAGAAAAACTGAGCAAGGGAACAGATCCCGAAGCAGTGATAGTTTGGACTCCCCATCTGATAACCTGCAACTGCCCGGGAGTGTTTTGATGACTGCTACCGTGCGTTGGCTTCAACTGCTGACTTAGGGACCTACCTCAGACGGAACTGTTGCCTGGCCTGCACCCTCCTCACCCTGATTAGCACCCTCAAGTCCATCCTTGTAGCTGCTGTGCTAATAATCCATCCCCCAGGGGACCCCCTGGCCCGCTGCCTCACCATATGATGATCTTCTCTTCCAGGGATGGAGCTGTCCTTATGATGTGCCTTGCGCAAATGGTTCACACAGGGTTCTGTTGGTTTTAATCGGCCAATTTTCAGAAGTAGATGACCAGAAGTGTCTTCTTAGTCTGGTTCACTCTAGAACTGACATCAGCTGTGTTGATGCAGCAGACAGCCTTCTCTCTCTCTCTCATGGAGCTGCTGCTGGGATTACATGGCCAAACCACCTGCGGTGAGCACCCCAAGGCTCTGCTAAAACCTTCCCACCTTGGGTCTCTCGGCCGGTGTTTGAAAAGAGCGGTGGCATGGCTTCCAGTAACCCAGCAGTACCTTAGCCTCCACATCATGACAAACTGGTAGACAAGTGGTAGACATCTTTCAAGTGAGCCCTGGTGGCATTGTGCTGCTAACCCCAAGGTCAGCAGTTCAAAACCACCAGCTGCTCAGCTGGAGAAAACGAGGCTTTCTACTCCT
>NW_022109767.1:1814704-1817144 GCF_000313985.2 Echinops telfairi | reverse complement strand
TGTGTGCTTTCAGAGTCCCTAATGGGTTGGTTCTGTTCATTCATTATTTTGATGCTTATCCACCCCCCACCCTTAGAAGTAGATGTTTTGAATTGGCTGAAGGTTCTGCCGAGGTGGCACATGGGTTATTCCTGTCAAGGGAAATGTGTCTTGGTCAAAGGTTGTCATTAGCCTGGGCAGAGCCATGACTTGGCTTCACTCTCTTCCGCCATTTCTCTTTCCTGAGCTGCCTCTCTGCGTGGCAAGATCCTTCCTCCTTCTCTTCCCTACTTCCAGCTTTGACATTCAAAACGCACATGTGTGACTTTCACCTTATGCTGGTTTCACAAAAATGACTTAAGGTTTCACCTCCCTACAATAATCGCAGCTGGCCATGTCCTGATTTTTTGGTCTGAAAGGCTCTCTGTCCTGCTAAAGGAATATTGGGACCTCTAGTTTGGGGCGGGGATATTTCCGGTTCCCAGAATCCTCGACTCGTATCACGTTGTACACTGCTGCTCCCCAGTCAAGAACAGCTGCTACGCAAGCCGGAGACCCCCGGCATCATGGATAACCTTCACACCTGGCCATGGCTTGTCATTCCCGAAAGGACCAACATTGTTTACTCAGCTAAGGGAGAGACTTAAAGAACATCAGCGAACAGCAGCCCCCTTGTGTGTGAGAGTTGTTATTTCTGGAATGGTGCTTGCGCTGAATCGAATTCAGCAGACATTGACTGAAGGTATCTGTGTGTAATTGAAACAGCTATGCCATGAAAGCTCAGTGCTTTTGAGTATGTTCTGACTCACAGTGACCGGACTGGACAGAGGAGAGCTGCTCCCTAGCACTTCAGAGACGACAGATCACATGAAAGCAGCCTCATCTTTCGCACCCAGAGTAATGGTGAATTCGGACCTTCAACGTTTTGTTTAACAGTCCAGTGCTTAATCCACTTGTGCCCCAGGCCTATTAAACCTACAGTAGCTTTAACAACAAAACATGTGTACTTCTTTTACGCTGAGATAATGTAGTGATTCAAGACACAGATAATGTATGCTTGGCCAATATTGAATGAATCTTTAAAATTCTAGACCTTGGAAATGTTTCTCAGTATGCTATAGGTCTGGAAAATGTTTTGTAAGCAAAGTACATTTGAGTGGGTTAAGTGGAGCTGGCGAGAGATTTTATTTCTTTTCCTTTTAAAATGTAAACTGGATCGCTGAGAAGGGGAAGTGGTACAGTCTTTCCCCCGACTTCACTTGACCATGGATGGATTCCTTATGTTTCTTGACAAATATCAGGAAACTCGTGTTCTATGAAAAACACTTTGGAATATGCTTTATTAGGATCTTAAAGTGCCTCTCTCTCGTTAGAGGGCTCTTATATTGGTGTATATGTATGTATTGCTTAGACAGAAAGATTTAAATATTGTGGTAACTAGATTACAGCCAGTACATTTCCCCACTCATTAAATGCACCGTGTATTTCACTTGGGGATGTTAGCTACGTTTGGAAGGGGCTGGGAGCCAACGATGACAATGATGATGATGATGATGATTGCTATTGGTATTTCCTGTAGAAGCTCATTAGCCGGAAGTAGGAATTAGCAGTTGTTTTATTGACGAGATGGTAGTTTGCCCCATGTGCCATTTAGGGAGCATTAGTAAAATGCTGAACTACCCCACCAGACGATGACTTTTGAGAGAATATGCAGTTATTGGAGACTGCAGGGACCTTCAAATAGCATGCTCTAGCTCCGTGTTCTGCATCGTGCATAACTATAGCATCAGGTCACAACCAGGCAAGAACACTGGTTCCACCCATGGACCGTACTGGGATTTCATTGGCGGCATGTCTGTATTTAGTTTTATGCAATTTCATCAGGCAACGGCTCGCGTGACCACAGTCCAGAAGACACAGAAGAGTTCTGCACAAGGATCCCTCACCGTGCTCTTTCCCAACCACAGCCAGCTCTCCCCAGCTCTCCCCACGACAGCCCTTGGCAGGCACTCAGCTGCTCCCCATCTCTATAACTTTGCAACGTCAAACAGGCGCTATCAATGGAGTCGCAGGCTATGTATCCTTTTGAGGCTGGTCTTTTCACACGCTGGCTGCTTTTTAAAAAGCTTGTTGTGGAGGAGGCGAAGATTTACAGAGCAGATCAGTTTTCTATTCCGTAACGCACACACGTTTTGCTTCACGCCACCGATCTGATTCTCTGCAACGTCACTTGTCCCGCTTTTTCTGTGTTTCAGGCGTCTGTTCCTCCTCCTTGCCTAACCCGTCTGAAGTTTTGTTCTTGGGTCAACACTGTGCTTTCATGACTCTTCCAGGGTATGTGTGCCCCAGGGTGAATGTTCCCTTTATCAAACCCCCCCGCCACTGAGTTGATTCCAACTCACAGTGCTCCTATCTATATGGAGTTTCCAAGACCAGACATTTTTTTGGAGTGTTTTCTTTT
>NW_022109767.1:1813302-1814306 GCF_000313985.2 Echinops telfairi | reverse complement strand
TTGATAGTTTATAAATGGGTATTTTGTCATATCTTGCCCTGTCCGACGGAGACCAGACATTTTTATGGGAACAGATAGCCTCTTCTTTCTTCCTTGGAGCAGCTGGTGGGTTTTGAATTACTGACCCTCTGGTGAGCAGTCTAACCGTTACCCAGCAGTGCCACCACACGTATGGCTTGGCTGAAAATTGAGGCACTGGGTCGGTTCATTTTCCGATCTGAAGGGCGGCTTAGGCTCGGAGGGGTTCTACCAGTTTCTCTCTGACCAGCAGACTTGCTTACTTTTTAAAACTGCATTCTCTTGCATGTTTCCCTCCCACTCTGCCCTGGACCTTAAACTGTGATTCCTTTCAGAGCGGTGGGTCATGATAGCGGGGCACTATGTAGTTCTCCGGATCTCAGGGTCATGGAGACTGATATTCCTATGGGTTTCTGGACTGAGATGTTTCCATGCAGGTGCAACTTAAATCATTCTCCTTGCCTACGGACAAGGAGAGGCCAATAGTTGCACCTTAGGTGGCTACTTTGAATAGGCTGTTTCTCATCATTGCAACCGTCCCGAAAGGTAAACTAAAACCAAGCCAAAATACCGTTGCTGTAGACTCATACAGATGCATGGCAACCCCTCGTGCGTCACCGTCACCGTCAAACTGTGCTCCACAGGCTGATCTGGGGGAAGTAGATGTTCAGGTCTGCCCTCCAAGGAGCCTCTGGCTGGACTCAGACTGCTAGTCTTTGGGTTTAGCAGCCAAACATGCCAGTCATTTGTGTTGCCTAGTGACTCCCCTACAAAACAGAGCCGATGAATCCGTTTCCATAGCTGAGGCAGGAAAGTCTCTGAGATGTGACCCGACACACCGAGGGCAGGGCCTGAGAGCCAGGAGGGAGCTGGTGTGACCCAGTTCGTCCCTCCCTGGGTCCTTTCACTCCAGCTTGACCTGTCATTGGGCCTAGGGAGTCACAGCTTATTCTCTCTGTGACACACACACACACACACACACACAC